>NC_143014.1:277273018-277604684 GCF_055824585.1 Amblyomma mixtum | reverse complement strand
GGTACCACGTAGGTCACCCTTAATTCGAAGTACTCCGAGACACCTGCACACGGTCATGGAGATCGCATAGCGCAGGGTAAGCCGTGTGTGCTTTCTTAATCATGAATGAGGGAACAACTCCGCTATTGGCTTCATGACTGAAGGATTTGCATTGCTGAAGGATTTACATGTAAGGGCTTCACGGCAAGTTACAGGCCTGTCTTTCTGATGACCTTAACTACCAAGGCGTTGCAAGGCCGTGAGTCTTAACTGGTTCCCTCACCTCCTGATACGCAGAGGAATCGGACAGCGTGCTGAAGTGGCCTCCAACACCCCAGGCGTGTGCTGAGGGCGAGACGTGGAAGGAGTGCGTGAGCGGCAGCTGCGCGGAGGCCACGTGCGAGCGTCCCGTGGTGGGACCAGCGTGTACGGATGACTGCAACTACGGCTGCTACTGCGCGGATGGGTTCTACCGTAACCAGGAAAAGGCCTGCGTGACGCGCGACAAGTGCCCCCACGCCTAGGTGCATTTGTTAAGCTGTTTAAATAAAAACCAAAAAGCCCAAAGCGCATATTTCAGGGCTGTTTCTGAATGAGTGAGAGATGCTCTTCTACGTGTCTCTTGCTTCAAGCTCAGAACTGCCGATTCACAAACCTGAAATTTCAACACGATGGCATGTAACAAACCTTGTTTGCAAGATCGCATATGGCTCTTTTTAGTCACTGAAAATCTTCCTAAAACTTTTTCTTGAAGGCCTTTTTGCGCTTAAAAATATAGTTGGTGTTTCCGCTAAGTTTAAGCACGTTAATTTTTGCTTGGAATAGTGTATCATTGGTTTCAGCAGCGCTCAGCTAGTCACTCACATATATAAAGTAATCGCAGCTAAAATGAAAAGAATTTTGAAAAAAATAACTACGGTCTCTACAACAATTATATCTTTGCACATAGGCAACATAGGCAGACAGACAGTAGAAATAATGTAGTTACGTGCAGTAGATACCTTGGTAAATATTTCTCTGACACATTTCAGAGCTTAGCACGACTACATGAAACAAATTGTTTTCTTATTTACTCCCACCTGCCACAAGTCTCGCTGCATTCATCCTGAATGCCGTTTTTTTATTGATTGCGTAATGACCGAAAAGCATGGAGTCCGCATGCAGGACAGTTCTTAATTTTGAATCCCATGGGTTTGTCCCCTTTCCTTTTTTTTTGTTTGAAGAGGAAACAGTGTACTGTAAACTTCGATACGTTGTAGTAAGGTTTCCAGGGCCAGCATGAGCATGTTGGCAATCATATGGGCTCTACGGATGTCCTTCCATGAGCATTGTCACATTTATTGATACTTAGTAACGCGCATTTTTTAGTGTAAAGATTAGTAAAAATTTAGTCCTGTTTTTTTTTGCAGGTACCAGAACTTTCTGGTCACTGCGCGTCCATTCGCTCCGAGCCGCTCGGAGCGAATGGACGTGCCTGGCCGAGCTCCCGGCAGCCGGGCCTAGCCTGCCCCACCCACCCAGCCACACCCATCTGGCCCATAGGCCCCCACTGCGATTTCGGGGCTGCTTTTTGCAGTCGTGCTGCCCGAACTTCATCCCGTCGACCTCCTCTGCGACCGCAAGCGGTTTTTTAACCGCATTTTGCGGTTTTTGCCGCATTTTTGCGGTTTTTCCCTGAACCGCGGCCTTCCATCGCCGCGGTCGTGGAAGAGGAAGAGGAAGACGTTCGATCGGCTTCCTGGGCTGCCCTGCTGCCTCGGGGTCCTCCGGGGCGCCGTTTTCACCTGCGGCCCGCGGTCGGGGACCTTCCCGGACCCACCGCGACCTGTTCCTGCGGCCGCGTCGCGGTTTTCCACCCGCTGCGAGGTGGGGCTGGCCTCTGGGCCTTGACCTTCTACCACCACTGGCCTGCGACTGCGGGGCTGCCCTCGGCTGCCCTGTTCGCGATCCGGGACTGCGCCTTCCAGGTCTGGGTGAGCGGCCAGCCGGTTTTCAGCCGCATTTCGCGGTTTTCACCGCGTTTTTGCAGCTCCGGACTTAGCCGCGGCCGCCTTTCGCCGCGACCGAGGACGAGGAGGAGGAAGTTGTCCTCCCGGCCTTCTCGGCTGCCCTGCTGCTCGGGGCTCGTTCCGGTCGTGGTTTTCGGCTGCGGCCCGCGATCCCGGTCGCTCCCTCCACCTGAGGCGACCGACTCCTGCGGCGGGCTCGCCTTTTTTGAGCCTTTTTTCAACTTTTACTCAAGCGGGGCTTTACCATCGTCCCCGTGTTGCCGGGCCTCATTCGGGACCTGGCACTTGGTCCAACTTGTTAGCGAGGCCTAAACCACAGCCCCGCCCTGTCCCGCTGGTTGCAGGGTTGGCTCTCGCCCGCGTCCGCGCGGATGTCTTCACCGGGCCACTCTCCCGCTGCTTCGCCCTTGGGCCGGGACCAGCCGGTGGTGTCGCTGCACCGCCTGTCCCCGGACACTGGTTCGAGCCCCGGACGTTCGGGCGCGGGTGCCGCGACGCCCCGCTCGGATTTTTCGGATGCCGGCGACGCCGTTCTTGCAGGCGTCCTGGATGACACCCTGCGGCCGGTTGAGACCACGTCTCCTGCCGGCAGTTCAACCTCTGCGGCCGCCCCGGGTCCGTGCGGTGCTTCTCGCGCCGAGCCGACCTCTGGCGATGACATTCCCACGGACGTCCCCTGCCCGGAAGGCGCCGGGCTTGGGACCATTCCGGACCAATCGAGTCCCTCCCCGGGGGAGCCTGCGGGAGCCAGGCTCGACCTGGCGTTTGCAGCGATCCCAGACTTTGCTGCTGTCACCGCTCTTCAGGAGCGCCTCACGGTGTTCCTGAACAGTGACAAGAATAAGGTCCCCGTTCACGCACGAACCACCATTTCACAGATGTTCGGGGAACTTGTTCTCCGCTGCGCGGAGTACCGGGCGCTGGCCTCAGACGCGAGGGGCCGGGCGGAGGTCCTCCGGAGCATGTGGGGCACGGAGCGGCGCGACGCCGCTGAGGCCCGGTCCCGGGCTTCTGCGGCGGAGACCAGGCTGCGCGCCGGCCCGCCTCCATCCGCCACGCCCACCTTTGCGGACATCGTACGGGGCAACGTCCATCCTGCCCCCGCACCATCGGCTGCGTCTGCGACGCCTCTGCCGCCCTCCTCTGCTGCACAGCGACAAACCGTGAGCCACGTTGCATTTTTAACACCAACCACCCCCGCGACAACACCAACACAGTTAATACAAACCATAAAGCGCAACATTATCCCTGAGGACGAGGGCATCGGCCCCGTTCAATTTAAACCCACGTCAACGGGTGTCACGGTGATCGCAAAAACACGAGACACCTTACATAACCTTTCCTTAGCAGTACGAAACAATGCAGTGACCAACAACGCGATGGCGGTGAGGGTGGCAGAGCGACGTCAGCCCCACATTCGCGTGTGGGGCGTCGACCCGGACGTCGCGGACGACGCCGTCATATCACAAATTGTCGCCAAAAACACCGACCTCGCCAGCGACGCCTCTTCCATGATGAGGCGTTACACGTTCCGGGCTCGCAACGGAACAAAGACTCACGTCTTAGCGGCGAGCCCGGAGACGTTCAAGAAGATCATGGCTAGGGGGCGACTGACGATAGGGTGGTCCTCGGCCCAGGTGGAGGAGGACCTCCACGTCCCTTTGTGCACTTTTTGTGCACATCACGGCCACTCCCGCCGCAATTGCCGCCAAGCCTCGGATCCGTCCAGGGCGGCTTGCACGGGCTGCGCCGGAGCGCACGTCGTTGCCGACTGTCCTGCGTCCGGCGCGGCTGCTGCGGTGGCCTGCGCGGCGTGCAGGCGCGCGGGACGGGACAGTCCTCCCCACAGGGCCGGGGCAAGGGAGTGCCCCATCCTTGCGGAGCGAATCGCCAGAATGCGGCTATGGACAGATTATGAGTAACACTCTACACTTTCACAAACACTACGAGGAGCGGAGGACCGTGCTTCATTACATAACCTCACACCTCTTACGGTGCCCAGCAATTCGCTTGCGGCGCCGTATCACTTCTCCTCGTTCACTTCTTCCTCTTTTTTCCTTGACAGACCGCACACCTTCTTTCATTCATACCTATATTAAACCTCTTCCTTCCTTCTTTCTCCAGGAACGCGGCATAACCGTGTTCCTTTTTTACTTCCTTGCATTTTCCACACCCCATTTCTTCCTTTCACGCCACCTTCAGCGGTCTGTATTTTCGCTACACATTACAGCCACGGTTCCTCCGCTCCTAGATTCATGCACACAACGCTCTCACCTTCACACGTTACGCATACACCGGGCGCAACACGGTCCATTCCTCTGCTTACACTTTACACCTCATTACCCGTCTCCCTCCCTCTCATTCCCACACTCACATACTTTTCTCTTCTTCTTATTCACACTCTCGTGTTTGCCTTTCCTGCCTTCTTCACTACACTTCATAACACGTCGCGTTCCTGCCTCACTTCAAAATTCACTCATCCCCCACAGCATTTCGCCGCAATGCCTTCTTTAACTTTTTCATTCATACAAGCTAATTTAGACCATTGCAGGAACGCCACCTCGGTATTGGTAGAAAGATTACGGGAGGGAGACTTTCATTTCGCTCTCATCTCTGACCCTTACACATGTGCAGACACCATCACAGGTATACCACCCGAGTGGACCGTGTTCGCCGCCCAGTACGGTCCCCGTTCCGCCATCATCGCAAGACAACACCAATACGACATGTTTCCCATCACAGTCACGACACGCGTTGTAGCAGTCATCTGTTCCACGGCCACCGCATCGTGTTTATTAATTTCAGCATACGCACCACCGCACACTCCAATGACACAGACATTTGACGACATACGACAAGCACTCATCCTCACGGAGGGTATGCCGGTCGTCTTGGGGGGCGATTTCAACGCCAAACATACGGCCTGGGGACCACATATTTGTGATATCAGGGGTGGGGAGTTACTAAATTTCGCAATGTCCTCAGGCCTGCTAATTCTAAACGATCCGGCATCCGCTCCTACATACTCGACACCTTACACTGACAGTTGGATAAGTAAATTTCACAGGTTCTTTTCTTCCCTTGCACCAGAGGTGCCCCGCCAGAGACAGTTGGTAACTCGAAGACTGAAGCTTGATCTCTGCACCAGGGGTGCCCCGTCAGAGACGGCCTCAAGATGTGTTGACACGCAGGGAAAAAAAGGGAATAACTGAAAATTTATATACAAATATTTACAGAATATACAAGTTAGATACAACGGCAAAAAAAAAACAAACAACAAAAAGGGTGGAACTGGCTAACACTAGGGGAAGACCCCTACTCGGCATAGCCGAAGATGCGTAGCATCTTACCTTAGCGCAGAACCCCGCTTCCAGCTCCGGGGCCCGGTTTTAAAGCCATAAAGGCCCGGCCCACATTTCGTGGCTTCCAATCATGTTACAATGTTCACATGATTGGTTTAGGGAGAGCCTGACCAGCCCTCCAGCTCCCGTAAGGTGAAGAACCCTCTCCACCACAAAATAAAAACAAACACAAATACACATTCGTGCCACCACGTGCGCGAATCGGTACCGCGGGGCGGGGGGACACCCCAATTTCCCGGCGCGTTCGCAAGCGGCCGCGTTCCGAGAAAGGAGACGCTCCGCTTTGAGCGCCCCCAGCCGCGTTCCAATGACCCCGCGTACACTACCGACCCTTTACACGCCCCCCCCCCCCCCCCCCCCCAAGATTCTACAAAGGGCTCAAATGCCACTTTTAGAATTATAAAAAGAAGGGATCGGTACGGGTCACAAAACCACCCTGTGGGTGACATACCGCAGCTACACAAGTACTGGCAGCGACAAAACCAAAAGCAAAATAATGCACACGCACACCAACACATTACAGAAAATGCTTACGGGCACCAAGAAAACAAGCAAATTGCACACTAAAATACACCCAGTGGCATGCCTGCCGTGCGCCGTAACACAGCGTCCAAGTTGGTGGGTTGCACCCAGTTCACCACCACCAAGTAGACACCCTCGTCCTGCTCGCGAACGAGCACACGCACACACACAGACACTCGCAACTTGAGCGTTCAGTAGCACTCGCACGACATCCGTAAGTGGCCACGTGAGCCTCCTTAGTCGCACCGAGCGTCCTTGTGTGCGTTCGAGCCACTACGCGTCTCAACACAATTAACGCCTAACTGCCACTCGGCTCATTAGGCTGGTGCCACAGCGGGGCAAGAATTCAAAAATTGCTGCCCTCCAGGATCGAAAACAACGTCCTGATCCTCGATAAGTCCAAATACCTCAGCACGCGACACACTTGAGGGCAAGCTTTCTCCGGCGCGCCGGTTCGAACCGCGTACTGCGTGAGGAACATAGTCCCTGTCCAGTCTAATCATGTCAGTGCGACCACTTTTACCACACGTGATTTGGCGTTCTGCAGCACAGAACGTAATGTTCCACGTACCGACTTTCAACATGAAAGCCGCGCACCTGCCTCCTGGCACTTCGCCTCGTTTAGAGCCATTTGCCCTGTTCCTGCTCGGGCAAACACTGAAATTTACGCTCCCTGCATTATAGGCGCTTGCCGATTTCGTGGCATCATATAACTCCGAGGCTACCTGCGCTCTTTCGCAGCCACTTAATCCTAATTTGCCTTGTGGCAAGTCGCCACAAATTTCCCTGTCCTCAAATGAAAGGACTTTGCCATCAATAGTGCTACGTGGCGCTTCATGCCACATGCCTGGCACAGTGTGCCGTTGCGGCAACGTTTGACCTCCTCCTATCCCTTGCTCGCCAGTCTGACGTCTGTCGTCGCTGGTCGTTTCACGCTGAACCGACTGCTCTTTTTCGCAGCCCGCTTGAGACCGCGTTTTTGGAATTAGAGTGATTTCCAACAATCCTGAACTCGCGTCCGGGTCCCTGGTGTCATTTGGGGTAGAGCTAACTGGCGCAGCTGGATCGTCGGAGTGCGCGTTCACCGCCTCTAACACCGCGACGCTGCGTTCCGTCAGGATACTTTCTTCACGAGAGATTCCAGTTTCGCGGAAAGCTGGCTCTCTTTTTACTTCTCTCTGGCTGTTTTCTTTCCCTGTGCTTGACAGGCATATGCCTTTGCCTTCCAGCACTGGCGACCTCTCTGCTCGGGACTCGGAGCAGTTCTCCCTGGCTGATTGACTAGCTCTCCTAGACTCCTTGATCTTAGAAATCTCGAGCTCTACCTGCTGGCGTCTGGCTTCGATTACCTTCAAGACATACTTAACCTCCTGAGGTTCTTCCTCACGAAGCAGCGCCTTTCCGCCATTCACTTTCGCGAGTTGAGCCTGAAGGTCCGCTAAGCGCGCCTTCGCTAACTCAACCTGGTACCTCACATCGAGTGAGGGCCGGCATGGATAGCCCTCCATACCGCCGTCTGTACTCCTCAACTGTCCTACCGGCTCGAACACAGGGACGTGAACAATGCGACCAAGGAAACTCACGGTTTCGATGCGTCGATCCGCATTGCCCGCTCCTTGGCGTCGGAGTCCACCGCCACTTTCCCCGGACGCTGCGATGAGCTGTCTCACGCCGCTGGCCTGCCGCCGGTGACCGTCGAGTTCTCGACGCGCTGCTTTCCTTTACCGGACGCAGTCTCGCGTCGCTGGACACCTGCCGTGGTCCTTGCGTCCTTGCCGCCGTCTCTACGCAGGTCCTTGCTCGAACGCTGCTGTTGCCTGACCGTCGCCTTTCTCCCTGCGTTCAATCTTCTTCCTGCGCCGTCTTCCGATGGCCGCAGGATCATGTCGACTGCGCCAGTAAATTTCACAGGTTCTTTTCTTCCCTTGCACCAGAGGTGCCCCGCCAGAGACAGTTGGTAACTCGAAGACTGAAGCTTGATCTCTGCACCAGGGGTGCCCCGTCAGAGACGGCCTCAAGATGTGTTGACACGCAGGGAAAAAAAAAGGAATAACTGAAGATTTATATACAAATGTTTACAGAATATACAAGTTAGATACAACGAAAAAAAAAACAAACAACAAAAAGGGTGGAACTGGCTAACACTAGGGGAAGGCCCCTACACGGCGTAGCCGAAGATGCGTAGCATCTTACCTTAGCGCAGAACCCCGCTTCCAGCTCCGGGGCCCGGTTTTAAAGCCATAAAGGCCCGGCCCACATTTCGTGGCTTCCAATCATGTTACAATGTTCACATGATTGGTTTAGGGAGAGCCTGACCAGCCCTCCAGCTCCCGTAAGGTGAAGAACCCTCTCCACCACAAAATAAAAACAAACACAAATACACATTCGTGCCAGCACGTGCGCGAATCGGTACCGCGGGGCGGGGGGACACCCGAATTTCCCGGCGCGTTCGCAAGCGGCCGCGTTCCGAGAAAGGAGACGCTCCGCTTTGAGCGCCCCCAGCCGCGTTCCAATGACCCCGCGTACACTACCGACCCTTTACAGGATAGACGTCACATTTGCCACGAACCACATGCTCATTACACCTTACACATGGCAAGTCTCCGAAACAAGTACACTATCAGAACACAGACATATAGAAGTTATGTTCGGAGCACAATCCACGACTCGACAGCGCAGACTAACACACAGAGGTACCACACGACTTCTACACGACATGTCACAGGACCCATTTTTCAATGCGGTGGCCGGCGTGCATCTTGCTTCGGCGGACGCAATCGACACGATCATCAACAAATTTCATCTTCTCATTAAAAAATCACGCAAAAAACACTCATCTTTCAGACCCGCACCGACACAAACACATCTCCCTGCGTCATGGTGGTCACAGGATCTTGCCACCGAGCGTTCGCGAGTGCGCGCTCTACGCAGGAGATACCAACGCTCCAAACACATTCACATCAGACAACACTATGGCCACATTTATTACACCGCATTACGAATTTTCAGACAGCACATAGAAGAGGCACGCCACCACGATACACAGTCATTGGCCCGAGATTTCATTAGGAGTGGAGTATTTGGCGGGCCGTTCAAAATTGCATTTGGAAAACTCCGCGCACCACTCACACTTCCACCAGTAGAAACGCCAGACGGTACACTCACAACGTCACTACTCGACACAGCACACATTCTCCTAGCCACCCACGTTGCAACCGATGACACTACAACAGACCTTCCACAACACGCAAACACGAGACTTCTTGCACAAGACACATCGCTGGGCGGCCCTGACGATGTGCCCTTCACTTACGGCGAGATTGACATTGCGTTCTCTCGCATTAAGCAGGGCACGGCGTCGGGCCTCGACGGCCTTACTCCACGAATAGTCACAACACTCTGGACACAACATCCAAATTTTTTCATCACTTTATTTTCGTCGGCCCTTCGCTTCGGTCACTTTCCCGTGGCGTGGCGAAAGGGTCGCATCATTTTCATTCACAAACCCGGAAGACCACAAAACACACCCACATCATACCGTCCCATAGTCATGAATTCGGTGTTAGGCAAGGTGCTCGAGCGTCTTCTCTATGGTCGCCTCTACCACTTCATGGCCCACCAAAATTTCCTCCATTCGAACCAATTTGGATTCACCAAGCAACGGAGTGCCGTACAGGCCCTCTACGCTCTGGTTTCAAAATTAAGAGGGTTCCGAACAGACGGCCTCCACGCCATACTGATTTCCATCGATTTCAGGGGCGCCTTTGACAGTGTATGGCATCCCCTTGTGCTCAGTTCTCTTGCACAATGGGGATGCCCGAGAAATGTCTGCGCACTGCTTCGGTCCTTTCTAACGGACCGCGAGGTGGTATTCCGCTCTAGCGCGGGCGACGCGGTTGCGCGTCCCACCTTAGGCAGCCCGCAGGGTTCTCCGCTGTCACCGCTCCTCTGGAACATAGTTGTGCGTGGCTTGCTCGAGCTGCCGATGCCAGAGGGTGTGTCGCTCCAGGCCTACGCAGACGACGTTGTCGTCGTTGTGCCTGGCAGTAGTAGGAAACAGCTGACAGCTCTCGCGGAGGAGGCACTCGGCCGAGTAGCCTCGTGGGCGAAGGGGGCGAGGGTCTCCATCAGCAGGGAGAAGACGGTGTGCCTTCTCATCTCTCCCCCCCGGGGGAGTATGGGACGCACACCTCCTGCCATTCGCCTCGACGGAGCCCGCCTGCAATTCAGGCCCTCCGTTCGAGTGCTCGGCGTTGTCTTCGACCGCACCCTGTCCTTCATAGCTCACGGGGATTTGCTCAAGGAGCGCGCCGAGATGCTCTCTGCACGCCTCAGCACGTTCCTGCGGCTAAGTGGCACGCCGGCTCCCGGCCAGCTAAGTGGCACGCCGGCTCCCGGCCAGCTAAGGGCACTTTACACCCAGGTTGTCTTGCCGGCCCTCACGTACGCGTCCCCTGTGTGGTGGACCGAAAGTACTCGCTCAGGATTGCGTGTTCGTTTGGTTTCCGTCCAACGGGCCCCGCTTCTTGCGTTGGTCCGGGCGTACTACTCCACTACGAGCACGCGGGCGCTCCAAATTCTGTTGCGGGCGCCTCCTCTGCATCTCGACCTTGACCGGTTGAATGTGGAGTTTGCGGTTGAATGTGGAGTTTGCGGACCGGTTGAATGTGGAAGGACGGATGTCCTTCCATGAGCATTGTCACATTTGTTGATATTTAGTAACGCGCATTTTTTAGTGTAAAGATTAGTAAAAATTTAGTCCTGTTTTTTTTGCAGGTACCAGAACTTTCTGGTCACTGGTTGTAAGGACATGTGCCTTAAGAGCAAGCAAATACTCTGTAGTAAGGATGAAAACAAAATGTCTTTAACGGCAATGTTGTGATCGACTAAGTGGCCTTTTTCATGTACACGATTTACGATGACACGTATAAATGTGCTGAATTTTTACGACATAAAACGGTAGAATTTTTTGGCCGAGCAGATTACAAAGAGCATGTGCAGCCTAAAAGCAGGCACGAACCAAGTGCTGGGAACATGGATAAATGGCTCGTTACAGTGCTGCGCAGTTGTTCGCATGCGAATGAGCTATATGCGCGTGCCGAACATCTATCGCAGAGCTCATCTGCGCCGTGTTGTGGCAAGTACAATTCAAAATGAACTTAACAAGAGTGCGCCATATTAGAAGAAATGACAGGAACAGCTTTTCAAACATTGGTCCGAAGAGTATGATTATTTTAAATATTTTTCGTCGACGGCGGGCGACGACTTCAAGAGCTCTTCGATTGCCTAGGTATGAAAAACGCATGAAAAGTTAGTCTATTCTAGACACGGACTACCCTTTAATGCAGTGCTAGGGAAACGGCACTGTGAATGCTTGCAATTTTTGATTTTCGCCCATGGGTCTTAAAGATTTGAATGAAAATGCAGATGTAGACCACTTGCGCCATGCTCATCGCTCTCTGCATTATAGTGATCCTAGTGGGTGAGCAATGATGATTAACAGCAACAAGAATGCTGTAACGGTATTCGCACGCACGCGCGCGTGCGTGCGTGTGTGTGTGTGTGTGTGTGTGTGTGTGTGTGTGTGTGTGTGTGTGTGTGTGTGTGTGTGTGTGTGTGTGTGTGTGTGTGTGTGTTGGTTGGTTGGTTTAGGTTGGTTTATGGGGTTTAACGTCCCTAACGACTAATGCTATGAGAGACGCCGTAGTGGAGGGCTCCGGAAATTTCGACCACCTGGGGTTCTTTAATGTGCACTGACATCGCACAGTACACGGGCCTCTAGAATTTCTCCTCCAAAGAAATTCAGCCGCCGCGGCCGGGATCGAACCCGCGTCTTTCGGGCCAGCAGCCGAGCACCATAACCACTCAGCCACCGCGGCTGGTGTGTGTGTGTGTGTGTGTGTGCGTGCGTGCGTGCGTGCGCGTGTGCGTGTGTGTGCGTGTGTGTGTGTGTGTGTGTGTGTGTGTGTGCGTGCGTGCGTGCGCGTGCGTGCGCGTGTGTGCGCGTGTGTGTGCGTGTGTGTGTGTGTGTGTGTGTGCGTGCGCGCGCGTGCGTGCGTGCGTGCGCGTGCGCGCGCGCGCGCGCGTGTGTGTGTGTGTGTGTGCGTGTGTGCGTGCGTGCGTGCGTGCGCTGGATCCCCATACAAGCCAGGACGAATTTTTCTTTGCATGAAGGGGCGGAGACGGCTGTACAATTTTGTTTTAAAGCTCTAGAGTTAAAAGTAGGTTACATACTGAGCGTGATTAATTGCTTGTTCGACGCTATTTCCATGTTGGCTGAATTCGGAAAGCAGATCGCAGTGAATTAGAGAGCGCTGGTTCGCACTGCGAAACCAAGTACCCTCACACTGCAAGATATTAGTCCACTAACAGAAGGCTGAGAGAAAAGAACAGAGCAGGCTATGGACGAAATGGCAGATTAAAAAAGTTATTTTTATCGCCTGCATAATTATTTCCTTATATTTATTTTTTTATTTATAAATACTGCATCCGTGGTGCGGCTATTGCAGGAGTGCGGCACAATGCAAAGGAACAAAGGAAACAATTATACAACATTAGAGACAGTGTTCTGAGAATTCTTCTAATGATATTGAACTGATTTGCCTGCTAAGGAATTCTAAACCTCAATGGTATGAAGAAAACAGCTGTAGTAAAACAAGTTGAAGCTTTCTCGGCGCGGCACGACACAGCCCTCTATGCAGTTTGAGATGTCTTCTTGAAATGATGCATAAATGCAGATAGGTGTAGGAGAAGACCTACGAACACAGAACATACATTCTCAAGACTATGGGAGAGGTGCAGCTGAATCCTCCCGCTGTTTACAAGATGTGCTGGTTGTTGACGGCACAGCGTAAAAAGATAAAAAGAGGGTATCACAATATTTCATGGCTATCCTCGTAAATGTATTGAAAAAAATTCTGCACAGGGTAAAACATGGACCTTCTATCGCCCTACTGCAAGCAGAAGTCTACAAAATGAAGCAATTAAAACTCTAATCTGGGCGAGTTGGTACATAGCTTGAAATGGGTACGTACTTGCGCGAAAGACTGGACGCAAACAAGGAAACACAAACGACATGTACAAGGCGCAACTTCCAACTAGTCTATTTCGTAGAGAGCAACACATTTATACTCTAGATGTCAAACACAGTGATAAAACCATCGCATGCGCATTTCACGTCAGCATACCGCCATCATAGGTGCTGCCTGATTGCACCAAAAGTTCCAAACCCCGGCACTGCTATCAAAAAGGAAAGAAGAATCATGAGGTGAAAAATGAGGAAAGGTGACATTAAAAATATATCGTAGCAAAGCAGTGTCAAAACCAAAACCAAAGGCATGTCAAAGCGTAAAAACAAATCATAGTAGAAAAAGCAGTGTCAAAAAAGGCAAAACACAACACTAAAGAATGAGGCAGCTCGAATCTTTCAAATAACATTTTTATTGGAGAAAATAGGTGCCGCGGTCAGAGGGTCGAAGGTAAACAACTGACAGAGAAGGCAGAGATAGTCGCGATTTAGCTGCTGTCATATTGCAAGCTGCTGTGTTTGGTTTTGTAGAATTTTCTTCGCTGAGAAAGATAGTTTTGGAAAACGATATGCACATTAGAAGCGCATCGACTGATTGCCGGCGCACCTTAGGGCGGGGAACTGTCAACTTCATAGCCTTGAGCGCAGAATTGTATTGTCAGTGCAGGCAAGCATTCCATAAACCGTCCCTGCCAGTACGAGCTAACATGAATAAGCTCCTGAATGTCGGCTGAACGGCAGCTGAACGGCAGCTGAATGGCGGCTGAATAAGCTCCGTTTGCAGTCAGCACTTTTTTACGGTGCACTCCGGCCTCTCATGGATGGTCACAGCGCTTACAAGCTTTTTACGCTATATATTTACGCGCACTGGTAGGAGCCTTTTTGCCCGGCTTGCATGCACGCTTGGTTGATCTGACTCGAAATTTGCTTTGTTTTTACTCGCCCTGAAATTGCGTTTCATAATAAACCCGCGAAGAAGTCCACAAGGTTACAAAAGCTGCTCGCCTCCTCTCAAGACCTGCAAGTCATAGCTCCATGGCGTAAAACTAGTCGACTGCTGTCGTCCTAAATACATTGAGTATTTCTGTCCCAGGCGTATCTCTTTACCACTTTTGCCCAGATATTGCAGTGGAACTGCACAGCCGTGGTTCTGTTCTCTTTGTCACCGCCCCGGCACTTCCAACAGAGTGGTTTCTGAACGAGTATGCAACAGAACGTACTTGAAGGAAGGTGACGACCGCTCGAAAGCAGACCGTGCAAGTGCTGTGTAATGTCCGCTTATCTCCTGTAGACTGCACGACCTTCAAAGCAATGATGCAGACGTCGCACGTGTGATAACACAGGATGATGCCGATATAGAGAGGATCTTGGTGGACAAATTGAGACCTGTGCAGTCGAAGGCCTCATCATGAAGGGTGCGGTCGTGGTAGTCTTACTGTGCTGCGTTGCGCCTGGGCTGGCCGCTGATAGGTAGACAGGTGCTTTAATTAACAACCGCTTTCGCTTGAGTGATGTGTGCGAAAAAAGAAAACTGCGTTCCCAGTTACCGAATATTTCTGTAATCTCTGTATATTTTTTCTGTAATCTCTGTATGTTTTAGAAGGCAAGAAGCACAAAAAGCTACAGCTGCCTCTGCCACAGCTGATCTTCTTAGGTGGAGAGCGCGTACGCCTTCCCTCGTTGCTTTTGTGCTTTACGTGATGTCGCGTTCAGCTGCTTCTCCTTTCTTGCTGGGTTGCAATCAAAGTGTCGCGCCGTAACACCGGGCTTAGAAGAAATATGGCTGCCACGGTCCAGCGTTGCCATTACAGAAAACTGATTTTCAGCGACTTCCCACAGAGCAGCAATCTTCCAAAGCCTCTGGGCTTTTTTCTAGGACCTGCAAACATGCGCAACATCTTGGTTCAGTGAGTTGCCAAAATAATCCTTTCCTGTTTATTCTGAGTGCCTGTTGACTTTATCTCCTAACTTAGCTGTGCCAACCACGTGGGAGTTTAATTTGTCACTGATTCGAAGGTGACAATTCCTTTTACAGTTACAAAATTAGAAGCGCTGTGAATATAGTGCCACCGCAACATGGAGCCCATTCGCGACCCAGGTGACTTTAAAGGGGCACTGAGGACGACTGCCACCAATTATTGTTGTTAGCAAAATCTGAATATCTGGCCCGTGTACTGTGCGATGTTAGCGCACGTTGAAGATCCCCAGGTGGTCGAAATTATTCCGGAGACCTCCACTACGGCACCTCTTTCATTCTTCTTTCATTCCCACCTTGCGCCCTTCTCTTATGGCGCGTTTCAGCTGTCCACCGAGACATGTGAGACTGATACTGCGCCATTTTCCTTCCCTCAAACACCAATTTATAATTATAATCATTATTATTATTCCGACTATGTCTGCGTTTGCTCGGCAGCAAACGACGCATTTCTCGGAGAGAAAACTCTAATTGAAAATCTTACCGTCACTGGATTAAACTTGTAACGGTCTAATCGAAAAAGTGGGGTTGCCAGCGTTGCGGAGTCTTGGTGGTGAGGCGTAGCCTCTGGGACTGACTCCGAAGATTGATGTCGACGCAGGAATTTTACTTACGAAATCGGCCGGTGATGACGACACCCGTGTTTCGTTTCTTGGTCCTTGGTGCCTTATGAAAGCTCCTTTTTTATTTATTTATTTATTTCGGAATACTGTCAATCCCATCTTGGGATTTTTACAGGAGGGCAAAACATACAAATACAGGTTCAGTGCTAATTTTTTAAGAGTAGAAAATAAAGGCAAAACATGCAATCATAAAGCAATCATGTCATCACGCTGATGATGTCACTTGATTACAATAAATACAATGAGAAGAGTACTGTAATACAAGAATACGAGCAAGGTTATGATGAGAGGAATGAAAGTACAGAACTCTCAGCGAGGGTAATAAATTTGTCTATGGTGCGCTGGGCTGTGACTGATGGATGCAAATGATTCCAATCTCGAACAACTTGTGGAAAAAAAAGAATATTGGAAAGTATTACTGCGACAGAAATATTCTTCAAGGGTGAGTGCATGCTTGTGACGTGTTCCTCGTGTAGTGTTTATGCGAACAAAGTCTGTGGGAGACATCTTTAATGCATTATTAAGAAGTAGATACAAAAACTTTAAACGGTGTAATTTGGCACGGCTGGTCAGCGTGTGAAGCCCTGCCGTGCGTAAAAGATCTGTGGCTGAATGCATGCGGCCATAGCAGTTGAAGATAAAGCGCACGGCTTTCCTTTGTACCATGTCGAGCGTATTAACGTTGTTTTTAGTGTGGGGGAACCAAGCTATGTTGGCGTATTCTAAGACCGGACGGATAAAAGTGACGTAAGCTAGAAGTTTTGTATCGGATGTAGAATGACGAAGGGCCCTTTTAAGGAAAAATAACTTGTTCAATGCTTTGCTGGCTATGGTTTGAAAATGCGTAGTCCAGTTTAAGTCAGAAGTGATGACTACACCCAAGTATCGATATTCGGTCACACTACGAATATTCATGTTATTCCAGGAATACACATCATGTAATTTACACTTTTTCTTTGTAATGGACATAGAGACCGCTTTTTCAAAATGAATACCATCTGCCATTTATTACACCACTCTGCCATTTTTCCTAGAGCATTGTTAAGTTTTTCCTGGTCCTAGAGCATTGTTAAGTTTTTCCTGGTCATTAGAGTCTTTTATTTCTTGGTACAGCACGCAGTCATGCGCGAATAGTCGCATTTTTACTTCGGTTTCGTTTGATATGTCGTTAATAAAAAGTAGAAACAACAGCGGGGCTAAAACTGTACCCTGAGGTACTCCTGAAAGAACAGGTACTAACTTGGAGGCATGATGGTCGTATTGTACAAATTGATAACGGTCAGAGAGGTAATTATAAATCCATCGTACGAGTGGTCCATCACCAAATATAAATCTAAGTTTAAAGTGGAGTTTAGCATATGAGAGACTCGGTCAAAAGCCTACGACAGATTCAGGAAAAGGGCATCGATTTGTGACTGATTGTTGAGGCACTGCGCAAAATCATGCATAATTTCTACTAGTTGCGTAGTCATTGACAAGCCACTACGAAATCCATGTTGGTTTCTGTGGAGTATGTTATTGACTTCAACAAAATTTGTTAGAAATTTCAAAATAATGTGCTCCAGTAATTTACAGCATGTACATGTCAGTGATATGGGACGATAATTAGCAGCAGATGAAATATTACCAGATTTATGTACCGGAATTACTTTCACTACTTTCCACTCTGCAGGAAGGCTACACTCGTCGATTGATTTTTGATATATCAGGCAGAGGTATTTACTTATAGGCTCGGCATATCGCTTGAGAAATTTGTTCGGGATTCCATCTGGTCCATTACATTTCTTATCATCCATGTTTAACAACATCATAAGCACTCCCGCCTCGGATATTGAAGGAGTGCCTGACAGCGTGGTCTTACATTGGAATGCAGGGGTAAGGTCAGAGGAGTTGTTAGCATGTGTGAACACTGACTGAAAGTGAGTGTTAAAGGTGTCAGCGTCAAGTCCTTCGGTGGATTTTGCCTTGCTGCTTGTGCGTTGGGAACTTAGATATCTCCAGAGTTTGCTGGGTGCTGTTTTAATGAACCCATTAAGTGTGGTTTTACAATAAGTCCGTTTATCAGACTTTATTTTGCTTTTAATAAGTTAGTTAGAGAGTGAAGGCGAGTAAGGTAGTTTAAGGTAGTAAGGTAGTAAGGTTGGGAGAGTGCTCTCGTTCTCGTTAGAATGCCGAAGCCTATTCTTTCAAGCGAACTCTCATTTGTCCTCAGTGCCTCTTAAACACGAGACGGGCGATGGTGTCGTCTAAAAGGCTACTGTTATGAGCTACTTGGTCGACGAGAAGAAAGGAACAGCTCATGACAACCGAACGGCTCGAGCGAACGTGAACGAGGAGAATACCTCTTTGCTGGTGAGCAGAATTCACGGCACCCCAGTCATAATCTAGGGCTTTCCAAAATCTAATACCCCACAATATCAATGCGTGCTGTACCAGCAGTTGAGCAATGCCAAACGACAAAGTTCCACTTCGTACGCAGGAGTTGAAAATGTTATAGAGCTCGTTTCAACGGTGAACCAAAATCTTTTAAAATAGCGTTTCTAAGATATCTAGATGGCTTCTGAGGCGTTGAGATGTAAATTTCGGCACACATCAGAGACCAGATGGATCGTGTTAACTACAAAGCTGGTTAACTGATTTCCAATATTTAGCTTTATACGGTTAGGTGCTCCATTGCAACTGGATATTGAGCCGGCCGTTAGTGACAGAGAATTTTCTCTCTCCAAAACAATACTTCCCTCGGTGCTGTAGCTAACAACTTTCAGACGGCGCGCCCTTAGGGAGTGATGTCAATAGAGAGATTACGCATACCGGTGACGTACTGGCGGAGACGTATACTTATTTTATATTAGGGAGCTGCGTAGGCGCAGTGGCGGGTGCGCGGCCGGTTAAGACCACTGCGCGTGCGCAACAGGCGTACGTACAACCGGTATACGTATCCGCTGGTACGTCTCCGGTATGCTAATTCTCTAATTACTACACGCCACTCTCTGGCGCACATGCTCCGTCACCTCCTCTGTCCCGCCCGCGCTGCCGTGGTCGCCGCTGCTCGCTGCTCCAGTTATATAGGAGAGGGAGAGAGAGAAGGCCACGTAACACGTGCCCCACGGAGTCACGTGTAGTCGTTGACGTCGTGTGCGCATTTTGAAAAGGGCAGTGGTGGCAGAAACTGTTGAGCCACAGCCCCGAGGGAAGTCTCGTTTTCAAAATTCAAAACAGCATATGCCCAGTACTAACGCGCCGCGCTGGCTCAGTGGTTAAGGCACTCGTCTGCTGAGCCGGAGTACTCGGGTTCGAACCCTACCGCGGCGGCCGCGTTTCGATGACAGCGAAACGCAAAAGGCGCCCGTGTCCTGTGCTATGTCAGTGCACGGTAAAGATCCCCAGGCGGTCGAAATTATTCCTGAGACCTCCACTACGGCACCTTTCTTCTTTCACGCCCTTGTCTCATCCCTTCTCTTACACCGCGGTTCGGGTTTCCAACGAGATATGTGGGACAGTTACTGAGCCATTTCCTTCCCTCAAAAAATAATTTAAAATTTTTCAGTTTCCACTACTAAAGGTTATCCAAAAATCTTGGGCTGCAGTCAACGGTCTGAATGTGACAGTTAAAAAGTTAACCATTGGAAATCAGTGCAGTGCTCACTAGTTAACGGGATTCATCAGTTTTTTGATGCCCGCCAGCACTGATACTACAGAGCTGCCGAAACCATCTTGTTAACTCAGAAAGGCTATTTTTGAAAATTCTGGTTCGCCTTCGCTTAAACGACCGTCATACTAGTAGGCAGCGCCTTTTAGTTATGCATGTACCCATTCTGACCACTTTGCGCGAGATAGGCTACAGTTTCCCTTCAGTAACCCCAAGAAATAACTTTTCGCACATTAATAATTACATAAATGAAAATTTACCTCAGTGAACGATTTACTCGCCCCAGATGACAATTTCAGGCAAAGCTGCACAGCAGTCTGCTCTTAAAAGCATCATCAGCTTCGTAGCCCAGACCACCAAGGTGGTGTGCTTATGCCCATCTGAAAAAGTTCCCTTATTACCTCATATATGCAGAAGATTCGGGCATATGGCCTCCGAGACCCCTGGTTTGTGCGGACGGTGAGATTTGGAAAGAGTACCAGAGCAGCAGCTGCGCCGACACAACCTGCGAGCATCCCGTGGTTTGGCTGGAGTGTACAGAGGACTGCGCCTACGACTGCTTCTGCGGGGATGGGTTTTACCGTGACCAGTGCAATGCCAGCGTGACGCGTGACAAGTGTTCCACAGCATAGGTGCCCTTTGGAATACTGTTGGTATGTAAAAATAAAAGAAAAATTCCAGGCACATATTTTATTGTTCTTGGGAAAAAATGGTGGGTGGTATTATTCCTTCTCACAAAAGTTGAAAGCTTAACATGAGGGAGAGGAACCGATTCTATTTGAAATCACGCATGCTGCTGTTTCTTAGCGAGTGGGAGCACTTCTCATTTTAGCATAGTTACTAACTAAAAACGCAATTCTAGCTCATTTTATGCCGGCTGCGGTGATCTCACAAAGTCTGCTGCTGATTTGCACATAGCTGGGCTAGTTCTACCAATACAATGTCGATATAAAGTTACAGCTGCCAGGATATGATCTCTTCAACTTTTATTTCCCACACCGTCAGTGAGAGGAGGAAACAATGCAATGATTGCAAAGCTAACACGCTTAGTTAACGGTATATTCAGAAACTGATATAAATGCAGTGAGATTACTAAATCAGTGAGATTACTGAAAAATTACAGGTATAAGTGCAGGTATGGCCATATTTAGGAAATTGAGGCCCAGTAATCAATCAGCAGGGCGTTCGTTTTTTCTTGCACCTAGAATGAGCTTCAATCACCCAATCTCGGTCTGCTCTTCCAATGTACAGTCGCAAACCGAATAATATGAACCACGCTTGTGCCTTCCAACCCTTCTCTAGCATTGCGTAATGGAAATCGACTTGTTTGCTGCCGTTATATGCTAAGGCACAAAGAAATGTCACTTGCATAAGTGGCAACTATCCATAACTTTTCGCTATATGTAGGCCGTCAGAAGGCTTTGACCGCTGAAGACTGGTTCATATTCTGTCCGCGACTGCACACACCTAACTGAGCACTCAAGAGCGGAGAGCCCACCGAAGGATGCCTTCTCTAATTCACCAAGCGCGAAGGGTGGAATCACGCGAAAAATCTTATTTTCGGTTTTAATATTTTCTTGTGGATAACGAAACACAAATTTTTATGTTTCATGACAAGATAAGGTGTTGAGGGCCGATGCGAGGGGGTAGCCGCGAGACAGGCTCCATGAATTTCATGTTATACGTGCGCTGGCGACGCGTCACATTTCGCGCAAATCTCCATGACAGCTACACTAATCAGTGTGTCTGTCACTCTGTGATAGACACACTGTCACTCGGTGATCGACACACTTATATGAAAGGCACCATAGCTCCGTGGTTGCTGGGGCAACAACACCGTGCTTGGAAAGCAAACAAGAGATCCGGGGAGAATTTCGCAAAGAAACGCGCTTTTTTCTTCGGGAAACGGGACATTTTCGTCTACTCATCATCTCAGCGCATGTGGACTGCCAGCGGAATCAGAAACTGAATGATTATTGCCAAAAGAAACAGTTTGTAGGTTTGTGCTAGTTGGAAGCAGAGCACTGCATGAGACTTAAGGCACCCGCTCAGCCCGGTCCCAGGGCTTCGAGCCCTGGCACAGCCCGGGCCCTGTGCTTAACCACTACTGAGCCCGGGGTTTGGCCCGTCAAGCTTAGCAGGAGGACCGGGAGGCCCGGCTCGGCACCGGGACGTCCTCGCAGCAGCTCAAGAAGCGATTTTCTCAGTGTGTGCAAGTTGACTCCTGTAGCACAAGCAAAAAAGTGGCCTCCAAAGGCACTCAAATCGCAATAACACTTGAACAAATTGGCATGGCCAGCACAAAAAGAATAGAAGATAAGGCGAGTTCGCCCGCTTGGCTTTTTTAGAAGTGACCTTGTGTGTGTGTGTAGCCCCGAAGTTTCGAAAGCGTAATGCACACATGCACAATAAACAACTATTGCGTCACATGTAGATTTTTAATCAGTAATTTTTTACGTCTTTTGATGTCTGAATACTGAAACGTTTTTGAAGCCATAGCGATTGCATTTTTTATATGACCATGATTTTACGGGTCAAATTCAGGACCACGATGGCCATGTTTAGATTGAAACGAAAAGCAAAAACGCCGGATTATTGCCTAGCATATGTTAAACGACCTGATGTGGCCTAAACCAGTGTGCTCTACCCCAATGGCGTTTCTTGTAGCACCAAGAACAGTTCTGGGGCGGAGAAGGCCTTATATAAAAGATGGCCTTGGAAAACACAGCTGCCCGCCGAGCAGTCGAATGATGATCCTTCTCTAGCGGTTCTTATAAGGCATCAAATGTCCAGTCGCGGGCAATAAAATAGTTGCCGGCTTCAAACCCGGCCACGGCAACTGCGTTTTGGGAGGCGAAGCGCAAAAAGGCGCCCGTGTGCTTTGCGATGTCAGTGCACGTTAAGGAACCCCGGGTGATCGAAATTGTTTCGGAGGCTTCCACTACGACGGCACCTGTTTCTTCTTTCACTTCCTCCTTCTTCCCTTCCCTTAAGGCGCGGTTCGGATGTCAACACAGGTGTCAGACAATTACTGCGCCGTTTTCTTTCCTCAAAACAGTTTTCAATTTTTAATAAGGGAGTAATTACTCATTGACGTCCACCCGAGCGCAGCCATACGGCCACAAAGGAAAGCTATACAGCTTTCACAATAACTTCGTAGTTAAAGAAAAATTCGTCCTGGTCCGGGGTTCGAACCCGGGACCATCGCTACACCGGAGCAGTCGCTCTACCAATTGAGCTAACCGGGACGGCAAGCTTATGGTAGGGCGAGAGCGAATTGATCAATAACTCGAAGTGGGAACAGTGTTGACCAAATATTTAGGGGAATCCCCCAAGGTGGAGTAGATTTGTAATAAGGGAGTAATTACTCATTGACGTCCACCCGAGCGCAGCCATACGGCCACAAAGGAAAGCTATACAGCTTTCACAGAAACTTCGTAGTTAATTTCTTAGTTAATTTCTTAATTTCTTTCGTAGTTAATTTTCTTTATGACATTTTTTTACGCCCACACCAGGGCCCTCTTTTATTAATTTCCCTGCTATAACGCCCCAAGCGTACCTAACACTGCATTATTGAATAGAAAGCCGGACACAGGCCCTCTATATAAAGGCCTGAGTCCGTCCTTGGCCCGTAACTTGAAGTGCGGGCACGGCCCAGCGCATTTTCCGTCCCGAGCCAGGCTGGGCTCATGCAATGTTCTAGTGGAGGTCAAGAGTTACAAATGACCTGTGCAGCTTAAAAGGAAGCGGAGATGAAATGGCAAGTGCAGATGCGGACATTGATAGGAGATAATGCAACCACGCGTTCCCTGTCGGAGATGAACATGGCTGGGGCGCAGCTAGGCCCAGCCATGTCAACCCCCTCAGCCATCCACTGGGATCTCCTGGATCTCAACAGCGGCCAGGGCGAGTCTGATGACTTCACGTTGTCCCTTTTCTTCCTGTTTGAGGAGCAGTGCCTTCCAGGACTAATTTGTTCTTTCGGGTTCTCCAAAGCTGGGACACGTCCATGCCATATGGATCATTTCTGCGCTATGCCCTCGCAACGTCTCCACCTGGGGCTGAAAATCTCAGGGTGTCACTTGCTGTAAAGCTGGGAGCTTGGGAGTACTCCGGTTTGTAGCTTACGCCGCACAACCTCTTCACTTTTGCTGAGCTGCTTACACAATTTTGGAAGTACTGCTCTGCCTAATTTGCAATTATTTAGGATTTCTTGATACGTACTAAGATCATCATTGAACTGCAGGGACTCCTCATCGCGCGAGTGGGACAGGGTTGCGTATGAGACGCCACTGGTACCCCGGAAGGTACCTAATCCTCGGGCAAATATGTGCGCTTTCCCGTTCCTCGTGAACGCCGACCGCGACCAGTACGACTGCGCAACTGTATCTGGTATTGCGATGTCGTTGCTGCCTCATGAGCTCTTCGAGGGTACTGGAAACCCCTAGCCTCAAAATCCTGTTCCTCGATGTATTAGGTGATAAACCTAGTGCCGTTTTGATGATCGCTTTACGTATGAGAACGTCGAGTTTGTCTTTTTCCTTTCTGTAAAGCAGCAAATACTATGATACGTAGGCAATCCTGCTGATAATGAAAGATTTAAGTAGCGTAAGGAGGTTAGCTTCTCTCATGCCCGCATATTTGTTTGCGATCCGTTTCAGGAGTCTACAAGTTTCACTGGTGTTAGCCTATAGCCTCTGAATCAGGGACTTTGCAACCGGGGGGGGGGGGGGGGGGGGGCGGCAGGGGTGCGGCCGCCCCCCTGAATCTTGCCCGATAGCTGATGCGGTTCGCTCGATCGGCGGTGCTCGCCGCTTCAGTCTAAGCACATAGACCTACCAAACGTAGACTCATACCGGTTGTTGCATGGGGCTCGCCTGCGACATCCCACCGCTGTCGCACGCTAGCACCAAGGGTAGCGTTGACCTGGCGGTCCGGTGTCCCGCAGAGAGCATCGGCAGGTTCCGGCAAAGGACGATGGCATCGTCTAACAAGAACAAGGTTTAATAGTGCACCTCGTACGAACGGCAAGAGAAGCTGGCCCCAGAGAGAAATCTGACACGCCCACACAGCAGGTGTCTCGACGGTGACCTAGCGGGAGAAGCATCCTTCAGAGGGAAAAGAGGAAGGTTCCGAAGACGCGCACGTGTCGAACCAGCGCTCATGTTCATAGCAAGCGTCGCTGACTCAGACCCAGCTGCGCCGTGATCCGGATCCATCGGGCCCGGGGCGAACGCTCTCTCCCCGAGCGCCGTGCTCTCACAAGCGTTTGCAGACACGCACGCCCGCACACGACGACACGTGGCAAGTGGATCTCTCTGGACACGATTCCCGAGACGGCTCTGGGCAGTCGGCCAAGCGGATTGCCCGTTGCTCGGAATGATACTCCTGCGTCCACTGCAGCCGCGTTGATCTCGCACGGCGGTGGCGAAACATAACGCGGTCTACTTGCACGTCTCTCATCCCTTGAGTGTATTTTTTAGCAACTGCAGATTTACAGCTTCGTTGCCTCGGATGATATCTGGGTCTGAAAAGAAGATCAACAACTTCTTCGTGCCTGGGACGATACGTTTAGGTCATGGAAGCGAGGTTGCGTAAGGTATATTGCGTCACATTTTTTGTAACCACTTTGATTATTGATGTGTTTCTAATGCCCCTTCGTATTTGTATTTTGGCTGGCAGCGGGAAGCACCTGTCATGAAAGTCAACCAGATGAGCGTGCGATAGGAGCAGCTAATATTGACGGTTCGTTTTTGCAATGTTTTATTTCCACCGTGCTCTTCATGTGCCTTTCATGGACTTTTTTGCGTGTCATGCATGTTTTGCATATCTTGCTATATTTCTTTTTTTGAAAGAATATAATCAAAAAAGGATTCATACAGTGTTGATCGGCTAATAATCCCTTTTATCTCACTTATTACAGGGATCCCAGCAACGGTAGCACAAGGTTGAGAGCCCCTCTTTGCAACAGACTGTGCTGCGATGGAAATCGCAAGCCATGACGACACGCCCCCGGATGTTCGATCACTGCCGCCAAAGAGCTACAAATTTCCAACGAACCAGACCGGAAGGTCCTGTTAACATGCATGGTTTGAGAAATTCACGTGGTTGTCGTACGACTACGAACGCGACGTCGTGTTTTGCAGTTTGTGTCAAATAGCTTTTAAGGAAAGAGGAGAAAACGTTACAGCAGTGGAACTGTGTTTCATTCACAACGGGTTCAGTAATTGGACAAAGGCAGTTGAAAAATTTCAGTGTCATGAGAAGAGCCAATTTCACTGCGTTTCCGCAAGCCGCCAACTATCGAAAGAAAAGGGAATGCGTGTAGTGCCGCTATTATCGCAACACAGAAGCAGACAGCACGAGCAAGCCAGGTAGGCACTGCGTGCAATAGTGAGTTCGGTGCGTTACCTACGCCGCACAGATCAAGCTTTACAAGGGCAAACGAAGGACTAAGGCACTCTCCTTGATCTGCTAGATGAACGATCGCAAGACGTACCTCCTTTGAAGAAATGGCTGGAGAAGCGAGATAGGTGGCTGAGCAGCGACATACAGAACGAGCTCATAGAAGTTATTGCGCACAGCGTTCAGCGAGGCATCATCAAAGACGCAGGAGGGGGAGGGGGGGGGGGGGTTGATAGGTCGGTTCCTCAACGTGACTTCTGCAGGGCCGACATGGACGACGTCTCACTCTCCGCTGTTCTCCTCTCCTGCGCTCCCGCGGGACGCGCCAGATTTGAACACCAAGCTTTCAATTGGTGATTGCTCCAATATTTTAGAAAAAATCTGAAAAATAACTTTCCGTTTATGATCAACAAAGAGCCTCCTTCAGAACCGTGGAAGGTTAGCAGATTGGAAAACCGCCTCAGTATCTTTTTAAGGGCACAAATCTAAAACACACCCTCTTAAAATCCTATCTGTGCATTCGTATGCGCGAGTTCTGCGTGAATGAGTTTTTATTTTTCATCTTTTTCACCCGCTTCTGCAGTTGCTTGTTAGTATTGCCTGCGACCAGCTTAATATCTCCAATGCCCCCTGCTCCTCCGAGCATTGAAAACTGGTACAGGTGCGGACAAAAGTAAACGGAGCACGCTGTTGCCTGCTAACGTTTTTCGCGATTTGCCTAATCGATATTGCCAGCAATTATGCGCACATGCTGATAAGGGACATAAGTGCGTTTTCTCGATACAGTCAATGTTTCTTCATTTCCGATAAAGATTGCGTGATTGCGCTCAGAGCAGAATCACATGCTCCCTTTACTTATGTCCTCACCTTCCAGTGCAGAGTAGCAGGCCAGATATTCATTTTTCCGGCCAACCTCTCTGCCTTTCCCGTCAATAAACCCGCTCTCTGTACACCACGGTCACAAGCTTCGTGCCGACAGTTAACAAGAGGAGCAGCACAAGAATGCCGCCGAAGAAGAAGAGGACAGACAGTGAATGAGTATGTGCCATTCTGTCATAGGCTACAACAACAACAACAACGAGCCCGAAGCTGGAGGCCACCTTCAAGCTGCCCCATCGGCGTCGCCGGCGGCGCGTGGCGCCGCTATCCGAAATGCGGCTTCCAGACCAGACGCAGGCGCTGGTTGTGACGGGGGGCGCGGCCGCCTTCTTGGCGGTACTCGCCCTCTCCGTCTTCCTGTCACTCAGCTCGTACGGGGAGGCCAAGGGGTCGAGCGAGACCGCCCACTCGCAGCCCGCCTCGTCTCCGCAGCCACCCAGGTTCGAAGCCGAGCCGTACCCGCCGCACCTGCCTGATCAACCTCTGCCCGATATCGACGACAGGATCGTTCTCCCGGTGGAAGACGAGATATGAGGACAGCTGAGTGTCTTAGTTCGGATTGTACGCAAAGTAGCCATGTACTGTGGATGAAATTAACGGCCTCTGGTCGCTCGATACATTCGAAAGCCTCATGAAATGTTTCACGCCTATATAACGAGCTGATTAAACGGCGACGCATCAAGTGGCCTTGGAGTTCAGCCACACAGTATTCCTCCCCAGATAACGGCAGAGTCGTGCAGTGCTTTTTGTAATTCCCGTCGGTTATTTTCACGCTCTTCCTCTATGTGTGTGTTGAAGATCACCGTGCAAAGTAAACACTGCATATGACACTGCGAAGCGGTGTATAGTCTTTGACAGGCACTAGCAAATAATTGGCTGTGTTCAGAATTCTCTTCACGCCTGCGATGCTACGCAAACCGGTTGTGAGGCAATCGGCGCAAAGAAGCTGCTTGAGCTTCTGTACCATGAACTAAATATGTCTACGACCCTTTGCTGTTTGGGCACACAGGTTTTCGGTGACTAATTATTGCCAGCACAGTGCGACACAGTGCTGTCAGCAGACGGGCGGGGGTGCGCCGAATTTTGCACAGGCAGCCGCTTCATTGCGCAAACGTGCTGTCATCGCATGTGTTTAAGGTATAGACTAACAGCGATCTCTCACGTGAGCAAGATGCGGCGGCTCTGCGGTCGTCGGCTGGGACGATTGGGGGTGAAAAGTAGGGTTTGGGTTATGGGGATTTAACGTCCCAAAGTGAATTAGGCTATGAAGGACGCCTTAGTGAGTGGCTCCCGAAATTTCCAGCCCCTGGAGTTCTTTAACTTGCACTGATATCGCGCAGTACACGGGGTTCTATCATTTCGCCTCCATCGAAATGCGTACGCCGTGGTAGGGATCGAACCCGAATTTCTCGGGTCAGCAACCGAGCAATATAACCACTGAGCCACCGCGGCGTGTAATGTACGGTTAGCAGCCACAGGAATAAATGCAAGCAAAAGTTTTTCAAACCAGTTTTTGGATTTCACCTTGCTGGATAATTGGTTTGGTTTATTGGTTTAACGTCCCAAGCGGCTCAGGCTGTGAGGGAGGCCGTAGAAAAGGGCTCCGGAAATTTCGACCATCTGGGATTTTTTGATGTGCACTGACATCGCAGAGTACACGGGCCTCTTGAATTTCGCCTCCATCGAAATTCGGCCGCCGCGGCCGGGATCGAACCCGCGTCTACGGGTCAGTAGCCGAGCGTCGTAACCACTGAGCCACGGCGGCGGGGAGGATTTCACATTGCGTCTATTATGTCTTCTCTTCGTGATGAACAACCAAGTTCATCCTATAGAAGAGATTCTGAAAAGTAATTTCGAAGGCAATGTATTTTTGAAATACCAAGTTATGTTAGCGCAGCGGTGAATCGCGGGAGAGCAACACGGCTTATAAACAAATTTGAGCAAAACTTTGTGAAGTTTTTCTCGTTGCACAGAACTACCGTGGAGGCGGATGTTAACAGTAGAGGAGGGCTTTGAAGAAAAGTGTGACTAAGTGTGATACGTCAGATCGAAGTTTTTTAGAACGGTACGAGAAATCTTTGTTGTGAAGCTGGATATACGCCCAAAGGGCACTCCATCTGCAGGGTGTTTCCGCGAAATGCGCAATTTTCTCGCGTATTCTTACCTTGATGCCGCGAACACCATATTCCCTCTCATACACTGCCGTTCAAACGATAGCGAGGTTTACTTTGAAGACAGTCCTCAGACAGCACGATAAACGAACCACGCACTGTAGAAGACGGCTAACAGCGTGATTACACACAGAAGTGGCGCTGGCAGACGCGGAAGCCGGAGGCGGCTGGAGGTGTCATCGGTAGCGCCGTCTGCCGCAGTGCGCTGTTCCTTTTCATGCGCTTGCACTGCCCTCTGAGAACTGCTCTTTCAGGTAATGCTGTCTAGCTGTCTTGTTTGAACGCCTGTGTCAATGAGCAAATGTAGCGCACGCGGCAGCATGTCGGACTACGCGAGAAGTTTCAACGATTCGGGGAAACATCCAGCGGATAGAGCGCCTTTGGGGGTATGTCCGGCTTCAGAACACATCCTAGCGTTTAACATAGATAGCTTCGAAATGACGCAGTACATCTCAATCTTCTTCAAAGCAATCGGCAAGTGTTAGCAAACAGCCGGTTATGTTGGTACGCTGTGAAACGAGAAATATATTCCGGAAAGTTTTGCTTTCATGTGTTTCCGTGAGGCGCACTCTCGCCCATGTATACCCTCAGCCGCGAATCACCTCAATGCGCATGCAACGCAGTGTTTGAAAAATATATCGCCTTCGAAATGACGTTTCATATTTTCGCAATCAGAAATCACAATCAAGCTACTGCTTTGAAAACGTTGCTTCCATGTATTCCTATGGAAACTATCCTTTTTCACGCCCAGTTGGCTCCGCAGTCCGCGAGCGCCCGCTATGTTTGTGAACACGCGGTGTTGGTCTATACGTTGTGCGTATTATGGGGCGTCACGTTTTCAGTGCTTCGAGAAAGTACATGTTCCGTCCTTCAAAACAGTCACCAGGGAATGGGGCTTGTTTCTAAGCCATAAAGTAGAGCACCTAAGGCTCCCCTGAAGTTCCAGATCCAAGGTAAGGATATCGCTTGTCCCCACCTTTCGAGATCTTTTGGCATTTAGGGGCACTGTATGGGCTCCATTATATAGATGAAAAGCGAACTCCCTTGCCGGGTTACTTTTGGCAAAGACGTACGTTAAGGTACAATTTTAACCAACCTCCACTCAGCCATACAGTCGAGTTGGATACACACACGATGCGTACGTAATTCTGGGCGCGACAAGTGTTGCCAGGCCTGGGCAAGCTGATTTCAACTGCGTGTAAGAAACAAACTGAAGATACATATTTAAGGTCTTTTATGAATTAGTGCAGGATATATATTCCGTTTGACACTTTCTTCGCGCTGAGAGATGAACAATAAGATAATTCTAAGAGGGCTTAATGGCAACAAGCGACTAATCGTTTGTTGCAAGAACGCACGCAGCAAATGAAAAAGCTTTGCCTTCCAACTCACCAGAACGAAAGTAAAGATGACACTGCCTCATAGTCTGTGCACGTTAATGCGCAATGGCAAATGTTCAGCGTTCGTTTCGGCACCGCGCAGCTAGTTATTCATACATAGAATGATAGCTCCTGAGGTTTCAATGCAAGACGTATAGCCTGCATGATGAGACTGTCTTCGCACGTCGCCGGGTGCGTTGGTAATATATGTGTGTTTCGTCCTTTGCGCTGCCCTTCAACTGAGACAAATATCCAAAGAAAAGAGATGATATGTTCTGATAAGTAAAGCAACGTTGAAGATGTTCGCTCTCAATGTTGTTTTAATCTGCGCAATTAGTCAATGGAAAACAGAACGCCTGCCGCAGGACATCAACTATATTTAGCCTAAGCTACTAGGGAGTGAGGTGCTTGCTCCGCTTGTTTTCCCTTTCTTTATCCCGATAACAAAGAACGGCGCAGTCCGGCGCGTCGTGATTTGATGTCGAGCAAGGATGTGGGGATATTACCGGCGTACGTATCCCACAGATGACGGGCATTGGGTGTCCATGCGGTATTTGAGATATTTAGTAGCACGTGACGTTTATTTTACGTCCGAGTGAATTTTCTATCAGCCTTCGCTAGGAATGTGGGAATGTTCAGAATTTTTAAATAGCGAACCGACTGTATTCCTATCCGATTAGGATCAAATAGAGGAGGTTCAAATTTAGGCGAAAATAATCGAATATGTTGTAGCTTTATCGAATTGTTTTCGAATAATTGGCGCAAAAAAACATTGCTTTTCTTAATTTTTACGTCTTTCGAGAAAAGACCTCGCTCCGAAATGCACAGCATGCTGCAAAGGTCCGTCTGCGCGACAAAGAGACTTGAGCGCCGCGATGTGGTTCATTCATGTGGCGGCGTTCATAAAGTTGTCACGTGGTCTCGAATATTGCACGCCGCGTCCATGCCAATTCCATACCATCCGCCTCGCTGCCGTTGGCCGCCGAAAATTTGCATATCTGCATAATAAGGTTCGTCACAAGACTTCAAGTTTGGTCAAAAGACAGCGAAAAATGTGACATCATAATGACGTTTGCACACTAATTAAGATAATAAGATGCCGTTTTTCGGTGGAATTGTTAGGATTAGTCCCGTTTGGCTGCAATAAAAAATGGCTGCGCCGTTTTTTGAGGCCGCTATTGCGGGCCGACAGCGGCCGCGATGTGTCAAACACCCAGATGCATTCGAGATGCGGGACGAACGCTTCCGACATCATTTTCGCCTGAAGAAAGAAACTATGCGGTGCCTCTGCGACGAACTGGCTGAAGAACTCGGTGGCGTTCGCGAAACATCGCTTACTGTGGAACGGCCGGAACGTGTGTGGGCTGCGTTTTTTTCCTAGCTGCAGCTTCCAGTCGTCAGTGGACAGAGGTGACGATTGAGCTGACTCAGCCTTACGTAAGTGTTTGCGTGCGGAGCGTATCATAAGCTATCATCCGTGTCGGCTCTAAGAAGACGTGGGTCCACTTCCCGAGGATTCCGGAAACATCGGCTGTGAAGCAAGGTTTTCTCCATCACGGCGGCATCCTTGGCGTTAAAGGGTGCGTGGACGGGACGCTGATCGCCATCGCCAAATCGAAGGGCCCACGGAAGGCAGAGTTTATGTGTCGAAAGGGATTTTACACCGTCAATACCATGGTGGTAAGGATACATTTTTGTGTCGTCTTTATACGTTTTCTATACGCCTGTACGGATTTGCTTGGCAGGCGTTGCTCGGCTGTGCGTACTCGCAGCATGAGCGTTTCAGATATGCGACGCTGATCTGCGAATACTCGCCATCGATGCGCGAAGGATGGGCTCGGCGCACGATGCCTTTGTCCGGCGGTATTATTGGCTACGGAGGCGGTTTCGGGCAGGACGCATCGTTGGAGATGGCGAGTTTCTGCTTGGCAAGCCAAGCGTTCAGAAATTCGCGATGCATGCACTGATTTAAATGCGTGATGCACATCGTGGCTGCTCATTACTCCGTAACGTTGCGCATATAATGCACAAGGAACCAATGTCAATAGGTTTCGTTCATTCTCGTAATGATGAAGCACTCATACCAATACACCGACCTGACGTGTTTTACTCATAGCGTTACCGGTCGGCGATGAACAAGGTGTGCTGTAATACCACTCTACTCAAATGGTACTACCTCAGAGGTTACCCTGCTCATTTCCTAAGCACCGGATGTTCGAAACTTGAAGATGCGCTGGACCTCAGAGAAGCTTTCGCGCAAGCGAGAAACACTAAATATGCAGCTGAAGCCTTCACACAGCTGCTTCCATGACAGCCGTGGTCGGTCACTGCTTAATGAAAGCAAAGATGCAGCGCTCCTCTTGCTGATGTTCCGAGAGCGAGGCGGCGTTGCCCGTACCCTCCTAAAGTTATTCTAGTGACCATACACCCTCCCCACTTGCAGTGCTCCGCGCGGCGGTCGTCTGAATTCATCGCTCGCGGTGCCACCAGGGAGGCGACGATCGGCTCATTAGCCAGTATATTCTAGGTAGTATAGTTTTGGTTTTGAAAACGGATTGAATCCGGAGCACGCTATTGTCGGCTACAAATGCGGCTAAAACTGCTTAAAAAAAGCTGTTTGCGTGTAATCTCTGCTCTTCGAGCATTTCTTTTATTGCATGAAAGCGCACGTCTATTATTTTGCACGGTTTTGCTAGAAATATTTACGAAGTGAACTTTTTGCAAAGTAAACTTGTTATGAGTGCCCTGGTCATGCAAAAGCAAACAAAAACAAGGTGGGCATGCGTTTTGTCATTTCATTGGCTCTCTGCATGAAACGTCACACGTTGGCGTCATGTTGGCGTTCATAGAGTTATTTCCGCATACGCAATTTTGACGTCACCGTCGATGGCATGGAATCGATTTTGGCATCGTTATATTATTCTACCATAACTTCAGCAATCCCTGCCGCGAAGCCTGGTTTCGGAGGCCCGTGGCTCATACCACACGCCCTTCTCAGCTATTGAAGTGTATAATTCTAGTTAATTCCCAAAAATAATTTTACAGTGAAATCTTTAATAGCTTTGTTATAAGCCATTTAGGGGGTACAACGGCAGCCGTAACGAGTTACGTTACGCGGGCTGTTTTTGCATTTTCTAACTTTTCTGGCTTTTGCATTTTCGAGTGTCGACCTACAAAGTGAGACAGGAATGCCCTTTTACTTTCCTCAAAACCAAGAGACAGTTTAGACCGCCAATAGTATCTCCAGTGTAGCCTTATTCGCAGTCTATATGCTCTGCTAAATTTGAGGAAACGAAAAACGCATAACTGGCTCACTTCGCCAGTTATTCCTGTAGACTTCGCCGGTGAACACCTGAACCCCGCCGTGAGAGAGTAACACGATTGCTGACTAAAAGCTTGTTTCCATCTAGCATTCCTGTATTTCTCTTGCGGCGCACTTGAGGTTCCCACCAGCAAAGTGAACTAGTTATGAGCCTTTCCCGTCCTCAGATCCAGCACAGGGTCTAGTCCAGATCTAACTACGTGGTTTAAACTACGAATAAGTCTGGACTATAATAGACAGTCTAATTTGCTTCTAGCACGCGGACCTTGGACTGTGCCTGGAAGGATTGAAAGGAGCAGTCCATGATGCGGAACAACGCTCCGAATGAGGCATGCGTTTCTGATAGTGCACAGCTCTTTATTGTCCCGTCCTGCACGCCACCCGCAAGCAACGCTATTTTAGTCCTGCCGGCCGCGGCAGCCACGTTTCAACCTTCGTCCTTTTTGTCACTCCGCGGTTGAGGTGTCCACCGACAAATTGAGCCAGTGAGGCGCCTTTCCTTTACTCAAATCCTTGGGAGGGACTCGAGCTGGTCCTTCGAGTCCATGAAGTGTTCAGGGAACGGGATCGAACCCAGACAGCAAGGGGAAGAATGCCGAGTATGCTCGTGAGCATAGAGACGTCCAACCGAACCGTCGCCTCTAAACGTAAAAACGAGCCTGCATCTCTAGACCTCTCGGCCGCTAATGCTATTCGGCTTTCGCAGATTAATGCGCTAAGACGGTTAGCTTAGATCAACTAATTTTTTTAACGCTTCACCTTAGTGGAGATCAGTGTTGCATCTTTCAGAAGCTATAACTATTACTCCATGGGTTATAACGTCGTACTGATTCGCAGCTGCTTTCGCTCGCACGCCAAAAGCAGCCAATAGTGGCACGATTATTTGATTCCGTTTTTACCGAAGCCATTGGTAACCTATTGAATAGCAAAGATGCACTATTTGTATCGGATTCGGTTAGGAAAAATTACTATTCGCGCACCCCTATTCACCACCTAGCTCACCTTTGCATTAGAAGATCAAAACTGATGTTATGTGGCTGATTGGAATAGATCACTGCAAAGTGCTTGCAATCAGAAGCAGCCTTAGACTGTGCTATGCGTATCATGAGCGCTGCTTTTGAAGAGTTCGCCTCTCAGACAATTATCGTTAATTCCACATAATGCACAGCAAGTAGGAAAAGTTGTTACATGTGTGCTTATTGGCGACACACACACACACACACACACAGCGCGAAGCGAAGCAGTCACATCGTGGGTTTGCCCACCGCATTCTACCGAATTCAACGGGCAAAACTGTCAGCACTAAGCTAGCATAAGCGGCCACCGCATTCGCACAGTCAAAACAACAGGCTTCTGCGCAACCGCGATTCTTGCCGCACTCAAAGAGCACGGTACCGAATTGTTCAAAATGGGCAGCCTATGCTACGAATGAACAGCAAAACAGTCTACTCATTCTTCGACTTCCTTTTGAACAGCAAAACAGTCTACTCATTCTTCGACTTCCTATTATTTAGCGGTATCCTCTATTCTGCCCCCATCAAAACACGGCCGCCGCGACCGCGCCTGCCTCGGCAGCGTACTGCCACGCGATGAGAAAAGAGACACGAAGCAGAAGGATGCAGCTAAATAAAAGCCAGCTCAAAAATGACTAATTTGCGGATTATAATTAGCTTAGGTTTCTCATTTTGATTATCAGTTCGGTGCAACTCGCTGAGGGCAACATTACTGGCGACGCAGCAGAAGCCTGTTTTTTTTTTTTTTTGGTGTGGTGAACGCTGTGATGAGATGTGATGAGATGTGTTTTCTACTGACATTGTTCTGCGCTTTATTAGGTAGCATGCGGTGGGCAAACCCAGAATTGACGGTTTCACTTGGCGCTGCTTGTGCTAGCAGTTCTTAGAAATGTGTGTGTAGTAGATTACCATGAAACATTATCGACATTGCTCTTTGCTGCCAACAGTTAGAAATTCGCAATAGCAGTCTGTTAAGCGAAGCCGGCAAAGGCTGAGCAAATTATACGGACAGAACAGTGCACAGCCTGCTATATTTTCCGTTCCTGGTCATCGGCGCCAAGGTCAATAAATGCCGACCATCACACTTTTCGCCAAGGCTACGAGCGCCGCTTCTGGCCGATCGGCAAAAGTACGCATGCGGCGATGAATGAGGCACCCGCCACGAAGAGGCGCTCGCCTCGGAAAATACCTGAAACCTCGTTCACTGCCAGGCTGATCGCGGCGCGCCTAGTTTTGCCGCTGGCCGTGGAGAGGCGTTCGCATCGCAGACAACCACTCGCGGCAAAGAGATTGAAGTTCGCGCGAACGAGCAGCACACGCCAATTGGCGCGTAGTGGCTTGCAGTGGTCACTGGTACTTCAGCAGATGCACTGTAATTTTTAGTTGCTGGGGACAAAGGCATAGATACATGATGTGCAATGCACTATCGTCTGTGGGGCATGGGAGCCTAGAGTCAAAAAGCGCTCGTGTTTATTTCTGCCTTCCGCACATAAATACCGGAATGCAGTGGTAAGGTATGTACATGTGCGGCATTACCACGGCTGCGCATAACCGTGTGCGCAAAAGCCAGAATGACACCACATGTATGGAGCTACCGCTCCTTAACAATGACAGCTGAAGACTTCGCAAGCAAACACTTTTTAAGGCCTTTTATGCTTTTCAAGCTCGTGTACACCAGAACAGTGTTATTTGAGGGCTCTAATACAAAGATGTGATAGGTTCTCGCGTCGTGCAACCACCGGACGTTATAAATTATTTGGCCTTTAAAGATCTTCAGTTTGTTTCCTGATGAGTTTCTCTGAGGAGTTTACCAAGCATTTTAGATATGTTTGTCGTTCTGCTTGATGTGTTCTGTGTTAGCAGGTGCCTACGGCATTCGTGAAGGCCTGTATGCTGCACATTTGGTAAGACAGCCATGTACAGTAAGGCCGGGATGAAACGTGAACACTCATATTTTATACTTTTCTACTTCACAGCGCGATATTAGTTTAGAAAGGGTTTATAAATGTGCACTTCGGTCGATCCTATACCCGGAAACATGAATCAGGCTACTTGCATAGTGCAGCTGAAAATACACAGGTAAAATATTTTGCTTCGTTCATCGGCGCTGTTTGCGTTTCATTCCGGCTGTGCAACTGGCCTAATTTATGAATATCTGTTTTCATCTGAAGTGAAGCTGGATACATTCTCTACTCAACAGTCTTTTGTACGCACTGCACTTATTGCTCGCAACTACATTTTGTCTCGATTGTCTTTTAGATGACCTGTTGGACACGTCTTTTCGGCTTTTCACGGATGTCTTCAGCCCTTTACTCTGTGTTGTTTATCCCTGAACTGTTTTTTTTTCTTTTTTCCTGACCAAAACTATGACCATGAAAGCACAACTCTTCTTGTACACTTCTGTCACACACGAGAAGTTTCTTTGAGCTCTAGAAAGTTAAAGCCATTGTAATATGTCTCCACCTTTCGTCTTGACTCTCTGCCTCTACACTCCACTCCTTGCCCAATGTTGAGCAGCATATGTGAAGACTTTTTTCAACTGACGTCACCTTTACTGTCATTAAACCTTTCTCTCTTACGAGCAATCTTTTGCATTGGAAGGAGCTGCCTGGTGCTGCTGTAGATGCGTAACTGTTGTCCTGCTGCGAAGGAACTGTAGGGCTTTGCATGACAAATTTTCTTTCGCCTCTCACATCCTGGTGCATACTTGCGTCAGACGAGGTGTGTAGCTACCTATATGCTTTTGGTAAGTGCTATGTGCACACGCCAGACAAAATTAATGAAATTAAGGGTCTTTCCAGCTAGTGAAAAGCAAGTAGCATTATTGAGAGCTTTTTTGTATCTGAATAAAATAATATACCGGCCTCTCTGTAGGGTGCATACGTGAGATGCTTTCAGATAAAGTTTTCACGAAGTGTGCGTACAGGTACACTTCATATTTAATGCTTACAAAGCAAGAGGGGAGTACTTTACAGCATGCTAATGGGTATGTCCTATTCAGATTAAGTGAAATACTAGCAGCTCTGTGAAATATAATGCTGTTGTTGCTGGACTTTTAGCTGTGTTTGTTTCGTTGCTTTTTTTTTCGTTTATTACTGGCAGGAAACAATATCGGCCTATATAGCTTTTCGTTTGACGCTTCTGACAATAAGACACTATAAGGGCCGCTAACTCCGGCGAAATCTGCCCTTCGTGGGGTACCGGAGGCGCTCCACGAGAGACCATATGGCGCCAGGGATCGTCGGGTGTCGTGGGCCAAGGCTCATTATGGGCCTGAAGTGTGACAGCCTGGCCGTCAGCTCTATTCGCACGCCAACAAGTATTCAACTGGTCAAGCACACCCCGAAAGAGTGGCAGTGGTACCGGCCGGAAGGGAAAAGGCCCAAGCCGGTAGGAAAATGCTGGGGAACACGATAAATTCCGCAGTCGCCGGCGCTGAGAGGAGGGCGAGAGAGACGTTCCAGCCTGGAAAGAAGGATCGTCCGAATGGTGGGGAAAAAATGAGGAAAGCTGGTCAGTGGTGCGAAGAGCAAATACCGAGACGACACTGCTGGCAGTCGCTTCTCCGATGCCCGGAAGCGCCCAAGACATCGGAGACAGCGAACGAACAAGGCCAACTACGGAGTCCCTCCGTTCCTTCTGACGAAGACTCCGGCGCCTGCGCAGCGGCATCTAAGCTTGGGAACCCCAGCCTCCGCATCACATACTCTTTAACATGTAATTCTTGAATATATCCGTTTTGTTCCAACTGAGTCTAGCGTTGTCTCTTTGCCTCCGTCCCGTGTGCAGTCGCGTAGTACAAAATTACACGCGTTCAGAGTGTTCCGTATGACGCGATTCGTAGTCGCGGTTCATGTGCGACCGGTTGCAAACGTAACAGAGGATAGTGTTAAATTTCATGCGTCTCGAGTCCTAAAATGCAAACCAGATTTCCATGATAAGCATGGCTTTTTCGCAGCCAGCCCTCGCTGCGTAAGGAACCGCTTGTGGAGACCTGTCTCCCACACACACTACACCGCTCCACCCTGCGCTGAGGTCCAAGCTTGCCATCGCCAATGAAGCGTTGATGTTACGATCGACAGTCGATAGCCAGCCGTTTCTCCTCCAGTTCCACTCTCCGCAACACTGATCGCATCTCACATGTACGGAATCGCCGCATGTGGCGATAATCCGACACGACATGCCACGCGATGGTTTCGGGCGATGAGCTGAGGGCGGTTTCCTCGAAGCTGCCGAAGCGAGTTCCATCAATATCCATAGATCTAAATAGTGAAAGCCTGGTCGGAGCTGTAGAACAGAAAAGAACATTGAACAGCGCATCCTTTCATTGTGGTTCATGCTGTCGAAAGTCTTAAGAACGGGATGCTACCGCAATCCTATGTACGATCTCATCACGCGAGGTGACTGAACACTGAAGCGGCCGCAACTGAGCAACGCTACTGAAATGCGTCGCTATGCCAAGTCTCATATCGCTTCATGCGGCTGTACCAGCGGCCGTCGCGTAGAAGATCGCTTCATGCAGCATAATTACCGGTAAAGTTTCTTTTTATTTCCTTGACGACCGGCTTGTAAAGTGTTTCGTGTCGCGTTCAGCACCCGTGCCCAGCGAATGTGTGTGCCGTGTACGCCGAGAACGCCCCCGCAATGTATTTCAGTGCCTCCTTCTTCGGCGCTACTGTGCGACGCGTACGCACCTACGCGCCGCGGCTGCTCAGCTTCAAAGCACGGCTTTAGGGCATTGATGTTTTTTTGTACCTGAGGCCAAGTAACATATGACAGTATTTATTTCTTCACGCTTTTTTCATTATTTTCAAATGTCGTCATCCGATTCTGCCTTTACGTTCCCTGGCACCACCACGATGTGCACGTTAAAGGTACGTCACACTGGGCGGATTGGAGAACATCGAGTATTGGGGCCCAGGTAGTCTGGCGTAAATACCAGTTACATGCGCCGAAGTGTAGGGAATGACGCACATGAACACTGCTCTTCCTGTGCCGGCGCCGTTACGCCAGTACAGAAATATAGCTATATATAGCTTTTCAAATATGCTACAATGATCTCCACTAGGACGACGCAACATGAAAATTAATTTTCAGAATAAACTAGAATTACATCTGAATAGCCATGGGTCTCCGAGACCGGGCATTCCGGCAGGGATTGCGAAAGCTGCAGCTAAACACTGCCGTGTCGTGCAATCTAGGACACCGTGTAAGAACATTATGAACGAGCCACAAGAATGAAACACATCGCGGCGTGGAACCTTCTTTCCCCCACGGGCTGACCTTTGCACCATGCTGCGCTGCGTCTAAGCGCGCTATTTTTCCAAAAGCGGAAAAAAAATGAAGCAAACTTGGTGTTGCTCTGCGCCAGTTATTAGAAAACTATTCGAAAACACCACAACATATTCGACTAATTTTGAACCTGGACTCTTCAGCGAATGGAATAGGAGGAAGCATATTTGCTATTCGAATATTTCAGGGGTTTATTTCACGGTAAGCGGTCACATTTCTGCAAAACCGAAACCGTCGTGCAGATAGATGTACGAAGGTAGACGGCGGGTGAAATGCTGTTGGCTAGTCCATTACGCGCCACACGTAATGAATGTCGCTGTGGGTAATTAAGCTCAAATACCGGCGACGAGCTCGCAAAAATGTACATAGAGTGCGTCTTCGCAGCGGCCTCAGTGGCTGCCGGGGTACCTACGTATCTCAGTCCAGCTAACATACGCGTATTCTTTGCAGGCTGGAAGTGAAATGCATAAAAAAAAGAGGATATAACGTCAAGGGAAGCACGCGATAAAATATTATTCACTAACGATGTCACCCTTTTTTTTTTGTCTTTAGGAAAGGAAATGGCGCAGTAACTCTTTCACATCTCGGTGAACACCTGAACCGCGCCGTAAAGGAAGGGATAAAGGAGGGAGCGAAAGAAGAATGGAGGAAGAAGGTGCCGTAGTGGAGGTCTCCGGAATAATTTCGACCACCTGGGGACCTTTACCGTGCCCTCAGATCGCACAGCACACGGGCGTCTTTTGCGGTTCGCCGCCATCGAAACGCCGCGATCGGGTTCGAACCCGGGAACTACGGCTCAGCAGACGAGCGCCTTAATCATCCTTTAGTGGTGTCTTACGCTGATAGTGCTGCGCAGGTGGGGTCAGCCCGAACGATCCCCTTCAGCATGGAGAACATCAGATAATGTCGCTTGGTGTTAGGTAGTGGGGGCGAAAATAGCGCGATTTTGTGCAATATCCACCGAAACGCTCAGTTTAGAAAATGTCGTGCAATCCTGCGCAAGATGTCGCCACCTGACATTTCTGCATCAGTAGGGTTCGTGGATGCGATGACCTGCTGTCGGTTTGTTGTGAACAATTTAGTGGAAATATTCAATTGAAAATGAAAACTATACAAGCCAAAGCTATTCATCTGCACATTATTCTAGTCTTAGGTAGTTGGCACGCGTAGACCGCACAAATAAATGGCACACACCCAACGCTTTTTGTTAGATGGTCCAGAACTTCAAAACGAAAAGTAACTTGTTTTAGATATATTTCAGCCCTGGTGCTACATTGGGGGCCGTGGCGGCCACCAGCTAAGAAGCAGAATGATTTAATTAGTTAGCTAATTAACTAAATACGTAAGCTCACTTTTCTCATTTTTATTGTTTTATTGTACGATTCGCTGTGTTAGCAATATTGTAGATCGTCCTCCAAGCAGTCTAGCCTAGAAAAAAATTAGCGAACAAATTTTTAGCGCATGTTCAAGGCGAGAAAAAGTCATCCTGGTAGGCGGCTTCACACGGTAACTTAACGGGATTAAGCGCCTCTGGCGTCGATCGCTCCGCTATGGCACCATAGCTCCGTCCTGCGTTTTGCATCGCACTGCTGTCGTTACTTGAGGCCCAGACAGGCCAGCCAGCTGTATCGCTGGCTTTGATTCGCGGATTTCCGCCTTGTCATTGGGCTTGCTATATGAGCTCAAGACGACTGCGTGGTCGTTCTCGTCTGTTTGAGGGGAAAAGAAAAGGCTTACCTCATTTTAAACCCCTGAGTGTGTACGTGGAGAGCTGCATTTGAATCGACAAAACTTTTTATTCGCTGATCTCTGCAAAAGCTCCTTAGATATATTATCTGTCTTGATTGACACCCTGGTTGGAAAAGCCTTAAGAGTGAAGCTCCTCTGTGAGAAAAATTGGGAACCATGGTTTGGCCACAGCTGCAGGAATATTGAGATTATATTTTATGCTCAAGGCGCTTATTTCGCTCGAGGTAAATTAAATACGAAATCTCTCGATAATTGAGCTCTCACCAGTTGTTAACGGACTAGCTGGAGCTCAAAGTGGGCTCACCACTGACTTGTTGACCGCGCATGTAACATTCAGAGTTTAATACACTTCACTACTGAAATTGCTTGCGAAAGTACGCTTATCTTTTTGAAAAACATACTTAGGTAAGTTTCTTTAGAAACGAATGTCACTGTCGTGGTTGATTTGCATGGCTCTGAACTCCTTCAAGAAGAAATTAAAATTTAGAACTCGGATTTCTGAACACTCCAAAAAAGAATTGTCACCTCCCAGCATTTAAGCAATGTGACGAGATTTGACGGAAACACTTTAATGAAGTGTTGCTTTAGTGGTAAAATTACTATTTATGGACTCACATGTGAATGGGAAAGCGGCACTAGAAGCACACAGATATTTTAAAAGGAATGCTCGAAATGTTGTCCCTGCGCAGCAACACACGTCATGTATCACCATGTATCATGTGCAGATCACCTGCTGTAAAAAGCCAGGATCTCAGCGTAACTGAATCAGGGTGCAGTAACAGAAAACCTGCCTCTGCTCAAAGTCTGTCGCACTCAGCTGCTGGTGCAGACTCACATGAAAATGATACATGCGTGTTTAACAAGGACTCTCCACGCTGACGTCATGCTTGCACCGGCACACTGGGCTAGTGTTCGAATGCTGGCTTCTGGCTTCTGGCAAGAACCCCGATAACAATCTCTTCGTCCAAAACATAAGCTTTAGGCTTCCTTGTTGACGCCAGAGAACTTGCATAGTAGAAAATTTGTTGAAAATCGCTACAGACGATGTCTCCTTCGGATGCCGGCGCCCCGGGTGCTCGGAAGCGTAGAACTGCGCCTCCATGCACTTGTTCTTCTGCATGGTTGAATATGCGACAGCCATGTGCAATTCTTCTGCGCTTAACCTTCCCTCATTCTGCGACACCATTTCGAGGCCGATGCTGCCACACGCCGCAAGCGGGATTGGCGCTTTCTTTTTGCCGATTCCACAAACGACAACGGCCACGCAGTCACTTTCAGGTCGTATTGTAAGCGCAATGACAGCGCTCATCGGGTTCTGAAGCGGCGGCGATCTACGAAACCGCGGAGCGAAGCAGCTAGCCCGCCCATCCGGGCCTCAGGTGGCGTCAGCAGTGTAATGCAAAGCGCAGGGCGGAGCGATCTACTTTAGTGGCGCTCATTGCCGCTAAGTTACCGTGTGAAGCCGCTTACCAGCTGCGTACCAAATGCCTTATTTAAATGTTATAACATTTATTTTAGGGGGTACGTTCTATTAGAAGAACTGGCAATGGCTTTCCAAGCTATCTAGCGGAAAAAAAAATTACAAATTTTTTGCATGCGTTACGAAGCGAGAAACGCCCGAGGCGAGATAAAGTCGCTTTTCCTCGCCTCGTAACGCGCGCCAAAAAATTGTAATTGATTTTTTTTATTCTCAGCTTGACTGCTTGGAGGGCGATCTCCACTGCTGATAATAGAACATATCCCCTAAAAAGAAAATTGTAAGAGATAATGAACTCATTTAGTTAATTAGCGATGTAGTCAAACCTTTCTGCTTTTTACTTGGAGCCTGCCGGAGCCACCAGTATAACGCAGAGGCTAAAATAAATCCTAAGTGAGTTACCTTTTTAAAAACTTCAGAGCTAAAAAAACTGTACAGTTGCGTAGGATGAACACTTGGCTATAATTATGTCCCTAAATTCATATCTACTTCTAGCCTGGACAGGCAAAATTTACGTCGTTATTTTCTTAATATTCACTGCATTCATCTCACCAAACTCCCAGAGGCAGACGCAGGACACGCGCTGTGCGCATCTCTGTGTTTCGTCCTTTCCGCTGGTAGTGGTATGAGGACTCGCCGCCATCTATGAATGTCAAGTAGATAATGAATAATTGTGCATATATGGAAGTTAACCCACGGAGCTCCGAATGTTTTGCGGTTTGGTAGCCAACGCGAACTAATACCTGTGCTACACGGGAACGTACGAATGACATTTGAGTCTAATGACATTCGAGAATTGGAATGAAATTCGGACTCGACGGACTCCTGCGGTGCTACACGACACTTTCCAAACGCATTAGAAAGCTTCAACTCGTTCTCAGTGTACAGCGACGACGACGGCGGCGGTCACATCAGTCCGACAACGAAACTATATATCACGCTCAACAGCAGCATGTGATTATAGTGAAATATCTAGTTTACTGTGATTGTAGTGGGACAAGTTTTTCAGGCCAACGACGCCGACGAATCCAATCAGCGGACACGTAAGCTTGGCGGCGGCTGAGTGAAAGCAGGGTGATGAGCCGGCGGAGTGACTATGTTCGCGCTTCTAAATGAGCGAAACGAACGGCTATATTTCGCATGCGCACACCTGAACACTCACCAGAGATAACCGCTTGCCAAATTAATTTCAGTCGAGGACGACTTCCTTCTCTTTCATGGCGACTAGGCCTTGCGAGTCCGCAGGGTTGGTTCTGTGATTGCGGCGGTTCTGAAGAGCGAATCACCAGCTTTATCGAAGGCAAATGGTCACCGAGTGTAGTTTTGGCAACAGTGACCTGAAATCAACTATTGCTTACATCGCAGGGCACGCATACGATGGACGGGAAATGCCGGTGTGACTTAGACTGCCGAGCTGTGCTTTACGGCAAGCAGCAGTCGTCGCCGTCGCTAGCTTATGGATAGCACGTTAGGCCGTTTCAGTTAAAGCGAACGGTCGCCAAACATACTTCTGAATAAAGAAGTTCAAAATAAAGTACTGGTCGCGTCACAGGAAGACGGGACAAGAAGCGAGAAGCGCCAGTCCTGCGCGATGTCAATAACTCGGCTGTCAAGTGTTTCTCATCGCTTCCCATACATTGTCGCACTCCGTAAACAAAGCACGGGTACAACCGGTAGAAAAGAAAACAGATTGTTTCATAGAACTAAATTGCAGATTGCGTTTTACGTCATGAAAACGAGCACTAGCTGTTCGTACGCAGCGAAGTAAACAACAGTATGCGTGCAGTCGTCTTCATCAGCGCATTCCTGGCGTAATTTCATGCTCACGTTGTAAATGTTCATTGGTGCAATATTATCTTCAAGCATTCCCTTAGACAGGACAAGAGCTATTCTCTAAACAAACAGCAGAAAAAAGCGAGAAGCGGGTATTGAAATGAACAGCCACTGAGCCGAAAGCAGTCGCGCGGCTGTGGGCGGGGCGAAGCGACGGCAGTGGCGACGGCTATTGGTTGGTTCGGGCTGTGTTCGCGTTTCGAAGGCAGGCATTCCAAAATCTGGAACGTCTCCGCGGAGCTCCATCGACACGAATTGTCATCTTAACCGAATGCCGTTCAAAAACTTCGTGTTGCAGGGTTATTTGGGCAATCGAGTCGGGTGACATTAGGTTGGAAGGCTTTCGAAACGCCCTTGTAGCGGGGCTATATGTTACACAAGCGCACATAATGCCGCAGACATAATCAAATTTCTAATTTTAATTTCATGAATAGGAGAAGTGTTCGTCTCCGCGTGCTGCAAGTATGTTGTATTTTATTGTGATTAATCCGATAGTAGCCCTTGGGTACGGGTTCAATGTCACTGTACTGTCGGCTGCACAAGTTTGCTGGATCTGCTATGCGTGGCGGAAAAGCTAAATTGCACTGCTGCGCCATCTGCCGTCGCAGAGCATGGTGCCGAGGCTCACTCACAGTAGTTCTGCCGCAGGCGTGCAGTAATACTCGACACAGCCCTCTGTGACGGGATATGGCGCAGAAATGCAGTTTTGCTTCGCTACGCCACGCATCGCAGATCCCGTTTTCCGGCTAGAGTACATTTTGTATTGTACAAAATTTCATTTTCAAAAGAAGCAAATAAAACCACAAACGCACCAACGGAAAGAGCAGTAGTGCACATTGCTTTCAACCCCTATATATAGCGTTCATTGATTACGAGAAACCATTTGACTTAGTTGAAACCTCAGTAGTCATACAGACATTGCGGAAGCAGGGCGTAGAAAATACTGCGAAAATACTGGAAGATATTTATAATAACTGCACATCTACCACAGTACTCCATACAGTCAGCAATAGAATTCCAATAAGGGAGGGTTTCAGGCAGGGAGACATGATCTCGCCATTGGTATTCACCACCTGTTTACAGGAGGTGTTTCTTGCCCTGGGGCGCTATGCTGGAAGGCCCGAGTTTGCTGAAGCTCGGAATCTCCCCGAGCTCTGGCGACGCCCTCAGATGAGTGAACTAATAACAGCAAGACAAAATCCCACCCTCGTCATGCATCCAACTTCATTGGGTTATCTGGATATATTCCGTGCTTTATCATCACATCGGCGCCACCTCATGGGCTTCTTGGCCGGTCTACAAAGAACGGGTCACGTGAGCCAACTGTCGGTGCACTTTTCATTTGTGTGTCGCTCCACCAAGTGCATTCCGTGTAAAATTAGACAAACGAGGTTTGTTGACTTTTATAATCCACTTAGTACACCTTTATAAGCATTTTATAGTGTGCAAGATTTGGATTTAAAGCGGTTTAGAGTGATTCATGCATTAATAAATTTTGCTTTGTACCGCGAGGGAACGCTACCACGCTATGGTCCCGGCATCAACTGACTGCCAATGGCGACGAGGTACATGTGCAACGCTTTGAAGGCTACGGAAGTAGTCCGCAAAACAAAATAAAAGAGGTGTATCACTCCGCGCTGTTCTGTGGCCGTGTTACCCACTGGGGTGGGTCACGCTGCGCCTGGTAAAATTCCCGCAGATAAACAGCACTTTCAACAAAGTTCTCACGTGTACTACGAGTGTTTATATCAGCATGCCATACTTGCATTCGCTTTTTCAACAAGCTGTGGAGGCCAAGAAGCATTAATAAGTCATAGGGTACCTCTTTGCGATCAACTGGTAGAAATCTGATACCATAAGGGTGCAGTGGTAGTTCTTTCTTGATGGTTCTATGCAGGACATCCCAGAAAAGTATGGCGTCCCAGCAGTCTAGGAAAACATGTTCAATTGTCTCCGGCTGCTTACATATCTAGTGAAACTTAAGAAATTTTAACTTCACCCGTATCAGCTCAAGTGTAGCTGAAGTGGTCTTATTGTTTTCATGTCAATCTCGAAAATAAAGAAAAAAAATGTTCTGTGGCCGTGTGGTCCAACGCGTCGCTCTGGAGAGTCGACAGGCAATGGGAGTGCGTGGGTTCAAGTCCCGCATGGTGAAACTTCTTTTTTCGCACATTTTTTTTTATCGCAAGTTGAATTTCGCGTGACTTGAATGAGAAAACTCGTTTTGTTCAGAATCGCTTGAATATTATGCCGTGTTCTGAAATGAACTTCATGCATCTGTTCATTTGGTGCATACCGCGTTAATGTGAGCTGTCTGAAATTCGTTGTCTATGAGCTCGCACCGGCTTTTGGTCCGCAGTGGCGGTTTTCTTCGCGATTCAACAGCATTGTGACTATACTTTTTAGATGCAAGCGAGAGGTTTGTGCGAACGATTCATTCGTCGGGTTTAATTAATTAGCACAGTGGTTAGTGCTCTGCAGTGGCCCGATTAACAAGTGGCCGTCTGCAACTTTCGATTTCGCCGTTGCCGACGAGCCCACTTTTTATGCGAAGCATACTACTTTAGCTACCACTTCAGCCCTTGACCGTGGTTATGCGCCTCCAAATCACGTGATACATGACGTCACACCACGTGACACGATGACGTCACGACAGTAGAGAAACGGGGGCCCACCTCGCGCCGTCGCTGTGGTTGTGCGCCTCCAAATCACGTGATACATGACGTCACACCACGTGACACGATGACGTCACGACAGTGGAGAAACGGGGGCCCACCTCGCGCCGTCGCTGTGGTTGTGCGCCTCCAAATCACGTGATACATGACGTCACACCAAGTGACACGATGACGTCACGACAGTGGAGATACGGGGGCCCACCTCGCGCCGTCGCTGTGCTTGTGCGCCTCCAAATCACGTGATACATGACGTCACACCACGTGACACGATGACGTCACGACAGTGGAGAAACGGGGGCCCACCTGGCGCCGTCGCTGTGGTTGTGCGCCTCCAAATTACGCGACACGATGATGCTTCACATTCTCCAGGCTTAACCATGTTAAGCCTCAGCCATTTTTTGTGGGTCTCTCTTAAGGTACCTGGCATGTTATGAATTGTTCTGTGCAACCGGTTAGCGGCTGATACAGTCTTCGCCAAAAGAGTCTGGAACCGACTTTGGCATTGTGCTGTAGAGTAGCCCAAAGGACTTGGCGAGAACAATTATTTTTTACTGATCGCAAAGTTAAGAAGCAAAATGTGTTAATTTAGAATGCTGGTTTATCACAGGAGCGCAGAAAACATGTTCTGGACTTCTTAATCGCCTATTTCCCTATCGAAAAGTCTCATATATGTGTCATGTGTGTCTGGTTCATACGAGATTATGAAATATGTGTTATATGTGTGATATGTGTCTGGTTTACAATTATCGGGAAAGGAAAAGGAAGGGTTGGGGCGGAATTAAAAGGCAATTAACAATAAAATAGCTTCCATTGAAGTTAGTGAACTAAATAAAGTGAAAGAAAAATTTTTGACACGATACAAAACTACGGGTTGTTGCGGATTCGAACCACTGAAGTATAGATCTACAGCTCACTACACTAACCACTACACCTCGCCTGCCTTTTTTGTCACACGGAGTACAATTGCGTTATATCTGGATGACAAGACTTACGCTATGCTTCCCACTACTTAAGAATTCGACGGTTAGGTGCGAGTTCAAATGTTTATTTGTCAAGTTTAAGGAGCTGAACTACAACCGATTGCACTTCCACTGATATTGTGAATCTTGATGTGCTCTGTGATAAGCACTGAAAGATCTCATATTTGTATGTATTTTAATTTTCACGCCGCCTGCACCATTCATGGTAGTACTCTCGATGTGCACCTATTGTTAACTACAGTCGGAGCTCTTGCATGAAAATACCTGGCGTCATTCGCTCAACAGCTCAACTAAGCCCAGAAGGCAATATTTGCCTTCTAGCTGAACGTTTGTCCATGCACATTGGAAACGCCTAACGTCATACTGTTTGGATAGGCGCTGTATACAACAAGAGGCCACAAGCAGAGAATCAAGGAGAAAAATATTTAAAATAGGCCAAGACTTTTTTTTATGCGTTGGTTCTCTATATCAGTCACACTCTTGTGCATATCTGCAATTCTTTTGTTTTTGTTATGGTATCTTTCGTTCTTAAGCAAAGCGCGTTTTCCTTTGTCATTGAAGAGAGCTCATAACTTGGCTAATATATGCGGCAAAAGAGCAGTATATTTAAACTGATTGGTCAAATTATTTCTACACACACCACCTCGATAAGGCCTGTTTTCCCGTGTTAAGTGTTAAATTTTGAGCACAGTGTTGATTCACACAGTGACAGAAAATAGTACTGCCTAAAGAGTCAGTTTGGCTCGATTTCCTTGCTCTCCTAGAAGAGCAGAAGCTGCTCAGGCAGGATTTTCATGCAGCCAGGTAAAAAGAGTTCTAAGCTGTGGGAGCGTCAAGTAAGAATGCAGAAAATGTTGTACAACGCCAGGAAAAAATATTTCGAAACAGCAAACAATAAATGAGACAGGACAATAAAGAATGCTGACCCCGCAGTGTTTACGAGAAATGGTTTATTCTGGAAACAGCCAGTGGCATGGATCACAGTGCATACAAATTAAAGGACACGGGCAGTGGATCTACACCAGCACATAATCAGTCAAGTGCTCCAAAATTGAAAAAAAAAAAATGTGGAGCCATCGAATAACACTATTTGATAAAACGAAAACCTGACCAATGTACTAACAAAGACATGACTCGAAACAAATTCACTCTCAACTGAGCAAGAGCCAGCTTGAAGTAATTCACACCTCCGAAAAATTAAGGACAAAACATACAGTACTGGCTACCTCAACACTGGCACTGCATAACATGTCAAAACGACCAGAGATTGACAGTAATGCAAGACAACACCAAACCAGGAATCCATTTTCAGGACATGAAGAGCAGACACCCATACATATCATTCCCAACCCTCACACACAAAATGAGGACAATGCCTAGGGGTTTGTGAATGTTCCAACTTTTTGGACAGCATAACTGAATAAATTTCTGTTCAGTTAGTCGAACGAATCAAACAGTATATGTTCAAAATTATTTTAAATGAATCCAATTTGGTCTCAAATTTTCAGATACTTTTCGAATAATTGACACAACGCTTGATTAAGCTCCACTGTATTTTTCTGCAATTAATCCTCCAAAAACTGCACACATTGACGACGTGTACCAGTATACGTATTCTAATTAGAAAAAGTACTATTTGCACTCCCTTACAAATTCTACTTCTATACAGACACTATTAACACGACCACCTCACCACCTACACTACAAGTTACTGCCCGATACAATTTGATGCAATGAATTGCAATTATGCAATGATTTGATGGAAATGTTACAATTTTTGATGGAAATGTTACAATTTCCTCGGTAGACTGATCAACACACACACCCACATGCACACATATTTCACATTTCCACCCACACACGCACAAAGGTGAGCACAGCAAGCCGATGAGTCCTCTCTCTTTCCTCGGTAGCATGTGTATTACAAATCAATTCGAAGTCAGACAAGTTCCTCGATGCTACTCAAATCTTCATCACTGGAATCGGTGCTCGACTCATCAAAGGAAGAGTTGCACGAGTTCGAAATGCTGAAGACAACCGGTTCAATTTCAGCGTCAACAATCATATCGCGTTTCCATACTTCAGGCTCAACTTGCCCCACATGAACACAACAGTTTTCCCAGTTTTCCTGGCTTAGAGACGCCAGTGCTTCCGGAAGGAGCTTTTCCACTGCAGCCCAAGTGAAACATTTATTGTGACTATGTATATTCCATAAGAATGCAATCTGCCAAGTGACACAAATGCTACTGTTTAAAAACCCATTAAATGCATGCATGAAATAGCTGGAAAAATCCATGCACTTATTACATGCGCAAACATGAGGTAAAACAAAAAATTATCTACACTGTGTGTAAAACTGCTAAGTTACTGATAAACGGAAGCGGTTTTTGAGGTTTAATGCCCCAAAGTAACTCAAGCGATGAGGCATGCCGTGGTGAAGGGCTGCCAATAACTTCGACCATATGGGGTTCCTCAACATCCACTGTCACTGCACAGTACACGGAGCACTATCACTAATAAATGGGAGAACATTCCATTAACCATGACTTTCATGAAAGCAAAAACAGAGCATTCTTATAACCATTGTGTTCAATGCATAATGTGCCTTCCTAGTGAAATAGTTGGCCTTCACCATGTCAGGGCTGGACTTCGAAGGGGCCTTTAAGCCAATGTAGGTGCCGTCAACGCATCCCGCGACGTCTGTGATGCCGCCGCGCAGAAGGAAACGCTCCTTAACATACTCACGCTCGGCCGCAGTCGTGGGCATGGTGTTGGTCGTGGGGAAAGCGAGCCACCGCTTCAGCACAGCCGCGTCGATAAGCGCGTCGGAGACGTCCCTCACACAGCGGCTCACAGTGTTTTGGTGGCGTCCAATAAAGCGGTATGCGCCGACGCTCCCCTGGAAGCTCCCGGTCGCGAAGAACCGGAGGCCGCAGAGGACTTGCTCTTCGACCGAAAGCGATGAGGCCCGGTACGCACTCTCCGCAGGCGTGGGTCGTCGCCTAACTTTTTACACAACTATCGTACCGATATTTTGGAGAGGCGAAAATGTCGCTGGAATTCCTCGTCGGCCATGGCAGTAAACGGGTCCAGCTGGCCGTACTGACATCTTCCGTCAGAGGAAGCGATGACCCAGGCTGCTGCTGCTGCCGCCATGACAGTCCCGAGATGAATTCGGGGAACTTCACCGTTCACGAGTTTAGCGCCGAGTTCACCTGTCAATCAAAACCATTCGTCACGCCCCTGGCGTGCCGTACATAATTTATAGGCGTACGCGCTGTGGGTGGGCCACTCCCAACATCCCTGCCGGCTACAGGTATGCTGCGCAGCTGCGTTGATTGCTGACAGACATCGACAATGTTGACCATCGAAATATAACAGGCAAAACGGACGTCATCGCTGATTAATCTAAGCACCTCTGCGAAGGACACGCAACGTGGCGACAGCCGCCGATTTCTTCGCTCGCATACCAAGGTTGCACAACACTATAGCCTGTTGCAACCACGTAACACAGCACAACGCTGACGGCGCGTCACACCTGCTTGCAAGGCGTCAAACACGGAGCACGACGACGAAACGCTGCTTGGAGCACGTCCTACTCCAACAACACCGCATCACAGGTGTTTGGCTTGGCCGTCCTTTCATCGGTGATAAAGCTCTGCATCAATGTGACAAACACATCCGGGAGCGACAAACGGTCGCTGCTCCAGACCCAGTGCGATAAAGAGTTTGTAATTTCCAGCACGCAAGCACTGCGTACTTCACAACCGTAACACCTTTCTCGGTTATAAGACCGATTCCATTATTACAAACAGGATCCCTCATCTTCCCGAACGATATTACTGTGATGTCACTGCGGTATACAACGGCGATCGACGATAGTAACAAAACCAGTCCGCAAAACCTTGAAGTGCGCGACGTAAACAAATACTACGCAGATACGCTCGCCACCACATTCACAGCTTTTAGTCAGCGTCTGATGACACAGGATGAGTTGTGTCGCTCGATAGCACGCTCTTCGCATCCTTAGTGCACTAAAGAGGCGTCACACACAACAGGCATACGTAATGAATCATTGAATACAGCCAAACAGCAATTTTTTTCTCACACCGCATCACAGCCGCTCGCACGGCCAATTTCCACCGCTGAGATTCGCCAAGAGCGTACTAAAAGCAATGGTTGGCCATAGCGGGGTGCGGCAGCGGCCGTAGCAGCGAAGAACTCCACCTGAGGTCACTGCAGAGAGCAGCAGTCACGCAGGGGGTGCAGTGCAGTTCAGTTTTTTGCTTTTGTATATTATGCAAGCCAGAAAATGCATGACTGTTATATTTTGATATACGACACAATAAAGAAAATTGGAGGCTTATCAAGGTTAAGCCCAGTGGATGCTAAGCATGGCCTTAGCGTTTGGAGGCATCTTGACCGCATACACGCCCGCGGCGCAAAGACGCTGGCGCGGTTGCGGGCACAGAGACTGACGCGACGGCGGGCGCGCGCCACCTCATCCCTGGCGTGACGTCACATATCACGTGATGCAGCGATGGTGGCGCCGCCGCCGCGTCGCGCGCGGCGGCGCGAACCGAAGCGTGCAGGGCTCCGCCGGGCGACGTCCGACGGCGCGATATGAGGCCCCATCTGCAGCCGGTGTGACGTCATCACGTGACGTCACACCATGTGATCTCACTTCAAGGTCAATGGTGGCCACCGAGGGAGGCGACCGCCGGCGCGATATGAGGCCCCATCTGCAGCCGGTGTGACGTCATCACGTGACGTCATGTCACGTGACCTACTTGAAGATCACTTGAAGGCCAATGGTGGCCACCGCCGGGCGTCGCGCGAAGGCCCGAAACCTACGTTAATATGCTTCGCATAAAAATATATTATCGCAATGGCCGAAAAATAAGACAGATTCAGCGTGTAGTAGTTGCTGTTAGAAGTGGGGCCACAATCCCACCGCTGGAACCAGAGTTGAAGACGGAGGGGTCCTGGAGATGACTAACTCGTTTAGCCCCGCAGGTACCGGCTCCGAATGACGATGTCGGACTGCGTTATCGAGGAAACTGTACAGAAGGGTTTATTCTACATATTTACAGATGAGAATCGAATCGAATGCAATGCTATGCTCCGATCACACAACGACATCCCGTTAAATACGGTTCGCGTTCCCCAGATCCCTGACTGGGGAACTTAGTTCGAATAACGTTGTCCAATCGGATGGGCCATTGATGACGCTGGCGGTACCACCCACGGCAGGGCGGTGCTGATGCCCTCTCGCTCTCTCACAGCTCGGGGGATGAGAAGGGGAAGACAGTCATCAAACACAGATGCGTCACCTTGACCACTGCCGCAAGTTTTCTGTGCGTTGCCTCCGTGGGAAAGCAGAATCCCGCAGTCTTCTCGCAGGTGGTTGAACCTTCTCGAACTCCCCCGCCGGATGGCCGAAGCACGAGACCCATTCGACACAGCGTCTTTCAATTAGCAGCCTCGCTCAGCGTGACCCTGCGTAGCATCATCCCGTTCGGTGACCCGAAGGCCGACTCGGCCAACGTATACCGCTGCTTCCGCCGTGCTTCATGTGCATCTCTGCTTCCAGCGTTGCTGCTGCTGTCGCAAGTTCTCGCCGCATCTTTGCCTAACGACGACACTCGTCTGACAGTAATTTCTCCCAGGCCCGTGGGAGACAGCGTCCTTCGATCGGTTCGGAGGTTCAGTTATTTGGAGAGCAACAACCTCGTCCGTCGTCGTCTATGCTTCTGCCGCCGGCGCCAGGCCTCGTCATATCCCTTGCTTTGCGATGAGTCACACCCGGCTCCCAGGACCACGTTGTCCACTTTTAACAGCTCGTCCGCGGCCCGAAAAATCTCGAATGGCCAGCGTTCACGACCGCTGGGCAGGAAGAGATGAGGCCGGAGTCGGGTGGAAGGGCTGGTTTCCAGAAATGGCATCCAAGCTCGAACATTCAACAAAGAATGGCATCAGTGGACTGTTCCACGAGACAGGGCACTGACCCACAAGCAAACGCTCGGAATTTGCCAAAGACCCACCAGGCTTCCCACAATGACAATAAATGTTTACTAAAACACGACTGAATTTTGGCGTAATTTTGGTGCCAAGAAAGCGCAAAATCTCCCCTATGAAATCGCCAAAGACGGACTGCTTGGACCAAAAAAAAGAACACACAGTAGGTTGTCCTACTAAGTACTCCTGTCTACAACAATCGGCTGAATCCATCAGCATTTCTGTGCGGTTTTTTCTTCCTGAAACACATCGAGAAACTGTGTTTCCTTTTCTTTTTTTTCTTTTTTTGGAGAGCAGGACTCCGTCTAAGCAAGCGACCATTTTTGGGGGGACAAAACTGTCATAATCATGTTTGAGACGATGGTCAGTCTCAAATATGAACTTTGCGCCGTTCAAGTAGCTCTGGTAACACGACAACATCTGTGCCGCCTAAACCAAACGCGCGCTCTTTGTCTGAAGCGCTGAACGCTTCTTCTCTACAGGTCAGCCTGCGGCTGACGTACAGAACATGGTGCTCTTCGTGGCCGTCGCCAACTTGACTTAAAATAGCACCCAGTCCTCTATCACTGGCGTCACACTGAACTTAACTCTTCACCATAGTAAGTGGTCCGAAGCAAAGGTTGGGACACGAGCGCTTCCTTCAGACGAGTTTTCTCTTCGGTCATTTCAGTGTATGTCAGTGAGGCTCCCTTTCGTAAGGTGTCAGTCAATCAAGGGATCTACGCTCCGTCTACGCGACGTTAAGCGTAGCTCTACTCGAGCTGCACTCCTGTGAGTGCCCTTATCTCTTGGTAGCATGGGAAATCGACACCTGTGATTTATAACTCACTGACACCATAGCCTTTCTAACTCAGTGACGCCATAGCCCTTGTCTAAGGTAAGGAAAAAAAAAACAGTAACCTCCGATCAACTCGTTTTAACTCAAAAGTAGCCTTTCCCTGCCTGATTTCATAAACACACACACAAAAAAAGAGGAATAAAAAAAGAAACAGCTACTTCGAATCGCCACGCGGGGGGGAAAGCTGACTCCCCGCCGCCGAGTTGAAAGGATTAGTCTTTCAGACGCGCCCGCCGGGGTCGCGCTTTGACTGATTGTACTGCGGTCAACTCGTGACAAAAGGCTGCAGAAAAAAACGATCCCCGACTCTCACTGTCGTTTCCGCGCCCCCTCGAGGCTCTCCGAAAACCTTGGTCGCTCCTACAATGTCGATAACCGACTCTGGCTCTGGACAACGAGCAGTGACCAGCGCGAGAAGGTGCCTCTTTCTCTCGCCCCAAGCAGGAAGCTCGGCTACCCATTCGCCATGCACGCTTCCTAGAATGCGGTGCCAAATGTGAAGGACGATTCCTCTTCAAGTGCGCCCGCCGAACACGCCTGCATGTGTCGTCTCGGTTGTTCGACTCCTGCGTTCGCATGCGCTGAGTACCGCGCAACCTTGCGCCTTCTGATCTCTTGGGCCGCTTCGCCTTTTTCCTAACTGGCTTTTTGTCCGGACGGCGCGGTCTAGTCTTTCTTACAGGCCGATGCCCCTTTATGCACCTCGCGCCTGTTTTGCTTGGAAGACGCGCTCTTCCGTTTTCATTACTGCAGTCAGCCTTCGAACGAGCTGCTCGTGTCGCCAGATCGCTAACTGCAGTTGCAAGTCTGCGAGGTGCAACGCGGGAAGGTGCAGCTCGGGAAGGTTTCGCCTTCCTTCCTACCGCGTTTCTTTCTTTGCTATCTGTCCGCGCAACCGAATTTAGGCCTTTGAATTTGATCCGTTTCCTCTTGGTTCTTGCCCTTTTTCTTTTTCTGCGCCTAGACTGTACCGCGTGCGTCTCCTGATCATTCCTAGCTACCTCTAGTTTCTCAGTCGCACTTTGTAAATTTTCCTCAAATTCCAAACTGGCCTCTGTGCCTTCGCAGCAGAGTGCCAGCTCCACGCAGCTGACAGACGGACATGGAACTGCCCCTGAGATCCTCAGCTCATTCCCTCGGGAGTTGTCCTCTCCAGCTTGCCTGTCGCTCTGCGCGCCATTCTCTGCATTGCAGTGCTCAGCTACAACTGAGCCCGCCTGGCTGTCGCTCTGCGCGCCATTCTCTCTACTGCAGTGCTCAGCTACAACTGAGCCCGCCTGGCTGTCGCTCTGCGCGCCATTCTCTCTACTGCAGTGCTCAGCTACAACTGAGCCCGCCTGGCTGTCGCTCTGCGCGCCATTCTCTCTACTGCAGTGCTCAGCTACAACTGAGCCCGCCTGGCTGTCGCCCTGCTCAGCTACAACTGAGTTGTCCTCTCTGGAAGTCTGGCTGTAGCCCTGCTCAGCTACAACTGAGTTGTCTTCCCTATAAGTCTGGCTGTTGCCCTGCTCAGCTACAACTGAGTTGTCTTCACTGGAAGCCTGGCTCTTATGGCTATCCTTTTCCTCGGCAGCCTCGCACTCTTCTTGTGCCAGTATTACCAAGGTAGCCTCTCCGGAGCCTTTGTCACTGAAGCCACTGTGACATCCCAACTCGCTCTTACCGCGGTTGTTACTCTCAAAAGGGGTTTCCGCTGTTTTTACCTCGAAACCTTTTCCGATATTAAAATCTCCCTTTTCGCGGTCCTGCCGGTTTGACGCCTGTATCGATTCTACTGAAAGGGTCGCGCTCGCAACAGTCCCGACAAAGTTGTCCGTTGCCACTCCTGCCTCACTTGGAGGAGAATCCTCGCACTCGTGTCGTTGAGACGCTATCTCGGAATGCTCTTTCTTAGCATTACGTCCAACTACACTGGACACGGTCTCGGATTCTGCGGCTTCCCTTGGACCACCGCACCGGTTGAACGCGTTCTCTGCCACTTCCCTCGTGGTGTCGCGATTTACCACCGCGGCTACGGTCACAGACTTTTCGGGTCTTATCTGCGGACCTATTTCATAAGCATCGCTTGCTCTTTCAGGACTTCCGGCTCTCACACTACCGCCCTTTCTTCGTATTTCGTTTTGAAGTTCTAATATCTTTAGTTTCCTTATTTCATTTTCAACCTTCCACTTTTGCCGTTGCCGTTCCCGTTCCTTCTCTTTTTCCCACTCCCGATCAGCTGCTATTTTCTCCCGCTCGGCTTTCTCTTTAGCCTCTTGGTCGTGTTTTTCTTTGCGGGCTTTTTCCCCCTGTACCAAATTCCACGTATCTACCAGCAGTTGATCGTTATTGTTGACCTGTTTACGAATGAATTCGCACAGTTCAATTTTGGTTATTTTGCTAGGCACTTCAAAAGACAGTTCCTCGCATATCAGCAGCAAGTCCGACCTCCACAATTCCATTAGTTCCATGACAACGCCTTCTCCGCTTTGGCTCTGCTAACTCCACAATGCCTTGAGAATAACCCCTCTCAAACGACAAAGCCCTGATTCCCAGTCAAGATTATTCTCTGAATCTTACAGCCTGGTGAATCCCTTAGCAAAAGCCAAAACGCTCACCCGTGGAGAAAGTACGATGTCGCACGGTCCATCCCAGCTGCTGCCAACCAGTGTTGAGAACGGGGCCCACACTCCCACCGCTGGAACCGATGTTAAAGATGGGGCTTCTATCCCACCGCTGGAACCAGAGTTGCAGACGGAGGGGTCCTGGAGATGACTAACTCGTTTAGCCCCGCAGGTACCGGCTCCGAATGACGATGTCGGACTGCGTTATCGAGGAAACTGTACAGAAGGGTTTATTCTACATATTTACAGATGAGAATCGAATCGAATGCAATGCTATGCTCCGATCACACAACGACATCCCGTTAAATATGGTTCGCGTTCCCCAGATCCCTGACTGGGGAACTTAGTTCGAATAACGTTGTCCAATCGGATGGGCCATTGATGACGCTGGCGGTACCACCCACGGCAGGGCGGTGCTGATGCCCTCTCGCTCTCTCACAGCTCGGGGGATGAGAAGGGGAAGACAGTCATCAAACACAGATGCGTCACCTTGACCACTGCCGCAAGTTTTTTGTGCGTTGCCTCCGTGGGAAAGCAGAATCCCGCAGTCTTCTCGCAGGTGGTTGAACCTTCTCGAACTCCCCCGCCGGATGGCCGAAGCACGAGACCCATTCGACACAGCGTCTTTCAATTAGCAGCCTCGCTCAGCGTGACCCTGCGTAGCATCATCCCGTTCGGTGACCCGAAGGCCGACTCGGCCAACGTATACCGCTGCTTCCGCCGTGCTTCATGTGCATCTCTGCTTCCAGCGTTGCTGCTGCTGTCGCAAGTTCTCGCCGCATCTTTGCCTAACGACGACACTCGTCTGACAGTAATTTCTCCCAGGCCCGTGGGAGACAGCGTCCTTCGATCGGTTCGGAGGTTCAGTGATTTGGAGAGCAACAACCTCGTCCGTCGTCGTCTATGCTTCTGCCGCCGGCGCCAGGCCTCGTCATATCCCTTGCTTTGCGATGAGTCACACCCGGCTCCCAGGACCACGTTGTCCACTCTTAACATTGCCCAGTCTTTCCAGTCGAAGGCAGCGCTACCGGCGGCGTGTCAGCGCAAAAACTATCTCGTTTTCGGCACGGTGGGCTGCCGTAGTTCGTATGCAAGCCACGATGAAAGCTATGGGCTCACTATCACCACTAGCGGCAGAAAGTGTCAAATCTTTGTTAATTTCCTAGAGCTATGCTTTTCAACAACGCTTCATTGGATTCAGATTTTAAAATACATTTGGAAATGCACAAACTGTTCATAATATTATCTGTTGCCTTTTAACGTATTCGAGAGAAGAGAAAGAGTTGATACAAGAGTGCACTTAGTGTGCCCTGTTCGTCTTCGGAAATGGAGAGACAGATAGAGCCTGAAAGAGAAGACATGCCTTATGCACGCCTTTGACGCGCCCGAAAAGGCGTGTCAAACAGCTAGCGGCGAGTGTGCAGATAGATAGCAGAGAAGTCACTATTTCGCGATTGCTGATATTGCGCTGATAACTTCAGGTAGGGCTGCGGCCTGGTATTCCGCAGTGTATTGTGTATGAAGTGTGAAACAGGCGCGCAGGGTGCGCTTGTATCGCCTTTACGTGACTTTATCTCTACATTTTATTGTCCGCTGCCTGCGCACGTTCCGCGCTATCTTCGTTCTCTGACTGCCATCATCGCACACTCGGATGAAACTCGGGCGAGCGCCAAACTCGGGCCTTCCGGCATAGCGCCCCTGGAATGGGAACAGTTGGGGTATGAGTTAGCGGAGGATACCAAAGTAATTACCGATTCTCTGATGACATTGCCTTGTTCAGTCACTCAGGAGATGAGCTGCAAGGCTTGATCAATGAGTTAGATAGCTAGAAAAGAATGGTAGGTATTAAAATCAACATGCAGAAAACCAAAGTAATGTTCAACAGTCACGCAACGAAACAGCAGTTCGCAATTGGTAGCGAGGTGCTGGAAGTGATAAGGTAATATGCTTACTTAGAGCAGGTAGTGGCTGCTGATCCGGATCATGAGAGGGAAATAACTAGACGAATAAGAATGGGGTGGAGCGCATATGGCAGGTTCTCTCAGATCATGAATAGCAGTTTACCAACATCCCTCTAGAGAAAAGCACACAACAGCTGCATCTTACCGGTACTAACCTACGGGCCAGAAACGTGGTGGCCAATCAAAACGGTACAGCTTAAGTTAAGCACAACTCAGCGAGCTACGGAAAAAAAATTGATAAGTGTAATGTTAAGAGACCGGAAGCGGACAGAGTGGGTGAGGGAACAAACGCGGGTTAATGACATCCTAGTCGCAATGAAAAGGAAGAAATGGGCTTGTGCAGGGCATGCTATGCGAAGGCAAGATAACCGCTGATCCTTAAGGGTAACGGAGTGGATTCCAAGAGAAGGCAAGAGTAGCAGGGGGCGGGAGAAAGTCAGGTGGGCGGATGAGATTATTAAGAAGTTTACGGGGATACGGTGGCCGCAGCTGGCAAAGGACGGGGTTAATTGGAGAGACATGGGAGAGGCCCTTGCCCGGCAGTGGGCGTAGTCAGACTAGTGATGATGATGATGTTTTATCTGGTATTCTGTGTGTTTGTGTAACTTCGTTCACGTTCACCATCGAACTGCGCACCATTCGCAGCTCCGTGGGTTAATTCCCACGGAGCTCCACTTTATCGCTGTCTCGTAAGGCACTGCTTTGTTTCAAAAACTGCATAGAAGGGGAAATGCAGATAACTTCTCCCCTTAGAGCAAGGAATGTCACTTCTCAATCAATCTAGTCCTTCGTCTTCTGATCGCTAGGTCGAGTGTTCGATCCCGGCGGCGGCAACTATATTTCGACGCAGGCGGAATACAAAAACTCCCAAGGGCTATGCTAAGTCAGCACACATTGAGAACCCCTGGTGGTGTAAATTTATTCGAAGCACTCCACTACAGCGTCCTTCATAACCCAAGTGTCGCTTGCGGACGTTAAACCCCACAACTGAATTCAATTCATACCTAAACGCACATACTTGGAAAAAATATTCGATTTGAAATCGCCGCCGTCAGAAATGAGAAGGGCAAGGACCTATCGGTGACTTTCCAGCTACTTACGGCAGATGGCGTCGTGATGCCGTCTGTGTCGCTCCCAGAAATCTTGGCAGCAAGATACGTAAAGCTTTTCTTCACTGATTTTCTGACGGAAAGAATGATCTCGACTGCTGTGGACACTGTGGGAACAACAGCGGACGTTCCTGTTATATCTGTGCAGTCCTGAATACACATACTCGGCTCAGTGCTGCCAGTTGAAGTCGCCGCCGTCAGTAACAAGAAAGCGAAGGGTTGTCTAGCGACTTTCAGTTTTCTAGGACAGACGGCGTCTTTGGACCATGCGCAACACGCTCGGTGGTGCTTTTGTGCCACAAGATGCTTTTCTTGACTGACCTCCGTACGTTTTCTGTAAGAAACAGAGTTCTCCGACAGGAATTTATCAAATAGCTAGGTCCTTCATTTTTTTTTTGAATAGGTCATTTGACTACAATTTAAGAGACGGTTCTGCACCACTGCCCTTAATTGGCCGTGAGAATGTACCGTGCTGCCATCTCGTGGCAGCACCAGCGTGAAGCTCTAAGTAGTATCGCGTGCGTCGATTTGCTGCTGTGCTATGCATCTCAGGTCGTTTGGATCTCGCATTCATGGCTTTCGGGTGCAGTTTACCCTCCATTTCAATCATTAAACCGATCTATAGCCCAACAGAGACCCTTCCCGAATAATCGAGTTATTTTTACCCGTCGCTACGACGGTGCGAAGAGGCCAACGTTCCCCAACTGTCATTCAGCGCATCGATACTCTTCTTTATGAGCAGCGCTGAAGTTGTTAGGCCACTAATCATGGGTAACCGGTCACTGAGTTCCGGTTAAAAGATCGTTTTTACGTGACAGGTCCAGATCTAAGCAGAACGGAGAACATAATGGCAGCCGGTTTCGGTTTATGCCGTAGGATGCGGCGCCCATCAACTAGTCCCTTGAAGCGAGTGAAATACTACCTTTTAGGTATACGGGCCAGTTCGTGATACATTGCTAAGCAACAGCGCGAAAGACGTGGGTGTAAGGAAGATATATACAAGCCCTCATGTGAATGTCTTCCTTAAGTGCGCGTCAATGGCAATGTTACTTAACAATGCATCCGTAAAGCAGGCAAGGGGAGCAGTGCGGACGACGCGGATCAATCTTTAAATGTTTTGTATATCCGGCCAGATATCAACTTTTGTTATTATCAGAGCTTATACGCTCATTGCCGTAAACGCACGGCATCTCCTCATTCGTCGGCTACAACTAACCGAATGGGTAAGCGCCAAATCAGTGAACGAAATCTTGCTCGCTCAAATGTTGGCTGCACACACGCTGGTGAGCACTTGCGTATTTTTCCATTGTAAGCGTAACTAACCAAGCCTTTCGCATATTTCTCTCTTTCAGATAGAAAAGAAAGCCAGCACCGCGTTTCGTCGCCTAATTCCTGCATTCAGGCATCGAGCAGACAACCACGACGGCAGAAGCGCAAACAACCTGCCGCTGTTACCACGACAACAAATCTCCAAATTGCTCAATTGCTCAAATTCAATTAGAACTTCCTAAGAATGCTGGGAACGTGTAGATCGAGTTCCCGCGTGAAAAAGAAGAGTTCAGATTACTCTTCAGTGCACCTTTAAGGGTAACGGAGTGGATTCCAAGAGCAGGCAAGCGAGCAGGGGGCAGCGAAAGTTAGATGGGTGGATGAGATTAAGAAGTTTACGGGGGGATACGGTGGCCGCAACTGGCAAAGCACAGGGTTAATTGAAGAGACTTGGGAGAGGCCTTTGCCCTGCAGTGGGCGTAGTCATGCTGCTGATGATGATTTGCAGTAACTGGCCGCTGCACATCACGGCCTCTCGAAAACAAAGATAGAAGCGCATGCTCCGCTTTGTGTTTCATTACCGGCGGGCAGCGACGACTGGGAATTGACTGTCCGCCTGTTTAACCACTTCGCTAAGTGACGCCGATGCTTGCACAAAAGCTTGTAAACAAACAGAAACGAAATGAAATACGCATAATTGCTTAACGCTAAATCTTACGACTCGTATTCGACGCGTATTGAAGCGCGTAGTACATGCCTATTCACTTTCTCCGCTGCTGGTCGCTTCGGTTCCACGAAGCCTTTTTCTCACGCAGACGATTGTCCGCTTCGCAACGGGCAATGGCGGTGCTCTCAGTGGCCTTAGATCACGTCCTGGGCTTCGAAAAAACGAGTGCTATTGCAGCCGGGATCTGCTCGCGCAATTTTTGTGTGCTGCAACGCAGTTTATCCTGACGTTAGTTTCTTTCTCAGAACTCAGTTCGGTAAGTTTTCTCATGCCACGCATATTAGGCAAGAGGTGCACCGTTTGCAAACTTAGCGACTAGCGGCAGGTTTCGAAATCTAAAGTTGTCTTTGCTCCTCCACGGAGCTAATTTTTTAGAGTTTTTTTTTGTTTTTAGAGTGCCGAGAGTGCCCTTTCTAGGCGATTCTCGGTCATCTATGACCGGCTTCTGTACAGCGGCTAGGTGCTTTTTCTCCTCGGCAGAGGCTTACTATGCTACGGTGAAGCCAGCAGCACAACTGGTACCCCTTCCACGCTATCTTTACATTCTTACGCAAAGCTATTATCGCTCCCGATTAAAAATGAAGGTCAGCGGCCTCATACCGCCTCGAGTCTCGCCATCAGCTGCATTGGTTATTTTCATAATCATTTCCCTAGTTATGCCGCAAAATTCCACCACAAAACCTGGCCATGCGCTGTGGCTAAACTTAGCTATCCCCAAACTCGCGCTCTTCAAGTGCAAAACGAACTGCCAATAAGGGTATGGGGTTAGAGAGAAGGCCACTGGCAGCCCTTGCCGACTTCTCAGCACATCTGTCGGTCGAAATCTCACACCACAATCTACACGCTTCTAATTTCGGTCCAGCGACTTTGCTCTTTAATGGCAGTGCCAGTGGGAAACTTCTGGACTTGCTCTATAAAAGTTATCTGTTGGTCATAAGAGAGTTGTTTTTCATCGTTCAGATATGCCAGTTTCAGCTAGACGGTGCATAGAATTTATATTGTACACCTGTACAAACTATGATTGCCAGCTGTTTGTCCTTACCATGCACTGAGAATGTTTAGTGCTGCACCATTTTTTATAGCAAAGTCGACAAGTTATGCAGAAGGTGCACGAATAAACTACTGAAAGTATAGGAGAGAGTCTAATTACTCTGATCCGCTCAGCTCCTTGGAGAGTAATGGAGCTGAAGCTATGGACTGGTTCGCGGCTGATTTAATAAGAATGAATCCTTCTAAAACGCGACTTGTATGCTTCCTTAACACGATGAAAAAAATACAGCCTAGATAATCATCATTCTTACGCGCGTCTGACTGTTATATAGCGTATGCCAACCAGTTAGGTGTGCATATTCTGTTAAGTGTATTGAGTTGCTTAGCTTATGGGGGTTTAACGTCGCAGAACGACTCAGGCTATGAAGTACGCCGTAGTGGAGGGCTCCGGAAATTTCGACCAACTGGGGCTTTTTAATGTGCACTGATATCGCACAGTACATAGGCCTCTAGAATCTCACCTCCATCAAAATTCGACCACCGCGGCTGGGATCGAACCTGCGTCTTTCGGGTCAGCAGCCGAGCGCCGTAACCACTGAGCCACTGCAGCGGCTCTACCTTCAGTTGCATTTTTCACTTGACAGTGATCTCTTATGGAACTTTGTTCCACTTCTGCAATAGGTTGCGTGCGGTTTCCTGTATCTTATACAATATGCGATGTCTTATGGTAATCTCCGCGCGAAAAATTATTCTTCATTTTTTTTTTGTACCATTTGCTGCTTTATGGTTTCACTGTGTATGGCCATTGTACCCTCGGATGGAGGTCGAGAATTAATTCAATTTCTCGTTCACTGTAGCCAACAACCACCCTTTGCATGCATCAATACTTCATCTTCCGCATCGGTCCACTAGAAACCTCTCTTTCGGCAATTTCAACCTCCCTCCCATCCGCAATGTATATGGTGAGCGTTTAGGGCAGTCTGCTGGGGTAAAAATTTGGAACGCGATACCCATTTCTCTTAAAAACTCACACAATTTTGCTGCTATGTTTAAAAAACACTTAATTGAAATAAATGATTTAACCTGAAATTCTTTTTTCGTCACAGTTTTCTGTTATTATGTACTTTGTATGTAACACGATAGTTTTTACTAACACTTGATGTCCGAAAGTTCTTTTTGCATGTCACGTTTTCAAAGCTATTTTCTTTCTTTTGCCGCGCGAAAGGTTATCTATCAGTGTTATTTAGACTGCTTTGCTTTTAATCTTGTACTACGCTTACGCTTTTCTGTATATGTCCGCCGTTTTGGAATTTGCTTTTACCTATTTCGTGTACTTGGACCCGAACTAGCCGCCATGGCTATGGGTCCAAAAAGTGTTTGTATTTCCTGTAAAAGAAATTCGAAAATAAATTTAAATTGAAAATTGAATTGAATGATTTGTGTTTAAGGAAAGACACGGATGTCTGTAAGTTGTTGAATTTCCCAAACTTTACTTCTCTGTTTTTCGGAAGTGTTGTAATTAAGCAATTCTGGAATGATCATTTTAAGACTGCGACGATCGCGGCTATATTATGTTCCAGCGTACTTAATAAATTGCCACCGCCTGCGTTAGATGCAAATACACGACATGTGATCAAGAAACTTTTTGGAATTTTCCAAGTCTAACTCTACATTTTGTATCTTGAAGCAGAATTGTTATAGCGGAAACAAAGACGCGGACAAGAGAGACGAAACACACACACTCTCTTGTCCGTGTCTTTGTTTGCGCTATAACATTTCTACTTCAAGATGAACTACCAACTCGCCCAACAGGAAGTTTTAGTGAAGTACATTTTGTATAACCTTTAATTCAATATTTCGCTCCGATTCGCTAATAGGTTGGTTTATGGGGTTTAACGTCCCAAAGCGACTCAGGCTATGAGAGACGCCGTAGTGGAGGGCTCCGGAAATTTCAACCACCTGGGGTTGCACTGACATCGCACAGTACACGGGCCTCTAGAATTTCGCCTCCATAGAAATTCAACCGCCGCGGCCGGGATCGAACCCGCGTCTTTCGGGTCAGCAGCCGAGCGCCATAACCACTGAGCCACCACGGCCGATCTGCTAATAACTAACTCTGTTATTAGCTTTCTGCAATTTTCTGTGACCTGACTACCAGACACTGGCAGTCAAGCCCTCTGAGGCTTTGTTATGCCTGCCATGTCTATTTTGTTTTCTTTATGCGCAATAAAGATTGTACATCATTGTATTGCGTTGACTGTGGGTGAGTGTACTTATTTGCGTGTAGGTGAGGGCGGTGAATAAGTATGCTCATTTGCGTCTACGGGAGCGCTATGAATGAGTAAGGGCACAGAAGTAAAAAAAAAAGCAGTCTCCCCAACGTGAGCAGAAAGAGACTGAATGGGATAGAGCGCACCGTTTGTCGAACTTTGAATCTCACATCTAGTGAGGCAGAACATGAAAGCGGGCCATTTTCAAGCGACGCATCAGTTTCTTATTGCTGAATGTCGTACGGATGCTTGTCGCTCACTCAACCAGGCAGATTTTGTCTTTTTCTTTGTACGACCCCTTATGGCAGGGCGAAAAAAAGGCAAAAAATGAGATCTCTCTTCTTGGCGTATACCTTGGCGTCACCAACGGTACCGTGCGTATGCCTTTTAACGCTGTTCGAACCAATGACAGCTAAGACGTTCGTAAGCTGTGCGAACATCTGGAAAACACTTCGCAAACGCTGCAAGAAATATCAAAAGTGGAACAAAAGGAAAAAATTTCTGCGTAGGCAAATGTGTGCGTTAAAATGCATGAAACGCCCACGTTTTCTATTCTGGGAATCATCTGTTCTGTTCTGTTTTCCAAGCAACATCTACTCACGTATGCTGCGCAGCAACTGCAACTTAGGTGACAGTTGAGGCAATTCGCCATTGTCGCCGCGGGCTATGGCGGAAGGGAAGAACTATTTTGCTAGGGCTTTCGCTGCGTTATTTCGCGCCAAAGCGAAAGGCAGTGCTCGTGTAGTGCTACTCAAAAGGAAAAATGCCGAGAAGAGAAATTTTACTTCCAGGAGGAACTTTGTGGGGCGAGAGAAACTACGAAGACGGGGATACTTGAAAACAAAAAAAAAAAAAGCAGCAGTCACAAAGTCGATCATGTTTGCGGAACTCCAAACCCAGGCATCCTACGATATTTACTGTATGCAAATGGCAGCACGGCAATGCTTTGTCGCTTGAAGTCATTCTGTCGGTGAAAAAAAAGTGCGCGGTGGCAGTGAAGGCGGCGCGTACTAGCGCGATGTGTGGTCGTGGGAGCTAACGTGATGTTCTGTTTGTTTTCCAGACGGAATACCAGTATAGAGGCCAACACAAGACGGCAGACGTAGACAAAAATGGACTCGGAATGCTGGTGCCGGATATTGAAGTTTCTCGTGCTCTGCGGAACTGCCTCAGCTCCACCTGTGCCTGCTGATCGGAATGCTGAGGAGGCTCTCGAAGTGATTTTGCGCATGTATTTTCCCGAGAAGCGCGAAAGTACTACCAGCAGTAGAGAGCGACTGTGACCTGGCACAGCTTGGATCAAAGGTTTAATGGCAAATACGCATTTGTTGCCCTTTGGAAATTACTCTTGGAAAGAGCCTCTGAGCACTTGAAGTCTAAATAAAGCTGGCATTGATAAATGCGGCTCTAGTACTTGAACAACGGAGGTCATTTCTGGTGTCATTTAGAGAATACTTTTTTTTTGGCAAGTTGTTGGCTGTAAACCGCACCCTGAGTCATTCCCTGGCCAAGGCGGCCGCTGTTGACATCGTTGCATTCATATTCGCCAAGTGAATGTTGCGTGTTCAGCGGCGGTAAAGACCCAAGTTATAAGGTAAATTTGAAGCGACAGATAAACAAGTGTCACTAACAGAGAAAACTCTTCATGTGATAGAGAAAGTAGCAGTGAGGTTCATTTGACAAGGGCGTAATTGTCCGCGCTGCGAGAAAGTTATAGCACTGCGACATTTTCGTATGGGGCTGCAATACACTGAATGTGCTTTCGTGCATCTTTCAAGAAATGGTATAAACTGTGAAGGTAGCGAACTTGTCTAAAACCTGAACTCTTTAGTGAGCAGATTATGGAGAATTCGGTGGAAAAAATAATGACTGCTGCTATATGTGAGCTAATGTACTCACAAATGACAAATCACTTCCGTGACTTTTAGCAGTTCTACAATTTTTGACATCCAGCAGATTCGTCATAGCCAGCGAACCCCCAACAGATGTGCGATTTCGGGGGTGAAAATGAAGTAGTGGGTGGGATATTTCGTTGCTTTTAGAGGACGAGGGAGGGGCCACAAGCAGTTCATTGCACGTCTTCAAAAATACACATTTTTCAGGTGAACCATTAATTAGGAATATGGTTTGAAAGTGGTTTCATTCCAATATTTATATTACTTTTTACTGTGGCTACTTCCAGATAAAGAGGAGAAAATACATGAATCAGATGGACGCAGTCTCTACAAACAAGAGAAAGAAGATACATGAATGAGATGGGCGCAAACTACGAACTGATTTTCTTAGTTTAAATACGAAAGCCAATTAGAAAAAATGGCGCACTGCAGTTAACACACTCCGTGCTAGAAAGGAAGCAACACAACATGATCGATATATATATTTTGAAGAAAAAAATCATTTACAGAAGAAAGATGAATAAAACGGTGGGGGTATATTAATACAAACTGTCCGAACAGGGGCGGAAGAAGTGGAGAGTTAAACCAATGGATAAGGGTACAAGAACAGAAGTGAAGGAGGAAATTATATAAAATGTCGATAACCGTAACAAAACAACTATAGGAAAAGCAGACTCTGCCATATGTCGCCGAGCGTAATCAGTCGCAAAGCTAAAGAGGCGATTATTTTTTTTATTGCTCTGTTTTAAGTTTTTGTTTTAAAACGTTTACTCATGTTATTTGTATGACTTTACACGCGTCGGAGGCACTCTACATCGCAAGGATGTCTACGCCTTGGATGTATATCACAACCTGCAAAATGCTTCTATTTATTTGCGGTCACTGTGTAAATTCTTTTACGAAAATGTGTGCATGCTCATGAAGATCTGTGTATCTTTCACGTTGTGTTTTTTCGTTTCTTGCATAGAGCATACAGAAGGCATATCACAATTTGTTATTTAAAACCAGTTGCTTTCAAAAGAAATTATTTCGTCTAAGTTTACCGGTTTAGAGCAATAATCATTCAAAGCTGACTGACATTAGCGCCCTAGACATTTGGAGTGGCAGGCGATTTTGACGTTTCACAGGCGACTACCCGCTGGGGCGTCTCAGAGGCACGTTTTTGTGTATATACTTTCACGTACATGCTCTTCCTTCCTCCGCTTGCCGTCTCCGGCTTGTTCGCGTTTCCGCAACACTTCACGGACTCCAGTGCCCACTTGCAGGAAGCAAATAGTCTAGTCATCACCATCATCAGACTGACTACGCCCACTGCAGGGCAAGGGTCCCATTAGCTATGACCTGTCAGCTGCGGATACCGTGTTCGAGCGAACTTCTTAATCTCATTCACCCACCTATCTTTCTTCCGCACCTTGCTACGCTTAGCTCCTCTCGGAATCCACTGCATCACTCTTAAGTACCATCGGTTATCCTACCTTTGCATTACATGCCCTGCCCAACCCCATTTCTTCCTTTTCATTTCGACTAGATTGGCATTAACCCGCGTATGTTTCTTGACCCACTCTGCTCTCTCGATCTCTCTTAACGTTGCACCTACCATTTTTCTTTCCATAGCTTGCTGGGCTGTCCTTAAGTTGAACCTTTTCGTGAGCCTCCAGGTTTCTGCCTCGTAGGTGAGTACCGATAAGGTACAGTTGTATACTTCTCTCTTGAGGTATATTGGTAAATTGTCACTCATGATCTGAGGGTACCTGCAAAATGCGCTTCACCCCATTACAATTCTGCAAGTTGTCCCCGTTCATGTCTTATTCGCAGCCCCTTTATTGCTTTTGAGAACAGGAAAGGGTCTTAACTGGCTCACTGGTACAGTGGACACCTCCATCGCGCTGTAAGGTGGCGGTGGTTTCCATCTACAAACTGAAGCAGTTGTGCGCATTTATATTTCTCAAAACCACCGGATGATTTAGACTCCGTTGGTTTTGAGTAAACGGAAGGCGTATAACTGGCTCCCTGGGCCAACGGACACCTTCGTCGCATTTTGGAATTTTGGGTGTCCACCTAAAGTGCTGCGAATAATGCTTTGCACGGCTGCCGTTGTACCTCCTCAATTACTTCTACTAAATGGCTTGTAGAAATCTGTTACAGCTTTCACTGTAAAAAAATGCAGGCACATTTGGTAAAAGACGTGAATAGAGCAGAAAATGGCACCAACGAAGAAGTGGAGGGTGACACGAAGCTCATGTGTCGTCTTGCATTCCTTCGTCTACGTCTTTCTACGCTGCTTACGTCAATCATAAACTGCTAAAATGCCGAGTCATCCATTTCAGCAAATATTTTATGGTAGTCGTTGCCCACGCGATTTAACGTTCCCTTAGCTTGTCCTCATGCATTTTCTTCATTCACACTCCGATAATCCTCAGTGAATGATGTCCGATCTCGGCATAGGTATAATATAGACTATGCAATGTTGTAATATAATATCCTGTATTATACTATGACGGAAGACCCCGTATTATGAATACCACAAAGTGCAACAGTCTCAAGAAAGTCGAAAGACGGTGAGCACAGCAGGATTCAGCTTGTGCTGTGGGACTGATGCAAATAAGGTAAATCGGGCATCCAGTGGCTCGGAACTCCTCTTTTTCCAATAACTGGGAGGGCGTGCACATCACGGCTTTCTCGGAGGCTGCACCCGTTGCCTTGAGTACGCCTGACTCGTTCCATTATTGGCCACGTGTCTCAATGCTCGCATACGATTGGTGATGGACGACTGAATTGCGAGCGCATTACGAGCTTGCGTGACTCGTTTTTTTACCCGTACATCATCCAGGCTCTTCGTGCAGAAGGCGAGTGAATCCAAACTTGAAGTTTTCTCGCGAGGCGTGGCTTGTTTGCGTGCGTTCGAAGGCAGGGAAGATTCTTTGGGTTCCCGAGGGTGCGTGTTCGGCATTCACTTCGTCTGTGACGAGCCATAGTTTGCGATGTTGAATGCTTTTATTGCCCGAAACAAAGTTTTCGCGGTCGTTTTTTTTTCTTTTTTTTTCGTAACGGAGCATAAAATAGAAAATGAAAGTGTTTCTGTTTTGAAGAGGAAGAAGATCCCTTGAGCGCGATGACGTTGCGAGCAGACCTTTTTGACATATGAGAAATGTGGAGACGCAAAGTACTAGCCTATAGATTCAAGTGGCGCACAAGAACCGCTGCCACAGGTGCAGTGCAGCCGAAAAAAGTAATCCTGCTCCACTCGTCTCTTCTAGTCGCTCTATAGGAAAAGGGATTCTGCAGACAATTTATTTTGCGGTTTCTGTTCACTCGAGTTTACGGTTACGTAGAGCAGAATGACTTGGCAATATCATGTAACTGCGTAAGCTCCTTAATTATTCGATTATTCAGCTCCTTATATTGCTGGAGACGCGAAACTTAAATCACAAAAGGGGCCCAGTCCATGAACAACACGTTACATACACATTGGGGTTTGTTAACTAGGAAACGCCGCATCCGTAAAATGCAGAGCCAGCGATTCTTGTTGGCGCTTCCAGGTTCTTAAGAGAATTGAGATTGTGAGCAGGTGCAGAGCAGTAAACAGGCCGTTTTCTGGTGGCAACCGAAGGCAACCTCGTTAACTTTTCACATTTTTATCTGCGGAGACCACATATAAACTGCGTCAAAACGTGGCTTCTGAAAGTTTTAACCTCACGCAGCAAGCGCTGAGAGGTGAAAAGTTCGGGTCATCTTTCATTTTAACCTCAGCTTTTTCCTTTGGGGAAGCTTTAGCTGTAGTTTTGTACTGCCCGTTAAGCGCTCTGAAAATTGCGTCTAATCCTAAATTTCATGCTGACGTCTGTGCTCAGCATAAAATAAATCACATTCTCTGTTTTCTGAGGGCAGGACAAATGCTGGGCTTCGCACGACTGCTAAGAAATTAATGTTTTCAGAACAGTAGCTGGGTTAGTTACTGCGAAGCCCTTCACAATACCTACCACGACCCTGGAGCTTTCGCGCCATGGTCTGTACAAGTTTATTACACTGGCAAACGTTGTTTTAGCGTACCAGTGACTTCTCCACAAAATCTCATTTTCCTCTCAAAGCGTAGAAGTTTGCAGATCCTCGTCCCTGCAGCATGCCGGGATGGTTTGCTGCTTCATGTTTACGTTAAGGAACTGACTTTTTAAGATTAGCATACTAAATAGAGCATTTAAATTCACAGCATTTTGTTTCTACTAGAATAGCATGAAATCTCTCAGTTTTCAGTCAAGCGCCAGCCCGTCATTTTCCTCACAGCCGCCTACCACATCTGGGCAGCGTTCTCTTTACTGCAGCTTACTTTGTCCTATGCATCTTAAGTCAAAACCGTGGCAGGCTCCCTTTCAGTCTCGCGAATAAAGTTAAATATCTTGAAAGCAACTCTTGTTCCAAGAGAATCAGGTATCAATGAAAAACATTACTTAGCCTTATTGGGCGCTAACTGACGCAAAATTTCTTGACCACTAGTGGCCCTTCAAAAATTTGTATATTCCTCGTCGCGATACAAAGCAACGTAATGTTTTGAAGGCAAAAAACAATATGAGCTGCTGCCGCTCTTCACCCAGGAGCTACGTCCTTCTTTTCGATAAAGGTAAGTGTCGGTGGATCAGCTATGTGAATACAACATCGTTTTGTTAATTGCAGATGATTTGTTTCAGAAAACAGAGCTTGTAGGCTGACGCGAAGAATTGACTGATTTTTCCCGTTGTGTTGATATAAAGGAGCACTGTCAGACAATAGCTTCCAACAAGCTGTACGCGCATGGTCGGTGTGCGCGATATGCAAGGCAACGTGCCCGTGCATTGTTTTGAAGGCGACATTATTTAACTCTCATTCAGATCCTTTTCTTCATCAACAATGTCAGGTCTTATATGGCAAAGTGTGTTCGCGAAATATGATAAGTGTATTTACCAATGATGATATGGCCCCAGCATACAAGACAGCTTTCTTACTGCTTTTGCTGACCATTAGGCACGCTCATTAACACAAATTGGTTTGTATGCTGTCTTATCACTTACGTTGGATTTCTTAACCTGTTTTCCCACCGTGGCGGCTCAACAAGCATGCGTCTGACTTCGTTGCAGGTCTTATCAACTCAAATTTAAAGAATTATTTTCAGGCTCAATGGCAGCTGTATTCAGTGGTTGTTTTTTAAAGCCCTGTCGCTTTCCTGAGGCGTAAACCTTTCCACCCTCTTCTTTTCTGAGACAGTATGTTCGATATTTCAACGCTTGCGCCTTCGGATTCTTCAAATTGCTCACCAAAAAGTAGCACCGATGCTGTGTATTAATTACGGAATATGGGGCGATATCTATGGCTCAATTATTCTTCCACCTTGAGTGTCGCTTGTGGTCTTCACCTGCAGGCTGAACGCATTCGTTACAGCCAGGCAGAATCCTGCAGAAAACCTTAATGTCTTAGAGCTCAATTCTAAGGCTGGTCCGCTTTAAGAACGAGTGCATCAAAGGGAAAGCGCACATTGGCCCGGGTATAGGAGAGGAGGGTCCAAACTTTTCCCGGGGATGTTTCCGGTCGAGCGGGCCTGGCGGGCCTCCGGGGCCTAAACGCAGTTCGCAAATGTTCCGCAGCTTTGCTCGGGGTAGCAACCCGACTCGATCGGGTTGGCCCCCTTCCGTGTAGCTTGCGCAGCCCGCAGGAGATAACAATGAGGAACAAGAAGGCGGGCCGCTGCGCCATCCCGGGTTTCCATCCCGAATTTCTTTATCTGTGGTTTTGCAGAAGCGACTGTTCAGATTCCACCTCCTTTAGCCTAAATATGATGAGAAAAGGAAGGGGAGGGACGGCAGTTCCAGGAAATTGGGCGCGTGCAGATCGCATGCACAATGAGCGGGGCACGTACTAAGGCGAAAGGACCAGGGTGCTTGTTCTTGCGCTCTTGGATTTTTTATTCTCAAGTGAATGACAAGTTTAGGACAGCTGAGGAAACGTAAAAAAAATCGATGAAAGGTATAAGTAAAGGAAAAAAAAGCACTTCGACCAAATGATTAAAATAGGAAGCCGTGGAGCGGCTGCAAAGTCTCGTGTGCGGCTATGACTACGGCGCAACACATAAAAGGCCCTCCTAAGAATTTATGAAAGAAACAGTTCTTTTGAGCGTGAAAAATTGCGCACGTTCTTGCGCCACAAGCAATGCGGTCATGTTTTTCTTCCTGGTGGAAAGACTTCGGGCCAATGAGAGCAGTAGCTGTGCAGTTTTGTTGCTCCAGTCGACAGATTTCGGCTAGCAACTATCACTTGAACATTAATTCGAGTGTCGCAACTTCGGCAGCGCTCGAAGAATCTTCCCAGAGACTGGCATTGTAACTAGCGCTAAAAAGCCTCGGACAGAAAGAAGCAACAGGACACACGCTATACTTGCAACTGATATTTTATTACGGGATGGGAATAGTTATACACTCACTAAGCTGGTGCCACTTATCAGCTGCAGTCGAGTAAAGTAATCCTAATGGAAGACAACAACACCAAAAACACAGCCCAAGGTCAATGAGGATATCAGTATTAAAACAAACATTAGTAATCGTGATGACAGCAGAATCGCAAAAAACATAACAACGATAACAAAGTTAGATGTCAGGTCAAAGTTAGATTATGCATCGCCAGTTTGGAACCCCCATCAAGTTTACCTTATCAATGCGGTCTAGTCACTTCAAAACAGAGCAGCCAGATTCATTCATTCCTCCTATTCGTACGACATCAGTGTGACATCTTTAAAAGCGGAATCCAGTTCAGCGCCCCTTTCACTTCGTCGTCGTATTTCTAGCCTCTGCCTATACCATAAATTTTTCCATAGTTCGCTGCGCTGCGCTCCCTACATTGCCCCGCCAGCCGGCATATCCCACCACATTCGTCATCCTTTCCAAGTGTTTCGCCCGCGTTCCCGTACTGTTACCTGTGCCGCTTCTTGCTTTCACCGTGTTTCTGTAGACTGAAACGACCTCTCCAATGACATCGCTACCATCTCATGCCCATCCGCATTCGCCGAAGCTGTTAACAACCATTTTTCAACATAACGCTTGTTCAATTGAATGTTTGTACCCACCCCTTATGTAATATCCCCAGTGGGTATTTAAGGTATTAAAATGAAATGAAATGAACCTGCGACCTGAAGGAAGGCAAGGAACATCTATAATTGGAGTGGAGAAAATGTAAAGAAGTTAAAAACCATGACAGAACCAAATGATCGTAAAATTATGTTGCGATAGTGAACTACAAAAACCTGTTTAGTATGTAAGTACATTCATACTTACGCACTAAAAGATATGGCGTTAAAAAAAAGGCAAGGTAAGAAACAGGCACCAACAGGCATACACGCCGTTTAAAGGGTCAACATGTGTAAAAAATTAAAAGTGCGATTCAAATGAGATGCGAAACAATTCCACGCACATTATTGAGCCTAGAGGCAAATTTTAGTCGGAAAGAAGAATGAAAGCCATGAAAGAGATTTAAAACCAGGTGAAATAAAGCCACAGGACATGCAGGAAAAATAAAGAAAAACTATGGCTACACTGCTCACTGCTTAAGATACCTTCTCACCTACAGAATGGAATGACCTACGTACTGCTTAAGACATCTTGTTTTTTTGCAACAGAAGACGATAGAAGTGCAACAGAAGACGTGCTCACGCACTTCTCACCGGCCTCTTTTATGTAAAGGGCTTCAATGATTTCCCTCTCTTCTTTTGGGCTCATCGTTTCCAATGCTATGCCGTGTCTTTCCATTCAGGTATGTATGCTTGTTTGTAAGGGCACCGCTCACAATGTTCGGCCAGGTGGCCATCACTACCAACGTCTGAAACTTGCACTTGGTGCTCCTGCAGTCTTTCATTGAGTCTGATTCTGTCGTGTCTAACATCGTGACTGCGAGCAAGCGTTTGGGATATGGACACGAGAAGCCCTGCGGATGGGAAACCTACGGGGGGAGCTGTGTTTTGCTGGACTACGCGCTGACAAGAGGACCAAAAAAAAAGAGTGACAAGAAGCGCAAGAAGGTAAAATGCCTGGCTGGCGTTGAACTTCCACGTGATATAGAAAGTGTTTTGAGCTGTAGGCCAAAAGAGAGGTAGAGACTTTAATGAATAAAGGAGAGATCTGGCTGGTAATTAGCCTATCATACTACTCCAGCTGTAGACGAAGTTTTGCAATGAGCCGAAGCGGAATCTTATTGAACTGCTATGTACAGTTCGCAAGAAAAGCCAGTTGTGCTGAACGGAGGGTCGTGATATAGTTACTGTGGAGTGCGTTCTTTGAAGTACAGCGGTCAGAGTCGCAGGTGGTACAGCGATCAAGCAGTTAACAATGCCATTACCTTCCTGAAATGCAGTTATTTTGACTTGCTAGTGAGAGATAAAGAACGTTGGTTTACTTTGATGACTACAATGGCATATCAAGAAAAGGCTAGGCAGGCAACAGATAAGAATTTCAAAAGAGATTTGCTACCTGCTGGCAGAATAGAAAAGAGCAGCTGTGCGACAAGTTAAAGTTGAGAAGTCTGCGCAAAAATTTGGCTGCTACGGAACTGAAGGACGGGTTGTGCAATTCTTCTCAGCCAAAACACATAAAAAAGGGATCCCCTTGAGTGCTATTGTCTCCTGGTAAGGTGTCCCTGGCAAGGTATTATGTCCCGATTTTCGCAAAAGCATCTAAACACCCAAAGTGTAGAGGACCCCTTCCGCGCCAAAAATTTTGAGGCGATCGAATTTCTTTCAAGCAAGAACAGTCCTGGTGACTCTATTTCTGCCTTCTTTATAAATATAGCAGACTTATTTTATTCCCTTCCACAGAATGAGCTACTGGGTGCTGTGCAGGAACGCATTGATGAGACAGACCCATTGGGCTTCTAGAATTCTAGTGGGGTTTCTGTTGGTAATTTTGTACCATTGCGTAAGTGTTATATTGAATCCACCTATGTACGTTTTAAAGACGGCTTGTTTGTGCAAAATGACGGTATGTGCATGGGCTCGTGTATCGCTCCTATTGTGAGTGAAATATTTCTAGCTCAGTGTGATAAGCGTATTGTCATGTGCTTAAACGCTGAAAAATGGTTGAGGTTTGTAAAGATTTTCCTTTACGTGGATAATTTTCAATCATGTTATGATTTGACTCAACAACTCACTGTAGAAGAGGTGCTGGAAACTGTGACTAATGTGTTTCGCAAAAGTGCGGTGGGGATAAATTTCACGCACGAGCTGCCCCTATGTGGCTGTTTGCAATTCCTACATTTATGCTTTGTCTTGATGAACTTCTAGTGTGTTGAATGTATCGGCCCCGTTAAAAAAGAAATTTTACCTTATCATTTGGCTCATTCCAAATTAGTAAAAAGGTACATAGTGCGGAAATGCATGCCTGGGGCCCTCAATAAGTCTTTCGCTCACAACATTCAAGACATCCACAAAGAGCAGGTGGCACGGTTGAGATGTAGCCTCCATAGCCGAGGGCCTTGTAAAATAGGTCTGTAATGGCGTTAGCCCGAATGAAAAGGAAAACGCCAACCCAAACAAACGGTGGGCTGCCTTTCCGTAGATGCACGGTTTGCCACACAAGCTGAGAAAAGTGGCGGAAAGAAACGGCACCTCGGTTGTGCTGACGGCACCTAACAGGCTGGGCAAGCTGTGCCGGGCCGTCAACGACGGTAAGGAACCCTGCAGTGCGTGCAGTATAAGACACCGAGCCAAAGCTGCCAACTGTCAGAAAGGCGTAGTTCACAACATCTATTTGCCCTGCGACAGATGCTCTCTGGACAAACTGGCCGTTGCCTCAATGAAAGACTGCAGGAGCACCAAGTGAAAGTTTCAGCCGCTGCTGTTGATGGCCGCCTGGCCGAAAATTGTAAGCGGTGCCGCAACAAACCAGAATGCATACCTGAATGGGAAGATACGGTATAGCATTGGGAACGATGAGCACAAAAGAAGGGAAATCCTTGAAGTAGTTTAAATAAAAGAGGCCGGTGAGAAGTGCCTGAGCACGCCTTCTTTTGCACTTACACACAAATAAACGAGATATCGTAAGCGGTACATAGGCTGTCCATCCTGCAGGCGTCAAGGTATCTTAAGCAGCAAGCAGCGTCGTTGTAGATTTTTTTTTCCTGTATGTCCGGTGGCTTTATTTCACCTGGTTTTAACCCAGGTGAAATATGGCTTCATGGCTTTCATTCTCCATTCCGCATGAAATTTGCCTTCAGGCTTGATGCTGTGTACCATGTGGAATTGTTTGTTTGCACATAATTTCAATCCTACTTTTACTTTTTTTACACATGTTGACCGCTGAAAGGCGTATATGCCTGTTGGTGCCTTTTTTTTTACCGTGGCATTTTTTTGACACCATGTCTTTGATATGTAAGTACGTATGTTTCACCGAGCCCACCTTTAGTTACAGGACAACTTGGTTGCTTTTAGCTATTACCCATGTCCTTAAAACAGTTCTTTATAGTTTTCTATCGCATCCTAAATTCATGGCCTTTCGATTCTTTTGCTGTTTTTAACTTGCTTACATTTTCTACACTCCTTTTTAGATATTCCTAGCCTTCCTTCATGTCACAGGTTCATTTATTGGTACTGTGTTTTTTGCGGTTCTGCTTTTATCACGTTTACCCACGTTCGCTTGTCAGACTGGCCGCGTCATCACCTTTTGCTGTGGTTTTGGTGTGTTGTCTTCCATTAGCATTACATTATGCGACTGCAGCTGATTGGTGGCACCAGCTGAGCGAGTGTATAAAGATTCACGTCCCGTAGTAAAATATCAGTTGCATGTCCAGCGTGTGTCCTGTAGCTTCTTACGATGTCCGAGGTTTTTTAGCGCTAGTTACCATGTCGGAATCCATAAGCAAACTAGCCGAATTAAGAGAATTAGCTTCCCACAGACCCTGTAACTAGGGTGTTAAGTTAGAGAGCTTTCCCAATAAAACTAATAAGAGCGCCATTGAAAGAAAAACAGCAAAACATTTTGAGTCCCGGGACGTATGTAGAAATTGAATTGTTTAATGCTTCTGTAGGCTTTTTCTTACCCTATAATCTACACCTAAGCAGTATCTCACTTTGTGAGCTTCTGAAGTGGAAAGTGCATTCCGCTGAGGCCCTTTATTCTTTTTTTTTTGAGGGGGGATGGGAGGGGTGTGAACATAAAGGTGACGCTCACTAAAAGAATTTCAGATTAACACATTGATTTAAGCAAAAAAAAAATACGATTCACATCACATAGGGAATTACCACCCGCCGTATCAGCGGTAGGCGTTTTAGTCGCTCAAGGCTTTTAATTGTGGAGTAGTCAAACTGTTTGCCAGAGATCTCTCTTCTGAAAAAGTTACGACATTGCGTCTGAAACTCAAGAACTACTTGGGGCGCTGTAAATTCATGGGAATATCGCGCCGTTGGTTTGTTAAAGAAAGGCTTTTAATTAGTGAAATAAATTTTCTGTTCCTGGGCCGTTCAATGTAGGCGGAGCCTACTGCATAACGCGTGTTTGCCAAAAGTAACCAGACAACGGGATTTATTGCTTTTTCTTTTAGCGGAGAACTTATAGCACCCCTTTGTCCTGACCTTTCGAGACCTTTTGGACTTTTGGGCGCCATAGAGGCCCTACTACACCGCCGAGAAACCAATCCCTATCTCTGCTTACTTTTGGGAAAGACGATAAATACACGCCGATAAAAGGTGATTCATAATCATGCTCCACACGGCTACTTTGGAATACACCATTGTTTAAAACTTGCTCAAGCCGCAATCTGACGCCAGCCTTAAATTATCCCCAAGTTGCAGCATGCAGTTGTCTCCTCTAAAATTCAAGCTTGAAAATTTGTTTGCAAGCGTTACACATCACAAACAAAAATCTCACTGGAGCTCTCAAAGGCTCCAATGCGAACAGTTAACGATGCTTTGACATAACCGTTAATTTGACACAGAGAGGATTGAAACTACTTATATGCGAGTGTTCATGCTCGTGTCTGATACATCCCACCGCTCCGTCCAACCTACACTGAATCCTTACATTTTTTTCACTCTTGTCGAGCATATTTTCACGCGACTGACCTCATCATTTATTATACTTTCGGTGTGTGTGACTCAGTTCAATGGCCCACTGAACAGCTTCCTAAACAAGCCAAAGTTCAGATCTCGAAGAATCCTAATGTCCATTTAAGTCATTGCCCAGCTGACAAATGTAACCGGAGCGTGCCATGTATATTGTTCGTTAGTAGTGCCTTTTATGACTTTTGTTGAATTTATTTGTATCGTTGTGCACTGTATTTGTGTGTCTCGAATAATACATATTAATATCCTGTACAAACCAGCCCCATAAAGGCACGCTTTACTTGGAAATAAAAAATAAAAAACAGAAACACAAGCGACAGGAAAGAAACCCTCTTCGAGGCACATTGCTCTTTCGGCGGGACATTATTCGTCTTAGAGGTTCAGCAAGCTTTTCTAGTGCTAGAACGAAGATCAGTATTTAGCGGAGTAATGTGTGCCTCGTTTTTATGCGAAGCATACTACTTTAGCTACCACTTCAGCCCTTCACCGTGGTTATGCGCCTCCAAATCACGTGATACATGACGTCACACCACGTGACACGATGACGTCACGACAGTAGAGAAACGGGGGCCCACCGCTCGCCGTCGCTGTGGTTGTGCGCCTCCAAATCACGTGATACATGACGTCACACCACGTGACACGATGACGTCACGACAGTGGAGAAAATGACGCCACACCACGTGACACGATGACGTCACGACAGTGGAGAAACGGGGGCCCACCTCGAGCCGTCGCTGTGGTTGTGCGCCTCCAAATCACGTGACACGATGACGTCACGGCAGTGGAGAAACGGGGGCCCACCTCGCGCCGTCGCTGTGGTTGTGCGCCTCCAAATCACGTGATACATGACGTAACACCACGTGACACGATGACGTCACGCCAGTGGAGAAACGGGGGCCCACCTCGCGCCGTCGCTGTGGTTGTGCGCCTCCAAATCACGTGATACATGACGTCACACCACGTGCAACGATGACGTCACGACAGTGGAGAAACGGGGGCCCACCTCGCGCCGTCGCTGTGGTTGTGCGCCTCCAAATTACGCGACACGATGATGCTTCGCATTCTCCAGGCTTAACCAAGTTAAACCTCAGCCATTTTTCAACTGTAAGTTCATTGCTGTCAAGAAGTCATTACTGGTAGACAGGGAAACACACGCTCGTGGCCTTTTTATGTTTTTAGAGCAACCTCTTTTTATGTTCTGTCGTGAAAAATGCTTAGCCAGAACGGTTACAAGACTTTTGCGAGAACTAGGTGAGGGTACTGAAAGCAGAGCGCATATATAAGCGCGTATCAATGTCACGGGTGCGCACAGTGCCTTTGCGATTACGATTATGAACACTATGGTGTCATGAAATATTTTTTGTGATAATTTGGACGCAGATGAAATATGAATTTGCCGCTAGTTTCATACCCTGAACTGTGTTTCAAGGAAAAAAAAATCTCGGGGCAGAGCGTGAGTCTGTTAGATGGCTTGTGATCGGGAAGAGATGAAGGCATTATAGAGTGCATGCACTAACCTCTAGGGGACCGCTTCGGTTGCCTAGTAGTTAAAGCATCCAGCTCATAAGCGGGAGGAGTGGGGCACGTAGGTGGGAGGTGCATTTTTTACCTTTGGGTGCCCGGCGGTGGCCTGTCGCACGACCGCAAAACTGAGAAAAGCGCTAAGAACGCTAACGCTGTAAACAGATGAGCCTTGAAGAGGCATTTGCGGTATAGAGCAGAAAGTGGCAAGGCAATTCAGAAATTGGCCTACCAGTACGAAGGATCGGACGAAGAACTGCTAGAAGCTGTCCGCATCAAATGCTACGGCAAGGACAACCCCCAGGGTTACAACGGGGAGTACCAAGGAGCAGACAATCCCGCAATGGACAGGCCGATCACAAGAAAGGAAGTCCAGGCGGCGATAAGCGCGACAACAAGAAATACAGCAGCCGGCGCAGACAAGATCAAGAATGCCTTGATCCGCAACCTCAGCGACGAGGCGATTGACCAGCTCACGGCGTACCTCAACACGCTGTGGGCAGAGGGAGTGGTGCCGAAGGAGTGGAAGCACGCTATCGTGGTTATGATACCCAAACCCGGCAAGAAGCTTCAGATTGAGAACCTGAGACCCATTTCCCTCACGTCGTGCCTTGGCAAATTGTACGAGAGAATCGTCACCAGGCGAATTCAACAATACCTGGAAGACGAAGAACAGTACCCGCACAGCATGTTCGGCTTCCGGGCGCACCTGTCGACGCAAGACGTCCTGCTGCAGATCAAGGAAGAGATCATAGACACGGCACCTAGAACTGGCGAAAACATTATCATGGCCCTGGACATCAAAGGGGCCTTTGACAATGTTAGCCACGCGGCCATTATGGAAGGCCTAAACAACGCCAACTGCGGAAGAAGAACCCACGACTACGTAAGATCCTTCCTGTCAGAACGCACTGCGACAGTGGGATTGGGAGACCTGCGAAGCGACACCTTTACCACCCCACGTAAGGGCACGCCGCAAGGATCCGTAATCTCACCAGTGCTTTTCAACATTGCAATGATCGGACTGGCCAGAAGACTCAACAAGATCGATAGCATCCAGCACGCGATGTACGCAGACGACATTACGGTCTGGGTGAATCGAGGCTCGCTAGGACAAAAGGAAGAGAGACTGCAAGAAGCAGAAACGTGTGTAGAAGAGTACGTGAGGGAAAGGGGCCTAGCCTGCTCCACGGAAAAGTCGGAACTTCTTAGGGTAGGGTCCAACCCTACCAAGTAGGAACTGACAGTAAAGTTAGAAGGCCAAAATATACCAGAAAGGGATATGATTCGCATCCTGGGCATGTGGATCCAAGGAAGCAGGAGATGTACCTACACAATTAGCCTATTCAAGAAGTCAACAGAACAAATAAGCCGCATGATAAAGAGGGTATCACAGAACAGAAGCGGGATGAAAGAAAGCGACACGATCAAACTCGTCAGAAGCCTGATAGTCAGCAGAGTCACGTACTCGTTGCCATACCACCGCATGACCAAGAAAGACAAAGAACAGACGGAGGCGCTGCTAAGAATGGCGTACAAGACGGCACTGCACCTGCCAAGAAACACATCAAATGAAAAGCTGCTACAAATGGGCCTAAACAACACATTCGAAGAACTAACGGAAGCCCAGCTAAGTGCGCAAATAGCCAGGCTCCAGCAGACAGCCACCGGCCGCCAGCTCCTAAAGAGAATAGGGCACAATGTAGAAGGGATCGCAGATAGAACAGCTAGCATTCCAGACGAGGTCCGCCAGACACTGGACATCAGCCCTCTGCCGAGAAACATGGATCCAAACCTCCATGCCGCTAGAAGGCAGGCCAGGGCAGACTATGTGAAGCGGAACCTAGCCACAATGGAAAACACAGTATACACAGACGCGGCCCTCTATCCATGGGACCACAGGACCAGAAAGTTCCGAGTCGCGGCAGCAGTGGTAGATTACATGGGGGAACCAATTAGCAGCGCGACATTAAGAAACTGTACGGTAACGGAGGGGGAGGAAGCTGCCGTAGCTCTAGCGGCGGCCGAAGGTTACCGTAGGAACAAGTCTTTGATAATCCTAACAGACTCCAAAGCAGCATGCAGGAACCACATACAGGGCAAAATAAGCAAGGAAGCGCTGAGCATCCTCCTCGAAGCAAAGCTTCCAAATAAGACCTTAAGACACAGGATTTTCTGGATACCGGCACACACCGGGATAGAGGGTAACTCGAGGGTAGACAGCCTAGTTCGCGAGATCACGAGCCGAGCAGGGCAGTCAGAAACCCTGGAGGACCCCATGACGGTGGAACCAACGTATGCAGAAATATTAAACTACTACAGAGGGCGGAGATTCAAATACCCACCACCCCACACATCATTAACACAGCACGAGGCGGTCTGCTGGCGGAGACTGCAAGCAGGGACTTTCCACAATTTATACATACTACATAAAATGTTCCCTACACAATACAGGGACACATGTCCGTGGTGCGGAGCAACCCCCACGCTATATCACATCACATGGGAATGCGAACGTAACAGAGCATTTCACAAGCTAAATGACCCGAATGCGGAACAATGGGAAGGCCTGCTGACCAGCAGCGAGCTCACGGCCCAAAGGGCACTGGTGCAGCACGCCTGCGAAGCAGCAAGACTCAGCGGTGCCCTGGAATAGGGGCGCCGACCTTGTGAAGAGGCCGAAGACATGACGACATCGGCCCACCGCTAAAACCTGATTTTTGGAGCAATAAATGTTTTTCACTCACTAAAAGGAAGCGCCTTTGCAGAGCTCACTGCTCTTCTCTTTATGTTATTACTTCCAATTGTCGCCTCTTAATCGGCTTTTGGCACATGGATAACACGTCGTACGTGGAAACAATGTCCTTGTCATACGCGGCGATGCTCATAAAGGTGCGCAAGAAAGGTATAAGGAAGCAGGAAGCTGTAATAAACAGAATAAAGTCTAAGATATACAGAGGAGCAGATGAAAAATGAGACAAATGAATCATTTCGAATTCATGTGTCCCTTATAGCAGAGAGAGGCTTCAAAGAAAACGTACTAGCGTTCCCGTCTGTTGTGCTTACGGAAGGAATATATATTAGTTCACTCTCACAAGAGCACTGCTCTCAGGCTACATTGCGTGCTAGTATATATGCGAAAGAAGCATGTTCATAAATTACAGTTTATGCCGTGGTCCATGCAACGATGAGTACATACGTGCGCGCCGTAAAGAAATTGCTAGTGCTTTGGATTAGTCATTGTGAGCATTCTAAAGACGCCGGGAAGGACAACGGCATCGGAAATGCGAGCACGTGCGTCTTTGCAGAGCGTCGTTAAAAATGGCTTTGTGCGCCCTCGCAGAGCAACCAGCATGAGCTCAAAGATTATATATGTGCAGACACTCAGAGCAGCGTCGAGATACGAAAGCAGCGTTTTTGTGCTATCGAAGTGAATCGCTAAGGTCTTCCTGATGCATCCAGCCTGAATTATATGCGGTGCTTGTTTTTCCTAGCTATTTTTCTTTCTTCGGCTTTGCATGCAGGTAAGCTTTCATGCTGCGCAGGCAGAAGCAGTTCCGTTTTTTTTTTAAGGATGCTTGCCTAATGAAGGATCGAGAATTCTTCTTTGCGCATTATTTCTACGGCTGATTAGTTCAAGCCCGGTCGCGGCGGCTGCATTTTGCTGACGGCGAAACGCGAAAGGCATCCGCGTGCTGGTCGATGTCAGCGTACATTAAAGAAGCCCGGGTGGTCTAAATTAGTCTGGAGTCCTCGAATACGGCGTTCTTCACAGCCCATTGGCTTCTACGGGGTGTTAAAATCCAGATTTTGCATTATTTAATTACCTCTTTCAGCCCTGGTTGAGAAATTTCGTGTGCTCTCTCAACCTCTCTTGATGACTGCTTTTAAGAAGCAAAAATGAACGCAAGCAAACTAAAAGGTAACGGAGAGAGAAATGAAATTATATGCACGTGACGCAATACTTAAGTGTTGTTCTTTTGATCGGGTATGTGGCCATGCGAGGCGATCATCTTTGAAGGAAAGCCCGTTTGCAGCAGTTGATTGCCACCTACGAATCCACTGAAATGTGACCAGGCACCTTTGATTAGTACGTTCTAAAACAGATCTTTGACATGAATTAAATGCAGCACGAGTACGGCGAAACCTATTTCCGTTCATTTAAAACGCACTCCTCATGTGGCGCACAAAAATTTGTTTTTATTTTTATTTTGCAGAATATTTATTTATTTATTCAAGTTACCCCTAAAGGCAGGGGGGGGGGGTACAATCATAAGTAATCGCGATACGTTTTAACAAGTGTAACAAAAAACGTTAATTAAAACATAAGGCATCACACAAAGAAAAAATGAACACTAACAAAAACAGCAAACTTTTACACATTTCCGTCACAGCGAAGAAGCGCTTGGAATTTTTTACTGTCCGTTTCTGTGGCGATGACTGATGGCAAACTATTCCATTGAGTGATAGTACGGGGAATGAATGAATTGGCATAAGACGATGAATGAGAGTTTACGCGTTTAACTTTGAAAGAATGATCACGGCGTGGAAAGAGAGCATCAGGTGACTGAAACAAATCACTGCGAAGGGATGGGTGGTGATAAAGCTTATGGAAAAGGGTTAAGCGAGGAAGTTTACGGCGATATGACAAATCTTCCAGTTCGGCACGTTTTTTTAATGCTGAAACGCTTGTGAAGGGTGAGTAGTCTGAAAATATGAAACGAACAGCATGGTTTTGCAAGGATTTAATGTTAGTGATAACGTAGGCTTGAATAGGGTCCCAAATGGCCGCAGCATATTCGATTTTAGGCCGTAATAGAGTTATATAAGCAAGTTTTTTAACGTGTATAGGGGCGTATCTGAGGTTACGTTTAAGAAAACCAAGTGAGCGGTTAGCAGATGCTAGGATGAGGTCGATATGGTGATGCCATGTTAGGTCAAACTGAAGGTGCACCCCAAGGTACTTGTATGTTGATGTTAGTTCGACAGTGTTGTCATTTAGAATATAAGTGGTTGGAATGCGAGCTGTACGGTGAGTGAAATATATTAGTTTAGTTTTAGAAACGTTTAATGTCATTAACCATGATGAGCACCAAGAGCTTACTGCGTTCAGGTCAGATTGTAGGGATTGGCGGTCACTGTCTGTAGTAATGTTACGGTAAATTACGCAGTCATCAGCGAAAAGGCGAACTCTCGATGTTACACAGGCAGGTAAATCATTAATATAGATTAGAAAAAGCAAAGGCCCTAGCACGCTTCCTTGTGGTGCCCCCGATGTCGCATTAGCAGAGGAAAAGTTATAATTATTAACGGAGATAAACTGAGTTCTAGATAATAGCATACTGCAAGCTATCAGGCGGGCCCTGGTAGAAGGGGCAAGAGTAACAAAAGTAGTACACAGAATACAATATTGAACGTGTCAAGGCTAACATCAATGAATTCGATTTGAAAAATAGTACAATAGAATACATAAGTCATAACACTAATCAAGAAAAGTTGGGAAGTTTTAGTAAAAAAAACGGAAATGCCACTGAAATGTTTCAAAGGCATTAGGCAGTTCAGGATTCAGTTAGGTGAGTCAAGTCGATGCGACTCGTTCGGTGAGGGGGTAGTCGATTCCATACTTCTAATTTATGTGGAGAAAAATAATATTTAACAGCATTAATTTTAGAATTATAAGAAGTTATCTGGTGTTCGTGCCGATGCCTCGTCAGTCGGTTATGAAGTGGTTTCAGGTAGGGAAGGGGTCTCATTAGCAACTTATTGTGTTTTAGCAAGAACAGAAATTTAAGTCTTTGAATCTTACGTCGCAATTAGAGTAGTAGAATATTATGCTTCTACATTAGGTGAGTTGGCGAATCCGGTCTTCGGTGTTTTGAAAAAATAAAACTAACAAACTTGCGCTGGATGCTTTCGAGTGCGTTAATGTTAAGTGTTGTGTACGGATTCGAAACGCTGCAAGCATATTCGTGCTTAGGTCTTATGATTGATTAACATGCTAAGAGCTTAACATCCAGTGGAAAGTTTTATGTCCCGCTAACTGCACAACGCATTAATTTTATTAATGCTCGAGTTACTGCGACTGTTTATCTCATGAAAAAAATATTAAATCCCGAGCCATCAGAGGACACTGTATTTCCAGTGACATTAACTACAAGAGAGTGAATCACATGGTGCTAAAGGTGAAGCCCTTGCTTGAGGTAGTGGTGAAAACATTGCTATCTTTCTCTTTCTCTACCTAGCAATTAAAGCGCGTTCATGTTTCGCTTTGTGCTTTGTATTAGACACGGTCATGCGCTGAGAGCGGTTTCCCTAGCGCTGAGAAAGGGTTGACTATATGTAATTGTTTTCAGTTTTCAGTGTGTGCGTTAAATGAGACTGGACACCAAACTTTGGCTGCATGTTTTCACATTTTTAACGATGCATAAGACATTTCTATACACGTACACAGTCGCTTCAGGCACAAACCACACGTTTGTGGACAGGTGTTCTGAACCTAACAGGCACCCTGCCGTCGGCTTCAGTCACACGGCTTTGAACGGCCCTGTGAGGCGAAAATGCGGATCCGAGCGAGCCTGAGGGCTTTCTTTAGCAAAGCTGAGAGTTCTGGCGGGAGAAAGATGGGTGTTGCGAAAGAAGGGCAAGAAGTGTCGGGGGAGCATTGATACGTACGCGCATAATTAAAGAAAAACAGGAAACAACCAGTTGTTTCATGTTTCACAGTATTCCCGGCGTAAGTAACGAAGCGACAGACGTCGTCCCAATTATAATGATGATAACCAATCTATATATGGCAGGCATATCAGACGGTGTCCTTTTGGTGCCGTGAGGGTGACACGGCGTTGAGTGACGAGAACAACAAGTGCAGAGGCCAAAAGCTGTTCTCTAATACCTCCCGTAAACTGTCCCCTATCGTCACTGATGTTGACGCGAGGATGCCCGGGAAGGCGACGAAATGAGGCATAAAGTACATACATTTCGGCAGATGGTATTGCGGCTGCTTTTTAGCATTGCTTGAGGTTGGCGACGAAAACGACGAGCCATCAGTTACGTTTCTAAGGCGGTGGAAACGGGCCAAGAAGATCAATACTCACTTGCTGAAATGCTGGACGTCTCGCGGGATGAGATCTACCCGGCGGAGAAATGTAGAATCAACGCTGACAGTCAACGCAACTGACCACGTGCCTCTCAGCTGTCTTGCACATTTTTTGCGAAATAAAAAAATTCATCAGCACGGTGAAGGGCAAAGGAAAATAATAAGGGGTCGCAGGGGCCATAGTTTTGTATTACACGAAGTGAGGAAATGGTAAGAAACGGCTCGCGAGTGTCGGGTCACGTGCTGCGTAGCGTGCTGCGGCAAGCTCAGGTTTACGCGTTGTTCGACATCTAGACCACTATAATTAGAAAAGATTGGGGAGATAGCGGCTAAATATTCCTAGAAGTTGTTACCATCGCAATCACTAGATTTGAGCGGAATGCGCGGCTGGCAGTAAGTGTCGACGTGTCGGCGACGGATTTTATATGCTGCTGTTAGGTTCAGGTTTTGAGAGCGCATATCACAGTGTGAAAGCCGTTCACACGGGTGGTGGAGGTTAACAAGCGGGCACAAATAATAATGAGCCGTGACGATTGCAAAAGCGCTTCCATCAAGGTAAGAAAAAAACTGTGCCACTAGAATGACTGCAACGTAGGTTGAGGTATTCGTAAGCTACTATTGGGGTTAGCCTTGAGATTATGCTGGCGCAATTGCCTCACCATAGCGTCATTTAAATATTAGCTAAAGAATGTGAAACTCGCTTTTTGTGTGGCAGTGTAATTGATTTGAACTTGCTTAAGGAGGGGCTAGAAAAAGTGATGCCGTGTTGACCGCAGTAATGGTGCTGTATGAGCACAACGCCACCTTCGACACCACTGGCGTCAGTTTGGAGTTCAGTGGAAGCTTACGGGTAGAAACTTCATACTGGGGGCTTCATCGTGAAAAGCTATTTCTGTTAGCTGAATGTAGAGTCGCACTTACGAATCCACTCGAACGGTGTGCCTTTTTTTCAATGGATAGTTAAGTGTTTAGGCGTAGTACGTTCTCTTGCCAACAAAGCGGCGAAGTGAGAACACAACCCCATGAAGCTTCTGAGCTGTATCACCGATTTAGGCTGTTTAAAATAGATGGCCGTTTCTCTCATGTGCGGTTCTGAGCGACGCCTTCCTTCTACGCCGGTTACTAATCAGAACTATTTCGCCTGTACCGAAACCAGGTTTCACGGGAGGTGTCATGGGCTCTAGGTAAGCTCTTTTGAAGCAATCAATGAAGACGGCTAAGTGACTAATATTCTCGCGGAATCTCCTCTAGAAAATTTCTACATGGTCGAAATAGCCCATTAAAATTTGCCAGTCCGTTTCCCGCAAAATGGTGTCTGTGAGTATAAATGGCTGGTTTGTTGGTTCGTGAGGTTTAACGTCCCAAAGCCACTCAGGCTGTGAGGGACACCGTAGTGAAGGGCTCTGGAAATTTTGACCGGCTGGGGTTATTTAATGTGCGCTAAGATCGCACAGTACAAGGGCCTCTAGCATTTCGCCTCCATCGAAATGCGACCGCTGCGGCTGGGATCGCACCCGCGGCTTTCGTACCAGCAGTGAGTCAAAATGGCATTACGTTGAATTCATGAACACCGTCCGAGGTTACCAACGCTGTCTTTTCTTTCTCTCTAGGTTACATGGAGATTCATGGTTACATGGTTAGATGGAGTCAATCAAGAAAATTTAGAAAGCTTAAAGAAGGCGGTAAATGGCATCGTAAATTCGACTTTCCGACCGTACTGAGGAGGCGGTAGTAGACACAATTAATCGCCACGTGCCATCTGTTTTCACCCTTTGCACTTCAGCGGCCACAAGTAGTGCATGAAAATCGCAATGAATAATTCTATCGTTAGTTCAAATCAGATTAATTATGAAGGAAGATATTGTTCACGGAACAGCTGAAGGTTAAATTCTCCGCTAGGATGATCCTGTATGAGAAAGTCTGATAACTCGGTCTGCTGCTCTTCCAGAAGCAAAATTTGCGCAAGTAAGAAAAATGCAATAAATAAATTCATTCCCTGCACATTTAACATGACACTAACAAACTGACAGACACACACCGGAAACGAGCTGGAGGAATTCCAGGAGTGATAGAAATTGAAATCAGTTCATAAGAGTTACGCGAGTACGGGAAAAAGATCAGCCAAACACTACTCAGCACAAGTCATTGTGATATCTGGAGATATCACTTTCTGCTGGCAAAGCAAGAAACATCACTGCCATGGTTATAATTGTCATTACCTTCATTTTGATAAGAGGTAATTTTCGTGGGCCCACAACTTCAAGGAAAGGTTTTGTGCTGAGATTATTAGAGCTCAACGGAGACAGCTTGGAAATGAGCTTGAGTTTGTCTGCTTTCAGGAAACACATTATGTTTACGGGTTCTCTCTAACGCTCATTTACTCACGCACTGCCTAACTCACTAAATCCTTCATTATTAAAGCTTCATGAGACACCGACAATACCGCAGCATTATTCTATTCGTCAGTTTCTTGCGAAACCTATGACTGGTTCCTTGAGCTATTCATTTCATCACAGGAGTGAAGAAAATGGATTTGGGAGTGAATGCACACATTCAAACTAATAAACAGTGTATATCTAATTTGTTCAGTAATTCTTTAAACGTTTGTACTCCCTCCCGCATCCCACTGGTAATTACATCACGGAGAACTGAACATCAGGTTCCATCTGCGAGTGAATCGTGACAGGGGGGTGCCTCACAATGCGTTTATCACGCCTGCTCATATTATGTTTCACTTGCTCTTCACTGGACTGTAATACCTAAGCCCGCGAGCTGGCTTAGTTTTTTTCTAACTAGCTGCTTCATGCTTGCTGTTAGGTTCAGTAAAAAGTAAGGAAACAAAAGGTCAAAATCCCTCCTTTTAGCACTCTTTCAAACTTAGTCTCATGTGTGCAAAAGCCACGTCAGGTATGCCGCCCAAAACCTTTCTCATTAAGCTGAGCTTTGGCAATGCATTTTTCCTGCTAAGAAACCCCAGTATAAATAGAAAAAAGTACAAATTATAAAGATTTATATTTAGTGACCACACTCCTTTGAGCTAAGTTCTAGCAACAAAGCCAACGCCCTCCCTACCAGTCCCCTAAATCAGAAGCATATTCGAGCTGCACATTGGGCACGCGCTTAAAAGCATTCGACATACCTTGCAGCTCTCTTTTTTTTTTATCCGCTTCCTGCTCGTCTGCCCCTGTCGTGCTTTCATTTCTGTCTACAGGAAAATGTGAGGTGGCTTCTGCTGCGTGTGATGCTTTGCGATGTGAAAGTTGAATGGAGCGCTTCATTAAAGCGGTCTTTTCACTGAAAGATGAAACAAGCTAAATCCCATTCCTGTAGCTTACATGACTGCGGGCCATCTGATTGGACCACCAGGAAAAACGAAATCTAAGTTGCGCGCGATGAGAAAAGCTGGCAACAGTTTTTAATTCCGTGGTGAGAGCGGAACCACCATGCTCCATTTTGTTTTCTGATTCATCATCTAGAAAATTATTTTCTTGTAAGCGGTGGCCTTATGGCTTGGAGGAGGTTTAATTTTTAATCCTAAATAAGTGCTTTGGCGACCGATGAGGAAAAAGTATGCCACCTTCTCCTTTCGCCACATTGGGAAATATGAAATAGGATTATGTGATTTAGGAAAGACAATTTTTAAGATGAAGGAACATGGAATGCTGAATTTGTGACTACATGGCTGAATGCTTTCGGAAGCTTACTGAATGCATACTTAATTGATGAAACACACATATGGTGAACATAGGTGGGCTTTCGCAGTGGTAATCATGCAGCTTGGAAAGAGTAGCGACTGTTCTTCACCGTTTTACAGCCTACTCTATGAGTGAAATTCTCTGTGCTTGCAAGAAATTATTAACAAATGACACGGAGAACATCGGTCGAAAAGACAGTACTTGACAATGAGCTCTAACGTCAGATGCTGTTTGCTTCTGTTTGTCACAAATGAATGAACTATGGAAGTGTACACACACGTCTTTTTAAAAAGGCATATGTTGAGCGTGGTTCCTGTAGCCAGCTCGACTCGCACGTTTATGGAAAAGTAAACTATGTCTGTTCACACTCGAACTGTGCCAGTACCGCTCGACTCACAGCTGTGAATCAGACTCGTGCAGTGCATAATCGCACAGACAGCACGATAAACATGAGGCGTTATCGGGATTAGCGAGCGAGTTTCTCTTTCGCTTCCTCTTTTACGCCCTTTAAAGCGACGGGTTTGGCCGCTTTGTCACCTTCGTGCGCGTATGAATGCGCTGTCATTGGTGATATAGTCAATCTTCCTGTCTCATGACTTAACCAGCTCAGTTGCATGGTCACGACGGCAGCGTTACTGGTGTCGAGAATTTGCAAACGAATAACGAACTTATGAAAGACGAAGGCTGATGTCGTTAGAACACGAGAGGCTAGCAGCAAGAAGACGCAACGCAAGAGCCTGCGGCGGTGACTGATTGGCCTGAGCAAGTGGAAAAAGGAGCTGCTTTGTTACACCCGGCGCTGGTTCGAGTACCACTTATTAAAGAATGGCTCCTCCACACATACAGGCTATAGAGCAGTAAGTTTATTTTTTCCCATGGCTACCTTTCTGATGGAAAAATTGTGATGTTTTTCGATAAGTTCGGTTTCATGTTGGGATTTATATTCGGTATCAGGTTCGCTGTAGTCCCAGCGCGATGTTCGGCTGAGTATGCCGAATAAGGGCGCTAAAAGTATTTCATGCATAACACTTTCAAGCGTCACTGATTATTTCAAATAAACAAAATATTTTCAACCCAAGTAGTATATTCAGTCATCCAGAAAGCAATTTCTCCCTTTTGCAATCGAAAAGGCCACAGGTTAAGCTTTTTACAACCAATTACAATATTCTCTACCAAGTGTCAAAACGGTTCAGAACTGTTGCATCGAAATGCCAAGATTCGTCAGTAAATGCCCTGTGGATCCTGAAATCACTATTTGTTTTGAAAATGCACATGACGGAAGAAATTGACTTTGGAAAAAATGACATTATAACTGGTGGTAAAATGCTTCTGCATGAGAATGGCAGACTACGCGCCATGAAACTCATTGTTCCGTCGTGTATTATTTACCTGATTCGCACGTTAGAACAAAAAAAAAAACCAGCACATTTGTGACCTGAAGAATGATAAATTTGCCTGAATAAAGAAATCATAGCTAGGTGGCCCAAAGTCTGAGCAGAAGCTGTGACTTTTTTTTGTACACAGCTGTGTACAAAGTGTCTTAAACAATTTAAATATGTTGTAAAGGGTACAGATTTTTTTTTTGCGTATATGTGCAGTGTTGCTACTTTGTGGCGGAATTTCAAGCGTATACTTCCTTCTTAGGTAACTGGGCGCTGCTTCGACCTGCTTGTACATACGTCGTACCGAAAAACATGTACCGAAAAACATGAACAGGCCGAAAAGCCTCCCTATGAGCGACTTGCAGTAAACTTGGTCTTTCTGATGAAATAATTCAAGAATGGCAGTGTTTAAGTCAGCAAGTGTTGAGTAATTTCCAAAATAGGCAGTCTTGAAAACAGATTAGGCGTATAGTGTGACATTTTTCCCAGTCCTGAAAGATTACTGCGAAGCTGTATGGGAATGCACCAATGCCATCGTTATACCCATTTTAGTGTGACCTTTTGCCAATCCTGAAAAAAGAGTTTGAATGCATAATACCTATTTTGAATGCATAATACGTACCACCTACGTGAACGGCTCGTTTGCTAGAAAAAGCTTTGGCATCAACTTTCACTCTGTCCTGGGCCACAGTTACCTAGTCTTAAATATTTGGATAGTGGATGCTGACAAAGACGTTAGGATCGAAGTGTTTATAGAACAACCGGACAGTATACAAATTCATGAACTCCCATAACACGAGCTGAAAAGCAGCGTAGCGCCTTATTTCTAGAGAGGAAATCGTTAAAAATGTTTTTGCTTAGAAAGGTGGAGATAAGGCTCGCTGCTCTAGCTGTATTTTTTTAACAGTCTCCACTTTCACCATGGGGTGAGCTTTGAATGCAATACGCCGAGCTTGCATATATGGTGCCTTTTTAGAAAAAATTACAGGGCACTTAGGAGTACTTATCATCATCATCATCATAATTTTTTTGTGTGAAACTAATACATCAAAACTTGATTCGACCCATAGCCAGCTCGGCTAGTGAAAGGTCCAAATACAAGATATTCACACAAGAAATGGCAGACATTCAAACTACATGTACAAAAAGTTGGCTGTGGCTTAGCTAAGGTTAAGCCTGGATATCTCGAAGCGAAAAGCTGCGGCGATATTTGTGGTTTAGCTTAAGGTTATACTTACGATTTCACATAGGGTATAGCTTTATGGCTTGTCGGAAACGTATTGTCTTAGAAATACAAAGTTTGTACGGAGGCGGAGGAGGAGACGCGCGTGTAGTGAACACGGTGCTTTCTTAAAAGGTTGCTTTAGAGACATGTACTGTGGTGTGCATTCCTTTCGGGTGTACTCCAAGATATGAGAGACAGGCAATTGCTTTACTTAAAACCAATTTTCATTTCATTTCATTTTCCTTAAGGCCCTTACGGTGCGGTTCGGGTATCCACCGAGATATGATAGAGACACGCATCGTTTCCTTTCCTTAAAACCAATTTTCTTTTCATTTTTCTTCCCTTACGGCGCTGCTCGGGTGTCCACCGAGATATGAGGGTTTCCTGGCGCACTGTTTCTCTTTCATTTATTTTTGTTATTTGTGATATTTTATTTCTGTCATGTCTTTTTTATTTTTGTTTGTGTTAGGGGGGCGGCGGCGACGCCGACCACCTGCGCAGTGCGTGACGTCACTCGGTTTCGCGCATGCGCAGAAGTGGCAAATCTGGGCTCGGGCTCAGGCGAAGCGCGGTGTTTACTAGCCTAGTCAAGCTTTTCGCTTCAAAAGACGTAAGATATGTGCTGGGAATGCGAGAGCAATTATGTGTCAGTATGGGGTACCAATTAACTATATTTGTTTACTAGATAGTACTTGCTAGTAATAGCACTAGTATCTGAACTGCCTTTCCGGTGAAGGCCAAGTGCCTTAAAGTGGTGGCCTTTAAGAGAGACCACGCCACATATGCGTGCAAATAAAGCGTCTCTTTAACCGAGCCACCATGTCACTTCCTGTTTAGTTAATGTCACTTACGTTCTGAGGACGTCACCTCCGGTCTAACTTCAGATCTTATGGAATCGCTTCCGGTTTCGCTTCCGGTCTGACGGCATCTATTCTGGTTCGGTTGCCGTCACTTTCGGCCTGATGACGTCATTTCCGGTTCTGGGACCATGATACAGTGTACTAGATTATTGTAGTGATGTGAACGGTGCCTGCTCCTATCGTTCGGCGCGTACCGGTTTTGGTCCGCGAGACAGCTTGCCCTCGGCTTCTTCTTGCTGCGTCTCGCCGCGGAATGCCCTTTCTTTTGCGTCTTCTCCTGCTTCTCTCTTTCTGATTTTCGCCAAGCTACGTTTATATAATTGTTACGCACCAGCATGAACAGCTCAACAGACCAAGGGCACAAATTATCTCTTTTTAAGGACCTAAAAATGTGAAGAGCGTCGGCTTATTGTTTAGCAAATAAAGTTCATAGATTTGACTGGTCCTAGTCTCCGGCTGAGCTGCGTGTGTATTTCTGAAATTCGAGCCACGTTTGATTTTGAAAGATTATATGCACACATCAAGTACGTCTGACACAGGGGTTTCCGATACTTGTAGCTAACCTTCGGCCTATTTGAGGAAGAATACTCCAGCTGCAGAGCCTTAATTAAAGGAGAAGATAGATGTAGGCGCTGGGAAATATCAAGGATAATTAGGCTTGTTGCATAAATCACGCTATTCAAACAGACTGCAATGCTACAGAGGCTGCAGTATAGGCCGAAGAGCAATTACTGTGGCAAGCTGGTATTTCATCCTTACGGTCTTGTAAAACGCTAACTGTGCACAGGAACGGACACACACAAACGACGAAAGCAATAGGTGATGCTGAAGAGAAGCCTTTGCCGAAGCAGACGAAGTTCGTCTGTGTCGACAACCTCCGCAGGCGCATGCATCTCAATCCTTGGAGCTGAATGCATACCTGGGCTTTACTTGCTCCTCCTACGTGTTTTGTACTTCAAGCACAGCAACAAAGAAAACATTGAGAATGTCGAAAGATTTGATATCCTAAAAAATGATATTAAATAAAAGAAATAAGCAAGAATGAATGGGTGCACGTGATACAACATACACCTTGGAGTGCTAGACTGTCTTCTCAATTACGGCCAAACAAAAGAAAAAGGGAACCACATTACCATAATAAATCTGTAAATCGCAACGAATGCCGATGCGTAAGAGGAATGAATAAAAAGGAGCCTTCAAGAGCAATAAAGTTTCGGACATCATGCGAAAGCTTTTTACCACCGTTTCCTTTAGAGCTATTTGGCTCATGATTAAAAGCTGATCATACATCTTAGCGCAAAACAAGCGGCCACAGAAAAAGGTGCACGGAACAGGAGCCAAGATAGAGCGGTCGTCCCATCTGTTTTTTTTTCGTACTGTCCCATGGGCTACACAATAGGCAAAGCTCCTCAGTGTGGACATGGTCGTTGCTTTTGTGATGAGTTCTCCGTAAAATGCAGGGAACATACCAGAGACCTGTTGCTTGGCTGTAGTTAGTAGGCAGCTGGACAGCTGGTAAAGGCGGCTTTCAGCGTAGTGTAAACTGCACAGAGAATATTCTTCATAGACATTCATTCAATGCGACAAATGGTAAGTTGCTTCGATCAGACAGCTTGACACTGTAGAACATGAAACAAGAGAGGCCTTCACTTTCGTCCTGCATTTTGCTGGTTTACTGCACCCAAAACAACTGGAAAGGAAAGATCTATTAAGGGAAGCCAGGGCTGTACTCTCAGTTCCGTCCATACTAACGTGAAAAAATGCATGGGTCCTAATGGGTTATACACGTTTTTACCCGGTCTATTGCTGGGAGAGCGAATTTCAATATTAAGAAGTCGTAACTGAATTAGAAAATTTTGGTTCCCAGAAGAATTGTCCATAGTTCAAGTTGTGCATATTAACGCGGGCTGTATAAGGAAGGGTGTAAGGCAGGGAGACACGATCTAGCCAAGGCTATTCGCCGCCTGTTTACATGAGGTGTCCGAGCCCTAGACTGAGATCAGTGGGCGATGAGAGTTAACGGCGAATACCTAAATAATTTGCGCTTCGCAGGAAATGAACTGCAAAGCATGATCAATGAGTTAAACCGACGTAGTAGAACGGTGGGTCTAAATATTAACATGCAGGAAACCAAAGTAGGATTCAACAGTCTCGCAAGGGAACAGAAGTCACCAATTAGAGAGGAGCTGCAAGTGGTAAGCGAATACGTATACTTAGTGTTGGTAGTGACCGCGCGTCTGGATTATGAGAGGAAAATGTAAAGCGGCCGGTACTCACCTATAGGGCAGAAACTTACAGGCTAACTAAAAAGGTTCAGCTTAAGTTAAGAACAACGCAGCGAGCTATGGAAAGAAAAATGATAGGTGTAACGTTAAGAGACCGGAAGTGGGAGGAGTGCGTGAGGGAATAAACGCGGGTTAATGACATCCTAGTCGAAACCAAGAAGAAATGGGCTTGGGCAGGGCATGTAATGCTTAGGCAAGATAACCGCTGCTCCATAAGGATAACGGAGTGGATTTCAAGAGAAGGCAAGGGTAGCAGGGGGCGGAAGAAGGTTAGGTGGGCGGATCAGATCAAGAAGTTTGCGGGGATACGGTGGCTGCAGCGTGCAAATGAGAGGGTTAATTGGAGAGACATAGGAGAGGCATTTGCCCTGAAGTTGGCGTAGTCAGGCTCATGATGATGATGGATCAAAGGGGCACGGCTGCATATTATTTTCACCCATAGCTTAGTTTTGCAACAACTGCGGCTGTTTTTCCTCCTGCTCGCTGCGGGAGCGAGGTAAAATCCCGACGATGGCGGCCGCGTTTAAATAAGGTGAGATGCGAAACACGCGCGTGTGTTTTACGATGTCAATGCAAGTCAGAGAACCACAGACGTTCGAAATTATTCCGGAGCCGTCCAGTGCCGCACTTCTTTCTCTCTTCATTTTTTCACTTACTCCTTCAGCCCTTCACTCAAGATGCGGCTGAAGTCTCTACCAAGACTGAGACATTTGTTGTGTATTTCCGTTCCTAATAACGAATTTTCATTTTTATTCTTGATAGGCTCTCTTCTTTCTTCTTGTTCTTCCACCTGCGGCGCACGCGCTCTTCTCTCGCACCTCTGCCTCCGCCCAGTGGCTGCGGGAGCATCAGGACGGCGACGCTCGACGCGATCAGATAACTTTCGCACGTAGCGTTATAAAATGAATTCGTACTCCGCACGTTTCGTTGGGATGTGAATGTAGGAGGAGATTCAAGAATTAATGTTGTATTTTATTCGCTGCCTCACCGTCGTTCCACAAAGAACAGAAAAAAAATAAACGCGGGCATAAGCATATCTTAATTTTACATTTATAATTTTTCTCTTTAGCGTTTCTCCAGCATGGAAGCACCTAAATTAAAATTAAGCAGTGAACACACAATTTCAAGTATCCACTCATTCCTCTCAGTGCAGTTGATTCCCGCATAAAAAACAACACAAATGGCGCTGTTATACTGCGTGACATGTGTACTAAGACAACGTCGCGAGTGTCTAAAAAAACGCGCATTACTCGATCGTAGCGTGCAAAGTTTCTTTGCGTTGTTAGAAAAGTATGTTTATTTCGGGGCGGCTTGATTGCTATGGGAGCCAAATATAAATTCATTGAATGTTAACGAAGTCCTCAAGCCGAAATTATTCTGGCTGTTTTCACTACGCCGACCTTTTCTTTTTGTCCCTCCTTACACCTCTGCATTCGCCTGTTCCTTCAGTGCGGGCTTCGGGCGTCCACTATGAGCAAGACATCGAGTGCGCTGTTGATTTTCTCCACCCCACAACCAACTAGAAGGCGCTGAGTTAGCGATATTTCGCTAGTTCTAAGCTTTTTGTGCACGTTTTTTTTTTTCACTGCATGCGAATACTTATTTCAAAATTGTTGGCTTTAGTCACCGAATTTATCTCCGTTCCAAGGTCGGTGCAAGCTCGCTGAGTCAAAGGCCCTAATTGTGTGCCCCGCCGCAGTGGCTCAGTGGTTACGTACGGCGCTCGGCTGCCGGCCTGAAAGACGCGGATTCTATCCCGGCCGCGGCGGCCGAATTTCGATGAAGGCGATATTCTAGAGGCCTGTGTACTGTGTGATGTCAGTGCACGTTAAAGAACCCCAGGTGGTGGAAATTTCCGGAGCCCTCCACTACGGCGTCCCGCATAGCCTGAGTCGCTTCGGGACGTTAAACCCCATAAACCAAACCTAATTGTGTGACAGAGGGTGCTGCTTGGCTTTGGCTACAGTCTATGACGTAAAAAAAAATATGTAAATTGTGTGGATTAGCCCCCCCCCCCCCCCTTCACCCCAAAGTGACACGTCGCCTGTGAGGTGTGTCGTATTGGATGGTAGCTTAGAGCATCCGGGGTGAAGCATGAAGAAAGAAATCGCTAATCGCACGAAAAGCTCTGAAGCAAAAAGCACCGCATGAACATTTTGCGACACTGAACGATGCTTCATTATTTCTGCACACTTCAAGCGTTACTTCTGTCTTGATGCTGGAGAAATGCTGCATCTCTTGGAGAGTCAACATCAGAAGACACCACGCCTGCATTTTGTAGTCGCAATAGGCACAGAGTGTGTAGATGCTAGCTCCCACAGTACAACGTAGGGCTGTCGGTACGGGCTTCTCCACACATGCGTTGTAGTTGCACTGCCGCTTCCACACAACTAAATGTGTCACGCAGCGTAACAGTGTTTCCTTTTGAAGTTTAACGTCGCATATTCCGTCTTCCTGACGCTGCCAAAGAACGGAAGGGCCTTTCAAAACTTTTGAGCTTTGCGTGTGCCATAGTTGCCAACTACACGGCTCAAAAGAGAATCATGTGGCCTGCGAACTTTTCACGAGGAATGCACGCAAGTAGATAGCAACAGGCTTACGAAGCTGTGACCTTGCAAAGCAGGTAGATCTAGGCAGCCAAATACTTCAGTATTTTTTAACTAACAGAACGCTTCTCCTACACATGTCTCTTCAGTTGGTTTGGTTGGTACCCGCCCACTTACGTGTGCCGAAAACTGAGGTCCACCACGTAGGAATTATGGTTATGACACAAAGAATAATAATCATCAGTTCTACTCAGGAGGACCAGTTACAATCTACGAACGCTGTAAATATATTTACGACAGACATTCACACTAACAAAAATACAACCTGTGCTCCTATGTGGGAATGGGCGGAGCCTTTTGATTACCATAAGAACGCTCCAGGCAACCCCTTCTCTCTCCTCTATTTTTTGGTTGAACTTTACAGTTTTTACCATCATGCGTTTTTTTTTCTTATTTCCTACTGCGCGCATTACTTTCAGCCTGTTGCGTGCGTCAAGCTCGATGACGTACGATCAATCCCGCACAGCGACATGCCAGACTAAAATACGAAAGCGAAAACAGTGAATCCCAGCAATGCCGGGAAGGAAACGAAGCAGACGGAGCCGTTTCGGTTCACTTCACTTATCGCGCTCCCTAAGACGTCACATACATGTCCAAGGAGCAACCACCACCCAAACAAGAGGACAGTGTCTCAAGTGTATCTCTAGGACATCCCGCTAGTCCTCCAAGTAGCCGTATCAACGCTGAAGACGCGCCTCCTGACTTCACCGAGGGTCACATTCAGCCTGCTGGCAAGGGGCTGACGGCTGTCACAGGGGCAACGAACGCTCCGCCCCCTGTGCGACGTCGTCATCTTCGGGGCGGATGCAACACGTCGAGCCCCTCGAGCGCTGCGTCGGCTTGGTCTAAGCGTGTGGAGGAGTCAGCACTGATGGAGACCGCAAGCATCGAGGTCGAGGCCCATCGATGCATAAAGACGTATAGCTACAGTGCGCGCACTCTGACAGAGCCGAGGACTATCCTCCCAGCGACCACGACGGGGAATTATTTGGTTCTAGTTAGTATCACAATAAACACAAGTCTACGGAAATGGTGATTTGAGAGGGACACATAGCGCTTGAATTATCATGATCTAGACAATTATTCCTTTACTGGGAAATTAGGCGCTTCATCTAGTGCTTGTATACCCATCGCCAAGTGAGAAGGAAATTGCGTAACATGACTCAATTTTATTCCCATCCTAACCCAGAAATTTTTTTTATGTTGCTAACAAATTCTCTTTTGAATGAAAGAGCCGGCTCCGACTTACGCCTGATCCGATATAGATCTTGTACGTGCATTTATTTTCTAACGAAATTTGGCACTAAAGACATTATTGTGTATTTCCATTATTCGTCTGTTACACAGTAATATATATTGCTAATACATTCCAATGACATTTGAAGGAGTTCTATAAACTAATTCAGATTATAATTTAAAACGAGTGCTTCCTCTTGTCACATGATTAAGAACTGAAACAAGAAACGACAATAAAAATTTTCAGACACAAGACCTAAAGGCATGTGCCAACCTAAAGGCATGTGCTAATAGTGGTTTTTATTCGAAGCGAATAGTAATTTTCTTCGAATAATGTTGTATCGAATGTTTGGGATACTTCTCGAACACAAAAAACCCTGAATGGTACAAGGAGCATTTTAGAAATCATGTATTTTTCGAACACACAAGGCCACTACACGAGAAAAAAATGCAATGAACCTTTGTCACACCTGTTAAATTTGTGTCCAGTTTATGCAAAAATGGCCGCCGGCAATCGGGGCAGCCGACCTACATGTGGTGCCACCGTATGTGCGGAGAGTGGGACCTAGATCTCTGCTGCTCTTAATTGCGATTGCGTCGCTGCACAGCTGTTGATTTTCGGTGGTGACTCCATGACACCTACTAGGCGTACGCACCGCGCGCCCAGCGGCACCTCTCGTCAGGCGTCGGAAAAGGGCACCCATCTACATGTTCCTCGCGCTAGCTCCCCTTCATGCTCGCGCCGTTGCGCTAGTTCATCGAATTTCACGCGGAGAAGAGCGGTTGCGGCAGTTGCAATCGCCTCAGGTTCGTTTCGCGGAAGTCAAGGGAGCCACCCGTCCTCCGATTAGAGAAATTTAGCACAGCGCCACCCACTTCCGCGGAGTGCCACTGCGCATGCGCAGGTCGCCCTGAGGACGCCACAATGCGCCAAGCGCCAACCATAATGCTAAAAGTATCTGACAGATACTTTTAGCATAGCGCGCACTACTGCCGCTACCGCTTACCGCCAATCTCGCCCCTCTATTGCGCATGTGCAGATTGCCCTGAGGGCGCCAGATTGCGCCACGTTCCCGTCAACAGGTCGCCGGCCTGCCGCGTTGGGATCAATCAGCGCGCGTGCGGAGCTGCGGGTCGCAGTACGCAGTAAGAGGTGGGCGCCGTGCTTCCGCCTGCTAGTAGATCGGCTATGGTTTACGCGCGGGAACTCAGTCACTCGACGCGCAGTCGGTGCTTTGGTTGCGCACGCACCGCGGCTCCGTCCCGGAGGAGGTGCGCTGAACCGAAACAGCACGTAGCAACAGTTCTAATTATTGGCTGTGGTTCAACTACTGCTGAACCTGGTTAGAGAATTTAATCTATCGCGTATCGGGCAACTATAAGCGCCTTGGCGTCTGCAACTTTGAGTGCGTTCCGGACACTGGGTAGGCAGCGCGTCCACCCTGCCATTTTGGTAGGTGGTAGTTAATGGTGATCGCAAGAGTTCGCTCACCCATTGAGCGCTGCGGCCTATTGCAGCAGTGCCGCGTGTCTACCACAACGTTGTCAGCCCTAATGCATGCAGCCCAAATCTGTTTATCGTCACCCCACGCACATATTAGCGCAATTCAGGAGTCCAGTGACACAGGGAGCCAGTTATGCGCACTTCCTTTCCTTAAAATCATCGCAGTGTAAAACTATTTCAACGCCAACCCCAATGAGTACAATGAACGCCGACGGCCTAATGGCATCAGTGCAGCGTTTCTGCCGCTACGTTGTCAAAGCCAACGCATGCAGCGCTCATCTGTCACTACCGCCACGTAGCTTAAAGCACGAGTGACGTGTCCGCCGTTCCAAGGGGGCAGTGATGCGCCTTCCCTTTTCTTTTCAAGCTCCCGCTCCATTGGTGTCGCTAGTAGCATATAATTAAAATTGGTCCATGAGTGCCGTGTCAGTGCATTATTCTAAAAGAACAGAGGCCGAAGTTTATTTAATCCGAGAGCATTATGTGTCCTATTAGCACAAAAGGCGGAGTCCATCGGTTGTCGCCATTCACGACACGAAATTCCTCAGTGAGGTCACCACGCTCTCGCATAGTATCAGCATTAGACCGCAAGATAGTGACGTCTACAGCAAAGGGGGAACAAAATTTCTTCCGATGGTGTGGGGAATTGAACCCAGGACCTTCGGACTTCGAGGCGAGCAGGTGACCCATAAACTATAAAATAACGTTACTTCTTGGCGAATAAAGGAGAACCTAGTGCATGCATGCCATTACGACTGTATGCTAATGAGTAGGCGTGTCGTTAGAAAGGAAGTAATCTTTAATGAGCCTCGCAACAGAGCTCACGATGAGACCACGCTTTCCCATTCAAAGCATGTAAGCAGTCTTAAGTGCCCTCCATAATTTTGTTTTTCTCCGTAAGCATCTGAACGGCTGGAATACAGTCCAGAAAGGCGGCTCTAACTTTCATTCTTGCAGAAATGTAAAAAAATTTATACCAATTTTTCCGACCATGTGAAGCAATCTGTATGCCAAGTTTTACATTACAAAGAATAGTAAGAATAAAGGGGATTTCTAAGAACTTTCTGGGACTTTTCTTTGCATCATATTTTCAGGGATGCAGGCAACAGGGGCGAGACCTTGAAAGGAGGTTCAGTTTGATCGTGGATGCAGTAAGCTTACAGGCCTCTGTACTTTAACAGTTAGCTCGTGATCTTGAACGAATGCTCCTCTGGCTCACTGTGAACTTCCAACAGGTCAGCGGTAGAAGTGATTTGAGGTTCGGTGTGGTGTGGCGTAACCAGGACGAGATCCATTTCAAGAATGCGGCCAGCCCACTCTCTAACCCATGCTAGAGTGTGCTACGCCTGTAATGCAAATCACTTTATGTGGAAATTGTATTGTCTGTGGACGCCTCACTCAGCGATACGTTGTCATCTGCGTATGACGCAGTGTGCTGGATTTAAGCGAACTGGAAGGTCGTTAATATGAAGCATAAAGAACAAGGGTGCGAGAACAGTGCCTTTCGGTACTCCTTGGTTGATGGCTGTCGGTGTGAAAAAGTACAATATGTAAAACCTTGCACCAAGGTTTGCAAAATGCGGGTTCGCGGACAATAATGTATTTCTGCATCGTCAGGCAAAGCCAGTTAATGAAAAGCATAGAATAATAAGAGTACATGAGGGCTCTATCCACTGGAACAAGTTCTAAAGTACTGGCCAACGACGCAAAGCAGGAATAAATTATTATCCGCGAATTCACATCCCGCCAACTTTTGTCCATGTCTGTAGACATGTTTTCGGTCGAGCAAACCTTTTTTTCAGGGACATAGCAGAGGGCCAGGGAAGCCGTATGATTCTAGTTTGTTTAATAGATTTGCATAGTTATTCTTGAGCAAAGCTTTCGTGACGTATAAAAATTCGCTGTGCCTTAGCTTGGTTAAGCCCGGTAGTTGCGAAAGCAATATCCGTACCTACGCCATGGTACAGCTGGTAGTGTAGCTGGTGGTGGTGCTTGTGGTTAGACTTGTGGTGGTGCATCGGTTATACAATCCAATCCAATCAAATCCAAACCAATCCAATCCCACCCAATCAAATCCAAGCCAATCCAATGCAATCCAGTCCAATCCAATGCAATCCAATCCAATGCAATCAAATGCAATCAAATCCAATGCAATCTAATATAATCCAAATCAATCCAATCCAATGCAATCCAATGTAATCTAATGTAATGTAATCTAATCTAATGTAATCTAATCCAATGCAATTCAATCCAGTCCAGTCCAATCCAATCTAATGTAATCCAATCTAATCCAATCTAATGCAATCAGGGTGAAATGAAGGTCATTGGTGGTCACCGCCGCGGGACGATGGTGGTCACCGGCCGCGGCACGGCAAAGGCGTGAAGGTGCAAGTAGTGTTGCTTTCGCAATAAAAACACATACCCGAAATAACTATCACTATTAACAACTGATTACTGATCAATCGGGATAATCAGTGCCAGGTTCGTAGAACAGCCGGAGTGGACACCAGACTGGCAAAGGTTTTGTATATACTTAGATGGCTGTCAAGGCACTGAAAGACTCATTTTTTGGTAAGGAGGACAAAATTTATATTGGTAGGCAAATAGAAGGTAGTTGGCTTGTATCCTTTGCTTATATTGAAATAACTTTCACTATATTTACGAAATTAGAGGGAGATACTAGTTTTAAGGGCGTGTTAACAAGGTTGCAGATAATCTCGGCTGAGAGTTGAGACACCAGTTTTAGGTGGTGAAGTGGAATGTCATCGAGCCAGAGGCAGGTGCTCTTAGGATAAAAGATTGTGAAATTGTTCAGATATGATGGCATGCGCAAAAGGAGATTTGCACGAGTCGTACTGTACACTGGTGTCGTGAGTATCGTGTTTTTTACTAAGAAAAGAAGCCGCCGAAGGGTTCAGAGATATCCTTTGGCCCAACTTGATTCATTGTTGAAATCAAATTTAATCACAGAAGTTGGCGATAGCATGTTAAAGAGGTCCCTCGGGAGTTTCCGTTTCATTTCCGTAATATTAGCACATTAAGAAAATTTGTATTTTTATTATATTGTTCGTCTATTTTGTAAGGTATTTAAACAGTCAGAGTGTTAATATGTTCGACAAGGTAAGTTGTTGGGTGAGTTAGTGAAGATATTCCATGACTACAGCGCGACGAAGGGGGCAAAGAAGAAGGCAACACAGCGCTGTGTTGTGTCCCTGCGTGTTGCCTTCTTCTTGGTCCCGTAGGTCGCGCTGTAGTCGTGTAGTTAATATGCTGTTTCGTTTTCTTTCCTGCGCATGATTTTCGGGAAACCCTTTGTCATCTTCGAATTACGTGAAGACAGTAAGCGTTTCTCACATTTCACATGCTTTTTTGCGTCCGGACACAGTTATAAAAACAAGGACATAAAATTTTTTCAACGCAGTTTCTGTATCATTGGTGAAGTCGTCAGAGACCAATCGGTGCTACGAATTGATTTGTCCGTGACGCTTTGTCACTGAGTCTAATCCTCTTGGACGGCTGAGGAATTTCTTTTCCAGTATAAGAACAAACTATTAAATAAATTTATTTGTTCATTTATGTGTGAGCAGTGGCGCCAATTTACCATGATTTCGAGACAATGTTTGACTGGAGCTGTCGAGAATGGAAGCTAAAAGCATGTAATGCTCTAAACGATTCAATCGAACGCAAGGGCTCATATCCTGGGTAAATTGCCGGGTTACTCAGTGGCTTTGACCCTAGGTCTTTGGATCCCATTGTTGTGGGATCGAGTCCCAACTGAGGCAGCCGCATTTAGACGGAGGCGAAATGCAAAAACAGCCGTGTGCTTTGCGATGTTAGCACACGTAAAGAACCCGAGGGGGTTTAAATTAATCCGGAGCCCCCCACTACGGAGTCTCTCGTGGCCCATGTGCCACTTCTGGACATTAAACACCACATACCACCTCCCCTGCTCTTTGGTGCCTGTTTACTTTCTCTGTGTAATACTTTGGCAACAAATCCAGTTCTCTGGCTGCATACTTTACACTCAGCAGTTCTGTGCAACCTACGTGGGTTCTTCAGTACTCCCTCTCTCCCCCCCCCCCCCCCAATTTATCAGATCAGCACATGAAGGCGCCGAGTAGTCCGAGGACTCACGACCGACTCGGCTGTAACGGCACGCAGCAAACAAGCGATCATCTGGCCTCTGAACTATTTCGCCTTAGAAACATAGAACAATAAAAGAAGGAAGTTGAAATATCTTCTTCCGTTTCCTTCTAGTCGTACTGAGCTGAACACATCAGGATGAAAGGTCGCTTCATTGTAGGAATGTTCCCAGCATGAAAAGTGCGACAGCACAGAAGCTTCTTTTGGTTTCGTTTTATGAGATTTAACGTCCCACGCGACTCAGTCTATGACAGACGCCGTAGTTGAGGGCTCCGAATAATTTCGACCACCTGGGGTTCATAACATGTACTGACATCGAACAGCACTCGGGCCTCCAGCATTTCGTCTCCATCAAAATAAGACCGCCGTGGCCGAGATCGAACCCGCGTCTTTAGGGTCAGCAGCCGAGCACCATAGCCACTAAGCCACCGCGGCGGCCAAGTCGGAAGGACCGCTTCGTTGTTCCGGGACCGTTGAAAAGCAACATCCGCCAGGTTGAAAATTATGGCCCATATTCGAGATTGTCGTCCCAGTTCTTATAGCGGTCAAACGTTGGAAGCCAGTCGTCGACATTTTTGTCGGCTTGGCCGCGGAACATAGGGGAGTCTCCCTGCCGAGTAGTACCGGAACAGATGACGGTAGAGGGAAGCGAGGGGTGGTCTGGCTGGGTTCGTTGGGCATAGTGGACGCCGGAGCAAGGTTCTACAACGAAGTTGAAGGATAGGGTCCAGCCGCACCTCCAGCCAATCTAAGGGCACTTGGGAGCACTGTGTTAAGGCCAAAGGGCAGTGGTCGGGCAGCACTCAAGGCGGCGAAAGCAGGAAGATTACATATTTCGAGCGGCGGTCCAGCAGGCAGGTCTCGCACATTGGGAACAACCATCATCCTCCTCTTCTGCGGATGCCTGCGCTGAGCCCGCGCTGACCTGCTGACTTACAAGACACATAATTTGAAACTGTCGTGTATATAGGTAAGTACAGTTACAGAACAATCATTTTAGTTTTCCACACGATCTCATTCTTCGACTAGCAGTTCTCTCCAGTCCGCCGTTGAGCCACTCCTCGGGCGGCGCGTTTTGAAGTAGCCGCCACAGACAGAGCCTTCCACATTCCATCTTTAGGCTTCCTTCCAGGTGCATTATTAAAAGGCTCTTTCAGGCCGCAAGTGCGCCACCCGCGTTCGCTATTGGGTGCAAGGAGGAGGGATCACGTGACTCTTCTTACTGCGGCAGCGATGGGTGCTCGAGATAATTTTTGACATTATAAAAACTACAGATGTATCACTCTAGTTTTTTTTGTTAGCGACTTCAGGCGTTGCGCATTTTTATCGTTTGTGATGGAGGCAACAACGGCAGGTTATTTTGATGCTTCTCCCACGCTAGTTTATTCCTGCTTGAATGCCAGGCGCACATGACGGACCCTGGTGGAAGATGCGACATTGATTCCAATGATAAGAAGTTCCTAGACGCATGGTTACTTACACAGAGAATAGACAAAGAAGCGAGTGCACAATGTTCAGCGCGCTGAAGCTTTTCAAGGAGGAAAATTTCGTTTATGTATTTAATTGGTGCTATTCTATTTCATAAATAGCAACAGAAGCCGAACGGGATGACAGAAACACACCTCTTAGAGTTTAGCAATTTTAATATTGCTCCGCGTCATCTCAGCTGCCATATTCGGTTGCTCTAAATAGTTTGGTTTATGCTTTGTGAGGTTTAGCGTCCCAAAGCGACTCAGGGTATGAGGCACGCTGTAGGGAAGGGCTCCGGAAATTTCGGCACCCTGGGGTTCTTTAACGTGCACTGACATCGCACAATGCGCGGGCCTCTAGAATTTCGCCTCCATCGAAATTAGACCGCCGCGGCCGAGATCGAACCCGCGTCTTTTGGGTCAGCAGCCGAGTGCCATAACCACTGAGCCACCGCGGCGGCTAGTAGCGTAAATGGGACTACCAATCGAAAACTACGTAAGCTAAATAACCTCAGCTTGATGGGCTTCGCGCGTCAAACGGGAGCTGCCGAGAGGTGGCTTAACGGTACCTTCTCGGGCACAGAATAGCTAAATGCAGCGAACGCACTCGACAACTCTGGGCCGCCTTGCAGATAGCCTCTGTACATAACTTTAGTCAGCATGTACATAAAATTGATAAAGAAACACCGTGATTGAAAAGAGAGAGAGAAAACTTTAAGGGGGACGTGGCAGATAAAATCACCAACTTGGCCTAATTTTTGATAATTTAATTTATTTTTTGTTATTCTCACGTTTACATCTGCCTCCCAATGCACAAATTATAGCGAAGATGGCAGTAAAATTCAGAAAATTACATGTTTTTTATTTGTGGTGGTGGAAATTTATGAGCGGATTCCGCTCTGTTGGTCTTAGGGCTGAGTTCCTGACGACTGAGCCCTGCCCTTTTGATACCATCGCGAAGAGCTGATTAGAGCCTTCGATGGTCCCGATACCGTCTTATTGTGCGAAAACGAAAAGGCAGACGAGGCGACCAGAAAAGAACAAAAGACCGAGACCATTTCGTTGTGGCTGCAGGCCACCGAATATCATCAGCTGCTGCAGACACATCATGGATCATGGATTCGGAACCAGCCGCAAACGCTCAGCGGCGCTACTTCCAATCCAAGCCATGCACTCCAGCGTTTCAATAAATGTGCTGACCGCGGTTCGTTTGCTTCGGCGACGTGTTTGGCGTGTTTAGCGCGCCAAACAGACGAAAAGTTTCAGTGGTTATCGGGTTCGGCTACTGCCTCGGAAGACGCGGCTTCGATCCCGGCCGCGGCGTTCCCATTTCGACGGAGGCGAAATGTTGAGGCCTGTGTACTGTGCGATGTCAGTGCACATTAAACCCCTGGGGGTTGAAGTTATCCGGAGCCTTTACTCCGCCGTCCTTCACAGTCTGTGTTGCGGTGAGGTGCTCAAGCGCATTAAGTAAATAAAATTATAAATTCGGCGGTATAGTAAAGCATATCTGGTCTAAACGGGACGGTGCGTCAGTGTCCGCTTCAAAAATCATTTCAACTTTCTAAAAGGCGAACCAATTCGCTTTTATCAAGTACCTGTGATTCTTGAGACTGTCCTCAATTTCAGTGCTGATTCCGCCCATCGATCACAGCAAGCTGGATCACCGCAAGTCAGCGGACGCTCCACGATGATGACGTCCTTGGTGGGTTAAGAGGCACCCAGTATGCCCCTTGGCAACCGTGCTCAGAGCCACAATAGGCCCTCTTTTCAGAAGGCTGAGAACCAAGCTAGAGGACGTATTTACCCATTAGAAAAACCAGTGGCTTCTCGGCGGCAATGGGGATCGAACCCAGCACCTTCCGAATGCGAGGCGGGTGCTATACCTGAGGCCACCGCATTTTTTTTCTTTCTTGCATGTTATTTATTTACACAGTTTTGTACAGAAAGGATATATATATATATATATATATATATATATATATATATATATATATATATATATATATATATATATATATGTGTGTGTGTGTGTGTGTGTGTGTGTGTGTGTGTGTGTGTGTGTGTGTGTGTGTGTGTGTGTGTGTGTGTGTGTATACACACACAAAAAATGCTATTTACAGAGAACCTAGGTAGGCGTTACGTGGAACAAACATGATAGTGAACATATTAGAACTAAAAAGCCGGCAAGGATATACAGCGCATCAGGAGAGGGAACCAATCCGGTAAAAACTCTAATTCTTTGTAAATGTCCGTTACCTGCAGCAACATTCGGCTAAAATCAATTCTGGGCGAAACAACAGGTTCAACGTTGCGGTCTAGCATGGGCGTTTTCCAAAGGCTATGAAGTCCAGTCAGAAGAATCGTATCATAGGGTTTGGAGTCAGGCTGGGAAACAACAAGATAGCGCACACTGTAGGAATTTAGGAGAAACTCTTTCTGTAGCGTCCTCTGCAACACATCGCAAAACAAAATCGTGTCTTTGCTATCCATAAAACAATGTTCAATTGTTTCAGGCACATCGCACAAGCGATAGTTTACGGAAGACACAAAAATATTTTTCCTATCGAGCCACGTGTTGACAGGTAAAGTTCCGGTGTGTAATTTAGAGAAAAATGTTTTGGTGTAAGGAGAAATTGGCAGTTCACGCACTTGCTTTAAAACATCATGACCCATGAGCCCAAATTAGAGGCCACAGCATCGCTGCATAGATTGCAACTAGCCGATCTAACGGTTGTTCCGCATGCCTTAGAAGAATTCATAGTAACCGCAGTACGAATCAGAAATGAGATGAACGAAAGAAAGGGCTAACGTATAGAATGCGTCACACATGTCCGTCATGCAAAAGCGTCCAAGAGCGTTCAGCTGTAGTGATCGCACCATCTAATAACGGCAGCAATCAGGAGAGCCCATTCCATACGTGGAAGAGTGGAAAACTCTATCACTCACCTCTAAACCAACGTTGTGATGTCATGTTGCGAAAAGAAGCTGTTCTGAAATGCTAAGGGATCATCGTAGCTTAGCCTTCGAAATATCACTGTGTTTAAGCAAAATTGCATTCTTGAACCCCTACCTTGCCGTTTATGAGTCCCCAAAAACACGTCCGGAGTCCAGCCAGAGCCATCGCTCCTGGCTCGTCCTTCAGGAGCGTGTCCTCTCTTACCCGTGCGCTCCATGGCAGCGGTTCTCGGTTGTTTTTACTGCATCAGCCCAATACACACGGACAAAAGGCAGAGACTTATACACAAAACAAGCACTCTCTTGTGTCTATGGGTTTTTGAGTTGCGGTAACATGAATAGCCACCAACTCACCCTGTTTTCTGTTCTTCTTGATTACATATGCTCGGTCACCCGATGACGTGCTCGAAATACCTTCGCAGACATCGCGCGAGCACAAGCATGACTTTGTAAACGTTCGATGTTGCGCGCCCGTTTAGCGTTCTGAAAGCACCAACTTTGACCGCATCCTAACGTGCAAGCTCGCGTTGCCGAGACAATGAGACAGCGGCGTCAGGATCCACTCCACTCGTGCAAAAGGGTCGCCACGCCCTCGCTCTGGCTAGATCGCAAGGACCTTCTGCTCGAGGCACTGCACAGACGAAGAACGTCACCAGTGTTCGCGTGATCGCGATGGAAAATGCATCGGCAGTGATGCGGGGACTCCCAGCCCAGCCACCGACTGCGACCGCTCTAGACTTCGTGTTCGGAAGAAATTGCCTGGTGCAAGAATTTCGTCGCGCATTTACAAACTCCTCCGACGTTAAAGCGATAATAGTAGGATTGCTATTCATTTAAACTACCCCTGCTGACACATCTGATGTCTTATTGGTTCTATGCCGCGGTACAGCGAATATTGCTTATCCAACAGCTTAATTGTTATCATTCCAGCAGGAGTTATGTACACAGCTGGCGTTGAAACACGCAGATTGCAAAGTTATCGCTTTGTTATTTCTTGGCGTCCTTTCCCATCTGCTTATTTAAGTGCAGTAATCCATTGCTGTGCGCCACTTAACAAGTTTCGAGTCAGCAGTGTCAAGTCTCGTTTTCCCAGAATTGTCGGTACGGTCAGTAACTCTTGTTCTTGTAAGCTATGTGCAGCCGTAAGCTATACATAGCAGGTACCCGAAAACTAATCAATATTGAATCTTTTTTACTTCTCAAATTTAGAAAAGCAGAGTTAATCACAGAATAACCGTGTTTTTATTATTAGAACACATTGCCGCCGTTACTCATACAAGGGTATCGATGGAGGCGAAATTCTAGAGGCCCGTGTACTGTGTGATGTCATGGAACCTTAAAGAACCACAGGTGGTCAAAATTTCCGGAGCCGTTCACTACGGCGTCCCTCATAGCCTGAGTCGCTTTGAGACGTTAAACCATAATAAACCAAACCAATCAGACAAGTTTATGCCAGGAACAAAATTTCATCTAATGAAGTGTGATGGCACACTGACGCCACGTTCGCCGGTGGCTGCTGATTCCCACTGCGGGGGTGATGCAGATAATAAAGTCCGTCGTTTGAACAAGCGCAAGACGGCTGCTTCCAGCGCAATTTTAACGTAACTGAAAACGCAACCGCGCTTAGAGAGATACTGAAGCAAAATCTTAAAATTGAACAAAAACGCTGAAAATAGATTCTCGGAATGTGATTACACCGAAATCAAGTCGTAACTGCGCATATTTTTCAGCTGATGGTTTTATTTTCGGTGTTTTATGACCGCGCGCCAAGCCCTCCCGGCCGGCGCGCGGTGAAGAGCGTGACGTCATGACACCCTCGTCTGACAGGCAACCGGTCGCGTCACGCGCGATGTCGCACTGCAGCTTGGGTAGGCCAAGCGATAAGACTCCCAACCTCCGACGCTGCCGACGCAAAACTGGCAAAACCGGTGAGTAGCGATGAAAATCGTGCTCCTGCAGCAACAATGGGCGCGCGGGTGTTATGACGTCTGGTCGCAGCTTCCAAAGGCGGCCTCCAGGTGAAACGATACGGCATTAACGATACGGCATTAACGATACGGCATTAACGATACGGCAATGCTTGTCGCATTTGTCAATTTTAGCAGTCAAGCTCTTGTTTACATGTAAAAGAGCAGCTCCAAAAGTTTGGTTCAGTATCCCTTTAACGATGCATTCAACACCGCGGGATCATGAGTGATGTTGAAGACACTTTCACAGAGTTTGTTTTGGGACGAGCAGCGGCCACTGCAGCATAACGATGAAGTAACGACGAAATCACCGAGATGATGCAGATGGCGCCTTGCTCGGGAATACTGAAGCTCACTTATAGAAATCATGGCTAAAATGGTCGCTACTGCTACCTTTTATGCACCGTCGTCTTGTCGCCCACAGTTCTGCAGCGCGTGTGTCCTGGTGTCCAGCCTTTATGAATGGAGTTTCTGTAGAAAAAAAAAATATGCCAATGTTTTTGGCACCTGCAAATGCACAGAAAGCAATAGCTGACCTGTCAACATTTCAAGTGCCAATTTCCGCGCCATATTTCAGATAAAGGCGCATGTGCAACTATTATGAAAAGGAACACGCGAGCATGCGTCACTGCGGGTCGGTAACCTGCTCGTACGTGGTACTTAAAGGTGCAGTGAAGAGGAATCTGAACTCATCTTTTTGCCGCGGGAACTCAATCTACACTTTCCAAGCATTCTTAGAAACTTCGATTTATTGCCCTGTGTGGCCGATTTCTCTAATTAAATCGAATTAACGTCCGGCTCCCGCCTTTTTTTTTTAAATTCTGCCCGTACGGCGGGCGCAGTCGATCAACGCGTGGAGTGCCTTTCAGCCAGCTCCGTGGAGGCCTGCCGCTCTGCCATCGGCGGAGTAATACGTAGTATAGTAGCAAATAGTCCGCGCGTATTTTTATTTCTGCAGGCTTATTTTGCGGCTATATTATCTGCGAATGAAACTATTTATCCACGGAAAACTAAAAAAACAAAATAAAGGAAGGAAAGCAAAGCCTCCATGGAGCTGGCTGAAAGGCACTTCACGCGTTGGTCGACTCCGCCCACCGTACGGGGACAATTAAAAAAAAAGGCGGGAGCCGGACGTTAATCCAATTTAATTAGAGAAATCGGCCACGCAGGGCAATAATTCGAAGTTTCTAAGAATGCTCGGAACGTGTAGATTGAGTTCCCGCGGCAAAAAGACGAGTTCAGACTCCTCTTCACTGGATCTTTAAGGAGTAGAGCGCCAAGGTAAATAAGTTAGGACACTTTCTTTTATAGGTCTCACGTTTTTTGAAGAAGGGGAAAATTATATATAATGATAGCTCCAGGGTGGACCATTTTCTGGGTTTTGTTGCGCCGGAGATCAGCGCCCGTGGGCGTAAAAGGTCTTGAAAAAAATTCTTGGGTTTACTTCATGGTAAATCAGACGATGCAGGCGGGCGTGAACTACGTGGGCAGGAGGCTACGTGAGCACTTTCGAGAATGTGCTGCCAGTGATGGTTATCCAGCCTGACCAGCACATCTGAGCTCTAGTTAGGTTAGCTCTATAGCACATAAAATTGCCGATTTAGGCAAGTCTGCGCACTTCCCAAGGGTAGCTTACGATGACCGTCTTAAGCACCACTAAACTGAATTTCTGGCTTTACAGTGTGCGACTCCCTCGCGAAAATGTTTTCCCACAGATGCCACGCTAGCCACACACTAAGATAGGGAGTTATAAAACAGGTGGACTTTAATGCATCGAGACATAGGGTAACAGACTGCGTAGACCCAATACGCAAACGTCATTTGAGTCTTTGGTTTGGTTTGGTTTGGTTTATGGCGTTTAACGTCCCAAAGCGACTAAGGCTATGAGGGACGCCGTAGTGGAGGGCTCCGGAAATTTCGACCACCTGGGGTTCTTTAACGTGCACTGACATCGCACAGTACACGGGCCTCTAGAATTTCTCCTCCAAAGAAATTCTAGCCGCCGCGGCCGGGATCGAACCCGCGTCTTTTGGGTGAGCAGCCGAGCACCATAACCGCTGAGCCATCGCGGCGGCGAGTCTTTGGGTTAGCGGGCGACGCTAACCCCAAACCGGCGAAATTACGTCATACTCTTTCACTGCATTGGAGTTGGGAAACATACCAGCGACCCGCGAAGCGGCGCTGCTAGTCTCACCAAAAATTCGTATTTGGCGATTCACTACGCACAAACTGAAAGACGGGCAGCGAACAGACGAGGGCGAGGAAAGAAACTCTGCATCACAAGCGCTTAACTATCCCCTGAAATTTATTCTGTAAAGACAGCTGGTGCAAACTGCCATTGCCAGTGTGATGCAGATAATGATGGTTGGTTGGTTTATGGGGTTTAACGTCCCAAAGCGACTAAGGCTATGAGAGACGCCGTAGTGGAGGGCTCCGGAAATTTCGACCACCTGGGGTTCTTTAACGTGCACTGACATCGCACAGTACACGGGCCTCTAGAATTTCTCCTCCAAAGAAATTCTAGCCGCCGCGGCCGGGATCGAACCCGCGTCTTTTGGGTGAGCAGCCGAGCACCATAACCGCTGAGCCATCGCGGCGGCGAGTCTTTGGGTTAGCGGGCGACGCTAACCCCAAACCGGCGAAATTACGTCATACTCTTTCACTGCATTGGAGTTGGGAAACATACCAGCGACCCGCGAAGCGGCGCTGCTAGTCTCACCAAAAATTCGTATTTGGCGATTCACTACGCACAAACTGAAAGACGGGCAGCGAACAGACGAGGGCGAGGAAAGAAACTCTGCATCACAAGCGCTTAACTATCCCCTGAAATTTATTCTGTAAAGACAGCTGGTGCAAACTGCCATTGCCAGTGTGATGCAGATAATGATGGTTGGTTGGTTTATGGGGTTTAACGTCCCAAAGCGACTAAGGCTATGAGAGACGCCGTAGTGGAGGGCTCCCGAAATTTCGACCACGTAGGGTTCTTTAACGTGCACTGACATCGCACAGTACACGGGCCTCTAGAATTTCTGCTCCAAAGAAATTCAACTGCCGCGGCCGGGATCGAACACGCGTTTTTCGGGCCAGCAGCCGAGCGTCATAACTGCTGAGCCACCGCGGCGGCTATGCAGATAATGAAGTCCGCCGTTTGGACGTGAACGACCACCTGAGCACTGATCTACTAATGCATTCAACAAATCGTTTCTTCCTAGTGCAATAGAAGACTGGAATAACTTGTCTGAACACATTGTCATTGAGTGTAATCTTTCCACATATAGGCAGGTACCCATCAACCATTTCAACGACAATACAATTTTTTCCGGTACTCTGTATCACCTACCATGTACTGCAATCCGATGAACATATTTTACTGTACTCGCTGTATTGCTGAAAGTTTTTGTTCATCACATTGTCCTTTACTTGACTATTTTACTTTGTTACACTTTCGTTATTTTTCCTTCGTTCTGTTGTGAGTTACATTTTCGTATGTACGTATGACCGTCGGAACTCTTGTATCCCTCTCCCCCCGCTTGCCTGGAAATACGTCGTAACATATCAGTTTTTCGATGCAACAAAGTGCTTCGTCTACGCCTGCTTTGGCATCCGCTCGTATCTGCCGTGCAACAGGCCTCCACTGGGCATGTCTGAAGAACCGCACAGAAACTGGTGTTGCAAGAGCCACAGGCTATACTATTACTTAAGCCTTTGGATTGGGTGACCCCATCAGCTGGCGGCGGAGAGGCACTGCAAAGCTTTTGCTCTCTCATGCGACACTACCCCCCCCCCCCTCCCCCCCACTTGTTAGAAAAAAAACAAACTCTTAGGCTTTGTAAAGCGTCGAGCTGAAGTAAGAGCTGAAGCCGAGAGATAGGCGCTAAAAAGAAACTAAAGAAAGCAGGATTGTTTTTATAATACTACTTGCTCCCGTCAGTTTTTTTTTCTCCTGTTCATACGAAATTTACTCAGGCACTCGGACACAGAGGTGATTCATTTGCTTCTTCAGTAGCGGCAAACATTTCTAGCCTGTGTTTGCCCTCGGAAAGTTCGGACAAAATCCAAGCACCGTTTTCCTTTTTGCTTAAATTTCTGCGCGCTCCTGTTCCATCTCCTGCAACCAGCCTCTCGAAGAAAGAAAGAAAAAAAAAACAAGAAAAGTGTGTACGATAAAACGTAACGAGAACCTTGGTGGGCCGAAAATTTCCCTTTCACTGAGTGGGCAGAAGAGGGGGTTTCCGGATTCGGTAGATTATAGTGCTTCAAGCAGGCGCTTACATTAACTCGGAGAGTTTAGGCATAATGAATAAGGAATTGAGTTGTGCAGCCTGCAGAAAGAGACAGGCGTTTCGCAATGAATGAAAGGAGAGCGCCTCCTATAAGGACAAGGCCTTAATTTCTTAATGGACTCTCCTCTTAAGCAGACCTCATCCTTTTCCTTCTCTTCTTTTCGGCGCTTCAGCCTGAGAACAGTGACCAACAAAATCTACAGAGAAAGTGGTGGTCGCGATATCTCCGGGCATATCACAAGGCTACCGTAAAGTAAGAAGAAAATTCACTTCAAATAAGCCTGATGAATATTGAGTATTCAATCATCGTTCTTCCTTTGCATAGCGAGTCGCAAGTAAAGATAAAGAAATGTGTATAAATTTCTTGGGTAATTTTCAGCATCGGCAACAAAGTTACTAAGGCAGAAATAAGCGAATAAAATCTGAAACTCCCCTGCTCTTTTTGTAATCAGCTTTCGCGTCGAAATAACAGGAGCTGCGGCTTATAGCTTGTTTAGACGAAGGACAAGATTTTGAATAAATGAAGTCGAATGGAGCGGGCGGAACGTACCCCCAAGTTATATTTTTCAGAGCTGAGGCTCCTTATGCCATAAATTTAAAAGTAACGTTATCTGTTGCACTTCTAAATACCTAAAATCAATTCACAAACGCGGGAAATTTCGGATGACTTCAGCGAGAGACATCGTAACCGACTTGCATTTGCTGTGTTCATAACCTGATGAGCTCCCTTTGCCCTCTGTCCCGAGCTTCTTTTATTGGCACGCACAAAAATGAGTTTAGACTCCATTGGATCAGAAACAGCATGTTGATTGCGGCGGTCTCAGGTGACCGCCGGTAATTCCCGTCACTGAACCTCTATAGGGCATGACAGGAGACGATAATGTCTAACTTTCCAGGACATGCGCAACTACCTCATATTTTGGCTGCCAGTAACGAACACCACGTAACTCAAAGGAGAATTTTAAAACTTGTAATTATTATGCTGATTATCATTCCTTACCCTTGCTCATGGCTGCAGAACGCGGTAAAAAAAAAAACTTCCTGCGCTCACACCAGCTTTTACCGACAGCCATAAAAATGAACGTGGTTGAAAAAATTCGCCGCTAACACTCCCTCAGTATTCGACTTAAGAGCGTTAGCGATAGAGTTTTTACATCTGTGTGCTCAGAAAATGTGGAGAACACCAAATCCAAACATCCGCGGATGCTTCCTTTCCGGAAACATTCCTTCTGACACAAGCAGCGCCATCTACCCTATGCATTTTGCACTAATATTGCGATTTACAGCCACCTTCGGTATTTCTGGTATATTTCCTCGTTATATCAGTTAATGAATTATATAACCGTGTGCATCACTACACGGCAAATCGTTTGACCCCATCAGGAACCGGCTGCGACAAACGGTTCGGCCGTAATGGCCGTCTGAAGGTCCTCAGAACGCATGGTTTGGAGGCAGAAAGGTCGTCGCTGCGAATCCCACACATCTTCACTTCAATTATTAATTTTATCCTCAGTAATATGTCATGTAATTTCACACCAATTCGAACATTTTGCGTAAAACGGGTGGCCTTCAAATTCTATGCAAATGGTGGCCCCGGGGGAGTCCCACTTCGATGGCCTCTAACTGGCACATAGTGGGTGTTAATAAGGGAGTAATTACTCATTGACATCCACCGAAGCGCAGCCATACGGCTACAAAGGAAAGCTATACAGCTTTCTCAGAAACTTCGCACTTAAAGAAAAATTCGTCCTGGTCCGGGGTTCGAAACCGGGACCACCGCTTCACCGGAGCAGTCGCTCTACCAACTAAGCTAACCGGGACGGCAAACTTATGGTAGGGCGAGAGAGAATTGATCAATAACTCGAAGTGAGAACAGTGTTGACAGTTTTGACCAACACTGTTCCCACTTCGAGTTATTGATCAATTCGCTCTCGCCCTACCGTAAGATCGCCGTCCCGGTTAGCTCAGTTGGTAGAGCGACTGCTCCGGTGAAGCGGTGGTCCCGGGTTCGAACCCCGGACCAGGACGAATTTTTCTTTAACTACGAAGTTTCTGAGAAAGCTGTATAGCTTTCCTTTGCAGCCGTATGGCTGCGCTCGGGTGGACGTCAATGAGTAATTACTCCCTTATTACAATCTACTCCACCTTGGGGGATTCCCCTAAACATTTGAACATAGCGGGTGTTCCGGCGAACAGTAAAAAATTTTCAAATATAGGCTTTTTGGGGTAGAATTATGGTTTTGCGGTATAGTATTACCAGTTCTGGCGGACAGTAGAAAACCAGTGAATCGTCTTAAGTAGTAAGCTGCTTAACTAATTTTTTGACAATTAACTTTTTAATAGAGTTACGCGCCTAGCTGCAATTAGAGATTTGTAGCCAGTGGTTAGCAATAGGCATATTCCTTTTAAAATTTCGAAAACGCGATTACCCGTGGCGCTCTGGCTAGACAAAGTTTGTTTTTTTCGACTTGTTACGTGCTCTGGAGGAGTTGTTCTGCCTGCATGCTTTCGAAAATGCAGGTATTTTAGCCGGACGCAGCCAGATTTTGTCGAGCTACAGGGACGAGGCTAATCGCGTTTTCGAAGATCCGAAAACTGATGTGGCTACAAATCTCAAATTGCAACTAGTCGCCTAACTTCATACTTAACAAGATAATTGTTAAAATTACTTAACCAGCTCATAATAGTTAACCACCTAACTACATAAGACAATTCACCGGTTTTCTGGCATCCGCCAACATGGGTCACACTATGCCGCAAAAACCATATATTTATCCCAAAAAGCCTATTCTTGACAATTCTTGAAAGTGTTCACTGAAACACCCGCTTATAAAGGATAGAAAATGCAGGTATCAACTGAGGCGCTACGCGCCCACTGTTAGTATGTGATATAATGTGGTCACATGGTAACTGTTTTGGTCAATTGGACCTTCATTGCAGACAGACGCGTCCTTGACAAACTGAAATAGCAAGAGGTAACGCTCTTTAATGTACGATGCTGCGCTCTGTCAGTTAAAGGAGTATATACACCTAATTTTGGTGGCATGTTTTCTTCGCTGCAATGATGCGAAAGGCATTCCTATGCTTGAATCATCATGCGGCATTTGCCTACAATTAATAAATACTTTTTAATTGAAATTTCTGTTATTCTGTCGGTTTCAATAGGCGAACGATGGCTGTGACGTGAAATTGCGGCTATATGTGACGTGAGGAATGGAAAAACTTCGCTATAACTGTTGCTCCATCGTTTTAATTCTTTACAGTCCGGCAGCCAGGCTTCCTCAAGATCCGGAATGACAAGGAATGTAGCAGCAGCCGAATATGTTGCAGTGTTTTCATGCGTCACGTGACTCATATTCACCCTTTGACGTCACATTCATCGTTCGGCCGTTGAAACCGAAACCGATACAGCACGAAAGAGAATCTCGATTACAAGTTATTCAGCACTCGAAGATCATCTTCTACTTTAACTAATAACTCATGTGCCCTTCATGACGAGATGACGAGGCGCATGTGGCAGTAGTTTCAAAACGCTAGAGATCACTGCGGCGACCCGCATTGGGCGAATGCGGAAGCACTGACGCCTGTTCCACATTTGTCGCCTCTCTTTGCTTCACTTGGGATTCGGACGAGTCAGGCGACTGGTGTTCTCTTGGCGTCCGTTGTGAAGCGCTTTTGAAACGTTTCGCTTTGGTATTACATTGCTGACGTTCTCTCACACGTTTCCTTTTTGCGGACGTTTTGGCGGAATTTGAAGACGCGCCGTCTGACGACGCAGACGTCCCGTTTATGACCGCAAACGCGCCAACGCGCACGCAGTGACACAACAAGATACCGCGACTCATACGAAAGGAGCGCGCGCCCTCAACGGCGGCAAGACAACGACTGACGCAACCTGGAAACGCCCGAAGGGGAGGCGACGCGCGCAAGCTTTCTATAAAGTTCTTCCATCGCGCCACCGCTCACCCCATCGCGTCGCCGCCCTCTCCTCTGACGTCATGGTGACCTCATTTCAACGAGACGGCATAACGTCACGCGTTACCAAGACAACCACATCGGTTCGCCGAAACCGCATTTACATCCATTCTATCGCTTTTTTTCCTGCACATTTCATTATTAATGGTTTGTAATAAATTTTCATGTTAATTGAGAGTTCAATGCGTTTGATTTATTAACGTTAATTAATCACCTGTTAATCTATTTAATACCTTCATCCCACTCGGTGGCGTATTGTTCCACAATTTCGACACCTACGACTGTTTTAACGTCCTCCTACTATATCGACGTCTGTGACTATTTTGACGTCCAACCAACTTTTTCGCCTCTAATTAATTGACTAATTACTCCGCATGAATCAAATTTGACGCGCATAGATATTTATCATCCTCTATCGCATTCGCTCGTTCTTTTACTCCTAACTCTTTCTCGAACGAGGCAAGGGCTGCCAACACTTTGTGCGTCCACTTTCTGCAGACACGTAACCGCGAACATAGCCAAATAATGCTTTCGCATTAATAAGCCGAGCTCCTAGCGTGCACCTTCATTTTTATCTGCTTTTAAGAGAAATGAGGCTGGACGAGCTCTGTGAAACCAAACATGCGGAACTAGATTGCAGTCTAGCGTGTGCGCTGTGCTTTGTGTTAAACCCAAATTTAGAAATCTCAAGGAAAAACGCACCACGTGTTAAGAATGACAGTGAAATGCTGAAACGATCACATAATGTTTAAGATGTTAACTGCAGTCTATCTTACTGCGAGATCATAGCTTAGATTCTCCTAGAGATAGTGGCATCACTCATGCGGTGGCTACGGGTAGAGAAAAAATCACAGCGGCCACTGAAACTTACGCAACACTCACTTCATGATTCTGCTTCGATCGGCTCAGTTGCGCTAGAGCAGAAATATGATTACGCGGTGGCCTCCTGAGGACAGACAACCAGTAGGTGAGCCACGGCAGTATTTTAAAAACAAAATACCCCATCCTTTCGTGGCAATTCCGTCGCCTATATCACGGCTGCACGCAAAGGCTTTTCTGCTATACAAGTTATGCAAACGCGTAGGCCTCTCAAAACTATAATGACAATGCCAATGAAGGGGTGTACCTTGGTTGCCGGGGGACCATCAACGCTCTTCACGTCTGCACGGAGTGTGGCCACGATTTGGAGCTTGGCAGATTGAACCATGAAGAACTTGCCAGTGGGATCCGCCCGGTAATGCATGATTACTTCGTGCTTGAGAAGGCGAAGGACATTGCCACTGCCGTCCTTCTTTGGGCAAAGCTCGTCAAGTTGCATGCGACAAGCTGAGCGCCCCACTATGTGGCGGCCAGTGGCGGTCAAAGCGACATCCACACCGACAGTTTCAATAATGACTGCAAGAGTGGCACATTTCCCAAAAAACAAAAAAGTACAGCTTCCGATTCCTATTTTGCGCATTGTCAGCCCGCACCTTTGATAAAAATCAGTCGCGTCAAATGTGTTTCTAACATCTATACTTTGTTTTTAAATCATTAAAAGAATACGGGGGTGATGGGTGCAGTTCCGTGGGGCATTACTGAACCGGTTTTTGCATAAGCTTCTTCTAGAATATACAAGAAAAAATTTTTACTTCAGATAGAGCCAAAGCCACCTAGACTTTGATAGAGCACGCACTTATCTCCACTCGCATCATAGTTGTTGGTGGAGCCTTTTAAACAAGTGTTCTTTGCATATGTGCAGTTCAGAGGCTCCAGAGTGGCATCGATATTGACGGCATCGGCATACCTAAAACTTATTCATAGTTCCCAGCAATCAAATGAAAAAAATATTAATAAATACCTCACATCAATCTTTCAGTGGGCGCTCGCAGTTACTTAATTTGAAATGGCTGTTCAAAATTCAAAGCTTTCAAGGGAGGAACACCCTTTAACAAAAAATATTATTCAAATCCTCTTACACAACGCAGTAGAAAGAAAATTTACTTAATTGCTCACATTGGTGGAGCAGCTTAGGTAGGGCTTCTCACACCAGAATATATTTAAGAGCGGCACGTACTTCTACGTGCTCAGGGAACGAAAATGAAGCAGTATACGTGGTCGTCGTGCACCACAAAAATTGAAGGAACAGCAAAATAAGAAAAAATATTGCTAAAAGTAATTATTAAACTTTTATTCCTTCAGAAATGTGCGAAAGTAACTCTTAGAAAGCTCCAAGCGTAAAAAGAACCTCTAGATGCAGCAATATTCGGAAGTGCGAGTCTTACTCAGGATATTTCCTAACAGAAAATGCATAGAACGGCTGAAGACGAAAGATTCTCGCCACTCTCTCGTCATTCGATGGCGACAGAGGCTTTGTGACAGTGTGGGAAAACGGAGTGGTTTGCGCTGGAAGGTCCAACAGCTTGAATAGTGAGCTCGTGCTGTTGACATCTGAATTTCATGCACTTTCTTCAGAATGCTTAAGAAACTTTAATGTGCTAGCTACCGCTCGAAACTTAATGCAGCTAGCGGTTCCTTATGACGTTCTGCTACTTTCTAATTGACATTCTAATAGAAAGGTTTTGTGCATCCCCAGCAAGAATCTCCGGCTAGCTTTAGGAGGTCGAAAACAATGCTGATTCAGCCTCATTTCCGTAGCATACACCATTTTGCTTTCGAAGCCGCTTCAAAGCTTACATGAGACTCCATCATCATCATAATCATCATCATCATAAGCTTAGCTATACCTACTGCAGGACAAAAACCTCTCCTATATCCGTTCATTTGAACCTAACCTGCGCCACCTGCGGCCACCGTATCCTCACAAACTTCCTAATTTCACCCGCCCTCCTGACACTCTGCTGCCCGCTGCTACGTTCGCCTTCTCAAAATTTTCTCCGCTACCCTGAGCGAACATCGGTCTTCTCACCTTTGCATTACATGCCCTGCGTATGGCTTAATCTCAAGTAGCGTGGCATGAACTCATGTTTATCATCCAACCTACTGTGCGCCCTTCCTAACTCTTAACATTGCACCTATCGTTTTCCTTTCCATAGCTCGCTGTGCTCTGCCTTACTTTATTTCAAGCTTTTGGGTGAGGTTCCATGTTTTCGCTCCTTCGTTAGTATTGGCAAAATACAACTGTTGTATTCTTTCATATTAAGGCACATGATAAGGTCCTATTCATTACTTGACACTATCTGCCAACTGCACTGCACACATTGCTTCTCCTAGCCATTTCCCTCTAACGATTCAGATCTGAGGCCACTACTTGAGCGATACACATGTCATCACTTGGTACTTCCTATACCATGCTGCCTACACCGTTCTGCTTTGGGTGTTTAAGTTTTTAGTAACGCGCTGCAGTTATTGCCCTGAGTCAGTAAGGCAATATCTGATTTGACTTTACTAAGCTGTTCTCCATTAACTTTTTTTCTGAACACCTTCCCGATTCAACCCTCCGAATTGCTCGGTAAAGAGCTGCTAAATACTACTGGAGAAAATTCCTGTCCTTACCTGAGATCCCTCCTGAGTGGAAATTTGTAATTTTTCCGGTTAAGGAAAATGGTCGCTGCGCAGTACCTGTAAAGATTTTCTAGCATTGTTATATTACGCTCCTTCGTACTCTGGTTATGCAGTGCCTGCATGGCTGCCGATGTTTCTGCCGAGTCCTATGCGTATTACACTTTAACCTCATTTATGTTGCGGATGTGCCACATTATCGATAACCCTTTTGAGGAATTAGCCTGAGCCATTGGGTGACAAAAGTGTAAGTTCGCTCCATTCCGTTCGTGATTATATTTGTGCAAATCCTGTAAGCAACCGCCCAACAGGCAGTAAACTCATTGTCCTGCATTTTTTAAAGCCTTTTGTACTTTCTGTGCGATGCAACACGATAATCCGGGCATTCTTCCATGCTTCCAGTACGCTTGATGCTCCGAGGCACTGCGCATGCAGGGTAGCGAGTTTTTAAAGCCATCGCTGCTAGTGGCATGTCACTTGGTGTTGCGGCGTAGTAATAGCGGTAGTAGTAGTAGCTGTTGTTGAATGAAGTCCGCAGAGGGAAGCAAGGCTTGAGGGAAGGCGCGGCTGGGAACAAGCCCAAGTGCGTTCGAGCGCGAACCCTTTGGGCTTTCTATTCACCTTTGCGGAACTCATCTATCGCTGTGATCACGAGACTGCAGAGAGGAGGTAGATGCGCGTGCGAAAGGGAAAGCCGTATGCAAGCGCGGGCTTGCATACGCCTGATTTCCTGATTTCAGGAGACATAAGAATATGCTCATACACACGCTGAGCCAGTCCTTGACATCGATGGTGTCTGTGTCGGAGAACGTACGGGGGTCTCGCGAGTGCAGAATGGCAACGGTAGGAATGGCGGATGCCGGTGCAGCATCCCCGTCGTTCAAATCCATAGCAGCAGAGCTTGGTAACTCAAGGCCGCTAGGCTGCTCCGTGCTGGCTCCTGCTGGAGACCGCACCTCTATCGAAATAGTGCAACGTAATATTTTACATAAGGAAAATACAAAAGGCGATTTTTTAAGTTTCCAAGTTTTTATTTAAAAAAATGTGAGAGATGCGTCGCTATGGTCAAGGCCGGTGGATTTCACAGCAAGGCGGTCATTACGTATCTGATAGGGCTGGGCACGACACTTAAAAAAAGTATCTTCGATACGATACCCTACACCATAAAAACTGTATTTCCGATGCCGGTACAAGACACCGAACCGAAACTGATTTTCCGATACATATACAGATACTCGATAGTCTACTGTTGACATTTCGGTACACCACCGAAATCGCTCGTATGGATAAAGGTGGTAATACAACTTGCAAGGTTAAGGAGCTCCTTTGTAGTTTCTATAATCTTTAGTGCATTTGATATAGGGCAGCTTACTTGAAAGGGCTTAAATGAATCCGACCACACGGATTTCTTTCAGCTTCAATTTCTTGTAGCTCCAATGTCGGCGCAACTGGGTTCGTTAAAATTTTAGCGACGGATTGAAGCCATGGTGGCTTTGAACCGATCACGTCCATAAGAAGCCCAGCAAAGTGTTTTTTTTTAAGCTAATGTTCTTCATGCGAACCGGTTCCTGAGCACTACAGAGGAATAAACTTGAAACTGTTTCTCATGCTCTTCGTTTGTTACTGCAACATTTACCAGTGGCCGTTGCCTATACCCTGTGCTAAAAGGTGCAAGCTCCATGCACATGGGCCAGCTGAACAGCGATTTTCTTTAACAGTTATGTTTAACAGACGTTTGAAGTTGAACATTCTTCCTTAAAGGGGCTCTGAAAGGGCTGTCAATAAAAGTGCGGTATTCTTGGGGTGTTAAAGGACTCCGATACACCAATATCTTCTTCCAAGAATTTCCTCAATGCGTTTTGTAGGAGCTGACTTATCTGGAGTGAAAATTTGAATTTCAGCCTCTTCGCTCCTTTCTTTCTGCTCTCGTCCCTTTTTACACGCTCAAAGGTCGGTGCTCCTCCGTCGGCCCCACCCCAACCGCCGGCGCGCGTGGGAATTGCCCGGGGGGCGGAGCTTCCTGACCCGCCGTAGCGACGCTGCTGACTGACCGCGGCCATGGTAGCTGCGCGACGCCTGAAAGAATCTGACTGATGGCCATTTCTAAGCGGAGATACGCTGGAGCATTCGACGGAGGAGGGCGCCATCTTGAAAAAGTGACTGGAATGGATTCGCTAACTTTCGAGTTGCGATTTTGGGTTCTCTGCCGCGTGTAGAAGTATGTAATTTGGCTCAGGTGTTCACGACAAGAAAATGTAAGGATTGAGCGCGATTACGTGCTATCTTCAAACGATGTTTCGAACCTCTTTAAAGGCTAGAAGGAAAACAACGAAGAATAAACAGGGTTAAAATTTTATTATGCTTAGCAAATCTTGTGGTTCTATGTTGTTTACATGTTTTTTTTCGTAACAACAGTAAAACCATTTCCTCAAACCACCAGTCCGAAAAAGCCTCACGATGCGACCGCACTTTAAGCGCAGCAAATGAAAAAAAGCTTCTCTACAGGAGCGCACGAACAGGTTTCTGTGTTGTATTTTATGCCGGTGCTTTTTAACACTGGAGAAGATTGAACCATATATCCACGTAGACTGGAGGATCCTCGAGGTAGAGTTAAGAAACTCAAGTTTCTCTAGCGCCTCTTGAGGTCTAAATGTCGCAGCATTGCTCCTGTAAGGTGAAGGAATGCGAGAGCTGATGCCTTCGACGCTGCTGGCGCTGATGACCCGAGTGACCCGCGTGGGAAAGAGGGCGCGGACTTTATCGTGTTCACAAAGTAAACAACACATGTCCTGTAAGCTCCTCAGCATGAAGGCAAAAGTCTTCCTTGTCTGTTGGTAACCACCACAACTAGAAATAAGGGTGAAGGGGTGTTGCTCCTACCATAACTGTGAGCCTGCCTCCTCGATCCTTCTGTCAGTGAGTGTAAAGTCACTAGAACTATGAGTTCCACTGACTTTAACTGAGTGTGCAGAAGCGCGCCAAACAAAGATATTAGGAAGAAAATTGACTGACCTTTCCAACGGCATTGCTATCGTCTCTTCCCAATTTTTCCCTTCATTGGGCGCGCTACCGCATGATCGAATGCAGCCGGCCCAAACTCGCAGCAGCCTGAAAATCTGCGGCAGACTTCTTTTTTTTAGTATCGAGTATCGTTAAAATACATCGCGCACTACAAACATATTTTCGACACCGATACTTCGATACTTTCATTTTTGACAAGACATACCCAATACCGATGCACAAAATGTATTGAAAGCCAGTATCGAATACTGTCCACAATACTGTCCACATTTGGCATCTAACACGGATCAATAATTAGGTGAATATTAGCTTAAAATAACTAATCGACTCTCTGATTTTGTTTTAGGGGAAAAGGATATAATACCAAATAGAAGGTAGCTTGAGTACGCTGCTGATGCTCTCGTGGTTGGTGCGCCACATCGGATCATCTCACCGAGTTCCTCAGGAACAATGTTCGTCCTCGACTAGCGACCAAGAATAAGAAGAGCGGCTTACAAGAAGGCAAGGTTTTCTCTTTTGTTGACCAACAGATTCCCGAGAGCATCAGCAGCGTACTCAAGCTAGGCCCGAAGCATGCCTTTGAACCCACACTAGACAAGGCGGAAAAGCTCACCCTATCAAGGTCAATAGCCAAAAAGGTGGAAGAAAATGATAGGCCCCGTTGCATTACTGAGTGCGTCGAAGTCCTATAGCGCACCAAGACAAAAGCAGCCAAACGCAATCCAGTCGGCACCATAGCGAAGTGGATGTGTTCAAAGGACCTAAGGGTCCTGTTGTCTGACAAGGAAGGCTGTTTTACCATCTCTTCTTAAAGGCAATTCCAAGAAAAAGCCCTGGCCGCGGTCATGAAGAACTTCGAGATGTCTCCGCTGAAAGAGGCAAAGGTCAAGGAGCAAGGTGTCTCCCTTCTAAGCACTCTCGGCCTGGAACGCTTGGCCAAGCAGGTTGGGCAGTGCAAGAAATTGCACCTGGACATCTTTTTCACCGCGAAGACTCATAAAGTTGACGTACCCTTCAGAGCGATTGTATCGGAAAGGAGCACATGGCAACACCACGTGTCAAAATTTCTGCAACGGCATCTTTCGTCCTTGGATGCATTCGACCCTCTCAAGATCCCCAACTCCGACGCCCTCGTGTCCTTCTTAAAGGAGAACAACCCGAGTGCCTGTGCAGCCTTCAGTATCGATGTCACAGACCTGTATTATAGCCTTCCACATGACTGCCTGTTAAAGCGTGTGAAAAGGTACATTACAGATGATAATGACGAAGTGGCGTTCGTAACACAATGCGGAATGTCTGTGGAAAACTTCCTAGAATTGGTACGGTTTTATTTGCATTCCACTTTCATAGGGTGGCAAGGCAAGCTATTTGCGCAGAAATCAGGAGTGTGCATCGGGTCCAGCGTCGCCCCTGTCTTAAGTGACATTTTTCTGTTGTACGTTGACAGGGATCTGGAAAAGAACCTGTCTGGCCTACATCTCAAGACCGTCAGATATGTCGATGACTATCTTATTTTTGTAGAACGTGGGCGTATTCCGGCTCGAATGGTTGACATTCTAGAAGTGTTCAGGGAGTGTGGGTCGGGGTTACAGTTCACTTTTGAGGCACCAGTTAACGACGAACTGCAGTCTTTAGACCTGCGGCTGCATTTCGAGCAGAACCATGTTTGCTGGAAGTATAACCCGAGGTCGTCAAAGACACTTCTTAATTCTCACTCCGGTCATTCCAAATTGGTAAAAAATAGCATAGTCAGTTCCTGCTTGCGAAGTGCTTTGACCAAATCCTGTCATCACGCCATTCAAGATAGCTTCCAGACCCAGTTGTCTAGGGTTAAGTTTGCTGGATATCAAGACCAGATGATAGCAGGGGCGTGTTCTCGTTTAATTCAGTCATTAAAGCGTCAGGCCACTCCGCTTGCGACAGACGTCCAGCCTGAAAAGAAGAAATTTGCCGTTTTGCCATATGTTCACCGCGTCTCCCACGGACTAAAGAACGTAGCAAGTAGGTACAAAGTTGGCGTGTTCCTTTCAGCCCCCGTCAAGCTCAAACAGATATGCCCTGCCATTGAAAGAAAGAAAGAGGCCAAGAAGAAAAAAGAAGGATGTGGCGTTGCGCACAGGGATAAGTTTGTGGCCTGTAAAACATGTGTTGTATACAGTGTACCCCTTTCCTGTGGAGCGCGTTACATTGGTCAGACAGGGCGTTGCCTTAACAAGCGCCTACAAGAGCACAGGAACAACTTAAACAATGGCGATGACCTTTCACATTTGGTCAAACCTTGTCTAGAATGTAAAGTCATGAAAAAGAAAAATGCACTGCATTATTCAATCAAACACGTGTACTATACACCCACAGTGATCAGACGACACGAGAAGTTGTCGAGGCTTTTCACATCGCAGGGGATAAACTGAATTGCGTCGCAAACCATCTGTTTTCCTTTGCGATAGGGAGATGAATTTTATCGGGAGCACCTGACGAATGTTGCGTTTCATGGTTTTTAGTTTTGTATTTTTTTGGGTTTTTTTTGTGTTGTTGTTTCTTCCCTTTAATTGTTTCTTCATATAAGAAGGTTTCAGTGAATAAACCTTTTAGTTGCGAGTCAGCGCTCGTCCTGTGTCCCTTCTTTTCTTGTCCCTTGTAGTTCGCGCTGTTCAAATCATGAAGGTATACGATGATCCAGTACTGCCTGGTCGGCTAAGTGTCTCTCGCGTACCTTGGCACTCAGGTCGTCCTTCAGTATAGTTTACCCGTATATATAACGTGGTAATTGTAATTACTCAGTGCTTTAAGGAAAATTGAGATTGTAATCTCTTCGTGCAACCAGTGCCATGAGGCTCGTGGTCGACGGGGCGGTGGATACCACTTTTTGGCATGCAGATTAGACGCGCGAAATAATCGCGATTTCGTTCACTGAATTACGATATGGACAACTTCAATGGGGTGATTGAGACAGCAAGCCTGAATGCATGAAAATTCTGGGTGATCCGAAACCCTGGGAGTTTTTATAGCTGAATGAACATCATTGTCACGATTATATTTAACAGAACTAAGAAATGGTTAATATCGAGGAAGCAAGGAATTAGCATTGTAAGAGGGGTTATGTTTACCAATCATGAATGCCGCAGGCTGTGTACGGACGTGTAGCTCGCTACTGAACAGGGCGATACAACAGAGGCTTTATGTTGCCCAAGATTTGTTGAATAGAGACCGCAGTAAGAGCGGGTGTATTGGCTTGGTATATGGGAGTTTAACGTACTAATGCGACTAAGGCTATTAGGGACGACGTAGTGGAGGGCTACGGACATTTCGACCACTTGGGGGTTTTTAACATGTACTGACATCGCCCCGTACACGGGCCTCTAGAATTTCGCCTCCATAGAAATTCGACCATGCGGTCGGGATCGAACCCGCCTCTTTCGTCTCAGCAGCCGAGTACCATAACCACCAAGCCACCACTGTGGCCCGTGTGTATTGTAATTTTCTTTCATATACGTTGAAAAAATCAAATTTCGTTTTCTTTAGCCACATGCCTTGAAAAGCAATGGTAGCGACTCCGACGGCTCAGGCATTCAGCAAAAAAACACAGCGAAAAAAGCATTTGTCCTTTTGTGCACGCAAAACTGCGGGTGAAATTCGGTGCTCACCTGAAACTAAAACTGCAAGACAAACCCATTATTTTAACGATGGCGCAGTTGTGTGAAAACACTTTTCTAAAGAAGTGAACTACAGAACGCTTTTTACGTGTTGCACAAAGAAAGTTTGGATTTCAGCAAGGCACCACAGATTACTGTGCAGAAATTAATCCTAGCTTTTTTCTATAGTCAATCACCAAACAGTGACCCCAGTTTATGTGCCAGAAGAGGGCTGTACTCTGAAGATTTTGAGAGATCCCTTTCATATAGACAAGCCTCGGAAACAAGAAATTCACGCCGCGTCTCCTGCTATGCAACATGAAATTCAGTGATATTTGGAAGAGTCAGATGCGTCACGCTTGTGCAGCAAACGTGTTTGCTATTGCTGGCTATCCCGTCTAATGCGAGAGAGCCCTTACAAAAATGCATCTTGTGGGAGTGTTGGACTTCTCATGAGCAAACTCAAAATGCCATGTTGAATTCCTGTTGCGACCAGGATTGCGTAGTGTTGATGAATGATTGAGGCCGAGTTGAAACTCTACGGAAAAGTGGCCACCGTGGTAGAGTTGAGCATTCTAAACAGAATTTTTGCGTTTCTTTTATGTTGAATTCATCTTGAAATTACCGGTGCTATTAACCATATCGTTTTGAATATCGGCTCTAGTGAAAAAAAAATTATTAGGAATACATTCTTATTGCGTCTGATGGGCATACCGATGCAATCTTGAGCGGTATATTCAGATTAATTGCTACAATTTCTCGTTAACGTGAAGCTGAGCGGCCTCTTTTAAGAGCGCACATACGAATCTTTCGAAGTAGGTATGCCTGAAAGGGTATATTGCACCACTGCCGCTTTTTTTCTGTGCAAGAAAAGAGTTTGAGCGGTTTACGAGAGTCTTAACAGGTGCGGCATCCGTTCTTAATATGTATTATGCGATAAGGTTCTGTTTGCACGACGCATGTCGAACAGATTTCATTTAGTTAGGCTTAGTCATCATTCAAAATAAATTCAACAGGAATTGCTCAACGATTAACGTGTTGACTACGTTCAAAAAAACTTTGTTCAAATCGTCACGACCATGGTCAATAGCCTGCTGGATTTGTTCACGTGCTATTGTGTAAGCAGATGATGCAGAAGATGCTAAGAAAATTGTGCAAGCAGTACATGCGTGCTCTGCTTGATTTCCCTGGCGACCATAGAAGACACTGTTTTCCACATCATAATCATCATCAACAGCCAACCCCTGGTAATTTGCTGCTCATAGAGCCTGCAAAAGAAAACACGAAAACAGAATTAAAGCTACAGTAGAACGTTCTTGCGAGCTATTTTGTTCATTTTGAGGAAAGCTAAGACTAGGACAGTAGAGCATGGAGAAGAGGCAAGAAAACGAACACGTATACGATTGCGCACGCGTGATGTAATCGTTTCTCTGACTCTTGTCCTCGTCCTAATAGTTTAGTCTAAGCTTTACTAAAATTAAATTATTCAATGTTTGCCCCAACAATATCTTAACAGAAGTTAGCAAAGAAAATATTGATGTGTGGGCTTCCACAGGATTTCGAAAACTGAGAACTTCATATGCAAGAAACATGACATTATCTTTATTGGAGAAATCCGCTGATTATGAGCAGTTAGATGGGATCACGTGATAGCACAGGGCATTTCCATGTTGCAGAGTGTTTATAACTATCACAACATGTGCAATTTTCGAGTCACTTGTCATTTACGTGACATCGTACCCCCAATCTATCAAAATATGCAATGCAGCGGAGTACTTGCTCTTAATAGGAGTCCATTTCTGCGTTTCAACTAATGCACCTATCGGCCTAAATTTACGATTTGTATACTCTGCAAAAGCTTTTGGAGGTGAAAATAAACTTAAATTCTCCAATATAGACTTTGTTGAGTAGAACCAACGAAAATTGTGTTTAGCAGATGTTGACTAGGCTCAGCATGCATTGGGTTCATGTTCTTTTATAGTTAATTCAACAAGAGCTCAACAAGTCGTCAACTGAAGCTCAAAAGTCATTATTGTAAGGGAGGGAACGATGCCCAGCCGCTTTATTATTAAGTAGTCTGGTCACTCCTTTCGCAACCCAAGACTCGGCTTTCAAGGCCGAATTGCTCACTCCTTGAAGTAATGATGGGGAGGCGAGGCCCACAGCCGACGTGCGAAGAAGGAGCGATACGCGGACGTTTTTGCACCTACATTTACACAAGATAAACGAGCATGTTATTTGTTCCTACAACATATCTACCAATAACCTTAGCAACACCCAGTATTTAAAATACACGCATTATGTAGCTTGTTCGGCATGATTATGGTCCGTCTACCTCAAAAGAAGCCTGTTTCTTTTTCAGACTTAGGGTAACTTCATTTCAAGCGCCGTTGCTCACACGCTGGCGCTAATTTATGGCACAAAGGCACAAAGGCACATGTAACTCACTCCAAAACTAAAATTTTAATCTACTGCGGAGGCGGCCGTGCAGTTGCTTAGCGCCCCCAGATTTTCTTTCTTATCATTTAGCACTCGCGACGACAGTAGTTGCATCCACCCTGCAGAACAAAAAAAAAAAAAAGAAGACCCCGAGCGCGAGCACTTGCATGTTCGTGCGGTATTCTATATTCTCAATAGAGAGAAGTAACCTTGCTTTGGCCGCATTTGAAGTGACCCACATCATAGAAGTAGCCGTGAATAGTTCATATTTATGGTTTCTGGGCAGAAAGCCCAAATTTTCTGTGGCTGTAGTTAAAAGAGAGAGAGGGGAAGTTTGAAGGAAAGGAAGAGTTTTAAGGCCACACATCACGCTCCCAGAATGTCAATGACTTTTGCGACCCAAGGTCGTCCGGTTTGTACGACGCCAGCCAGGCACACCAGGATGGAGGATAGCGAATTTACGTTGCTGTAGGTTCTTGTTTTATTCTTCCGTAATTAAATTCCTTCTGTCTTTTCGATGCACTGAAGCCTCTGAAGTTACTAACCCGAGCAGGAACTGGCGAAATAGCTTCTACAAGGCTGTACCCCGCTCTCCACTTAACTGGGTCCCTGCGGTTCGTTCACGCGAGAGTCTGCCTTGCGCTGCATTGCATCCGGACCAAATTTGTTTACTCTTGAGTGACTCGCGCTGCTTAAGCCTCATTACGCCACACGGCGTCGCCAGACAACACGCTGGCTTCCTTCCCGCGCTTTCCCGAAGCCGTGGTCAACGCGGACTTCCGCCGCGTTGTTGCTTGACTGCTCCTTTTTCGTTCCCATTCTGCCCGAAGCTCGACTGCTACCCAGGCCGGCTTCGCATGCAGATGTCACCTACGAAGTGGGAGCAGCGGTTTCCGGAACACGGAAGCCAGAGTAGCACGCCATGAAGCGCTAGTTAATTTCCGGTTGTAATTGCGTTTCCGGCCTGCCGCACGCTCCTGATGCGGCGGGCTCTTGGGAAGCCGTCGCACAAACATGCGCCCGTCCACGCTTGGGCGCTTGGCACCTGGTTACTTCCACTACGCCCGCCAGGAAGAAGCCAAGTCAGTGTACGCAAGTTAAGGGCTTCGCTGAAGCTCTCGTCCTATATTTACTTCAACCGCACGGCCCGACCCTAGTGTATGGCTGTGTTCCTGTTTTCTACAGCCACTCCTACTATCGAGCGTGTTCGATTTTTGCGTTGGAGCTGTTCTGGTAACCGAGCAGGACCAGCGCTCATGGTGAACTCTCAGTGACGAAGAGCAAGTTTTTGGTCTCAAAATAAGGGCAGTTCGTAAAAGCTCGCTGGTCTTGTAAGCGTCATTATACTTGTTCTTCTTTAACAACACCGATCGATTGACGCTGGAGCCGCCTATGATCGACCACGGCTTGTCGTGGGGCGGCGTGCGAGTGGAGGGCAAGGGGTCGTTATATATATACTGATAACCGCACACAGACGACAGCACTACACGAAGAATGTTTGCTTGCAGCGGACGCTTTCTTTTTAGTGCGCTCGCACTTACATTGGCCATTTAGCCGTTGTGTGCTTGTCTGTTTGTCCGTATGTTTTTTTGAGCTTGCTTTTTGGCAGGGTGCTCACCTGCCGACCGGGAGGTGGGAAATCTTCCGGCAGCTCAGTTGTGAGAGGCTCCTCGGAAAGAGCAACCTTGGTCGCAACCCAACACCACAGGAACCCAAGCCCCACCGATTGCAGCGCTTGCCGTAGCAGACAGAGCGGTGGCGCATCGCTTGACCACTGCACCACTGCGCCAGGAGTGGCAGGAAGACTCCAAGGAATCTGTGAATGTAGAGAATGACCAATTCAGAATATATGGGCATTAACCCATTATTGCTATCCGAACAACTGCCATCCGTTAACACGGGATCTGAACACCGGAACCGAAGTGAAAACCGAACTGCTAGTGCACCTAATTTGAGTTTGGTCTACCAGCGCAAGTCGACCATAGTTATATTTTTAAGCTGTGGGTCAGTAGCAATGGCATTCGGCCGCCGAGCACGAGGTAATAGGTTAAAATCTGGACCGCGGCAGCTCTATTTCAGTCTGGGCTAAATGTAAAAATGCCCAATATCTGCATACTGTCAGCATGCTTTTATGAACTCCAAGTTCTCTAACGTAATCTAGGCCGCCTCTAAGGTTACCTTCTCTATGTTCTTACTTTCACTTCCTCCCTGATCTAAACCATCACAGTGCGGTCCAGGTTTCCACAGTAAGTGCAATATTTAATGCGGAATTTCCTTTCCGTATAAAATATTATTCCAGCTTTATTAATTTATCAGTTGTCGTTTTACACTCTAATGACTGCTCTGGCAGTGGCAGGCAGTCGCGAGCTTTGTGTGAAGTATAGAGGCTTGTGTAATGAATCAGTAGTGACAACGTAGGTAATTATTCGGGCGACAGCACTGTACAACTTTCTGCTCCGAGTGTCCATAAATCAATAATGAAACGCGAAAGTATCCTTCACAAGCCTCCCATGAGGTCGCAGACAAAAAAAAATGAATATGAATGCAGCAAGGCAAAAATAGCATTCTTCCAACCAATGAGTATATGGCGAAATTCGATACGCTTTTAAATACGATGATGATGAAACATTTACTGAGCACGAACATAAAATTCTTAGCTTGGTTCCGCGCCTGCATAAACTGTGCAAATAGTTCTCCACCATAACAGGGGCAATTGTCACAATGTCGAGCAATGCTCACCTCAGAAGTCAAGCACCTTATTTATTATGCGTGATTTTAATGTGTGCAATTATTTCAGCTTAATCCAGGCATCGACGAACTAAAAAAAAGACATTGGAAAAATATTGGCGCTGCGAAATAAGCTCACGAGGGTGTTGTTGTGGTCTAGCTGGTTCAACTTTAGTTGGTTAGCGCCTGTATTGTACGTTCCTCTCTTTGTCCTGTGTTTGCACTGTTCCCTTTTAAGCAACTGAGAAAGAAAATTGTTGGTTGTATCCCAAGGATATTTAAGGAATACTTTACCCCACACTCGCCAAATCATAAAAATTGAACACATGTGCGACTTTTGCATGGCACATTTGTTTTAATTTTCTAAGAGTTCTTACAAAAACTGGACAACTGAGACCACGTGTTACTAATTAAACAAACTTCCGCCAATGTCCGTAGCACTGACGACTGAGTAATCCTTGGATTCCGAAGAAAATAACCTACCAACAGTGCAATATGCCAATCACCACACACTCGACAAATTTAAGTATTCTGCATATCTTTCAGTCAAGAAATTTTGACATATATTTGCTGATTTTTGAGCCATAGTTATTAAACTAGTTTCTCTTGACTCCACAGGTATGGCCAACGTTCGTTAAAAGGTGACATTTTTTTTCATATAACTTCAAATACTGTTGGTTTATCTTTGCTTGAAGCGCTACATTGCTACATAAGCGCAGTTTTAATCAAAACCCTTCAGGAATAAGGGGTTAATTTTCTACCCTGTAGTGAAGGACTTAAATTGCAGAGCTCCACCGACTCTAAATCTCGGCGGGATGCGGGGAACCCTTGTACTCACCTTTCAAAACACATGGGTTTTATGGGCGCCATAAGTGACTGCGGCGCCATGCGGCTCAAGACCAAACCTTGTGTTCCGGTAGGCTTATGACGAAAGGTGTACATAAGTTACAAGTGTGGATTTCGCCGAACATGTGCACAGGTAGGCTCGATCACGCTTGTCTCGAGTGCTCGAGCGGTGCTGTACGGAGGAAATAACGACAAATTTCAAAGCAGGTATTGACTTTCACTGATAACACTTACGCACGACCGCAGCCGAATAGACATGAGAAGAATGCAAGCACGAGCGCCTTACCCCTAGCAAAGCAGTTCAGATAAGATTTCAACTCATTTGCTCCGTATGCTCCGTAGTTCACCGCACCAGCGCTCTAGACAAGCTTGGTCGTGTCTGTAAATTCACAACCTATATGTAAACCTCTAAGGTATTCGTTCACTCGCAATATGCATATTTTTTAAACTCAATATAGAGCTGTAAGTTCCATCCCAGCTGCACTTTATTCACCCACTCTGCCCATCTTTAATTTTACAATGCATATTCTTTATTCGCTTTATATGCCTATTACTTTCTCTTGTGTAACATTATTGCATATTGGCTCTGCCAGGTTATAAACTTGCACTTGCGTCGCTAAGCATTACTGATAAAGTTCTAAATGGTATAAATAACCGTGAAAGCCACTAATTATGTTGCTACCAAAGTTTATAAATCATCGCATGTCTCACTTCTGGAGCGCTTCAGCGCAGCATCTCAGAGCCGTCGCTATTCCTAGTTAAGTGCATCCTATGCTGCTTAGCACAGATGGCGCGAACACCTGAACATAGATTCTAAAACTTGTAATCGGGCTGTAGAGCTACTGACTTCATCCTTTCGGCAACAGAAGTGATGTATGGGACTTACCATTGCGTCACTAGCTTCTCTTGCGTCGGCTTTCGGCGTTTTCGCCAAGCTGGAGAACCGCGGATCGAGAGGAACAGACTGACAAGCCTCTAGGCGGAAATGGTCAGAACTTTGAATGCCTCGACAGCACAACGTGAGTACAGCAGTAAAACAGAATTACCACGGCAGTACAACAGAACTGAAGCTAGAAGCTTAAACTAAAAAAGAAAGTACAAAATAGTGCAACCGCTCACTCCTTTTGGGGACTAACTGTTTCACACCACTTATTTTGGGACAATAGACATACTGTTCAACTGTTATTCCTTTAGCTAACTATTTTTTAAGGTGAAAAAGATTGTCCGCAGAAGCATCCGTTAAAAGAAAAGCGTTAGCTTACGTGAGATTTACGGATGATTATTTGTATGATATGACGTTCTAAAGTGCAGATGAGGCATTCCGGAGCGGAAAAAGAAAGCATTGTTCACTAAGTACATATGTTATGCGGGCATGCGGCTCACCGGTTTATCCAAAGAATTGCTGTCTTGCTCTCATGCACTACTGTAGCAAGCTGTGGCAATCGTAAATCATGAGCACAACAGTGCTTAAAATATTCTGACCCATGTGTGCACTTGTCTCAGCACTCGGAAACCGCGATTTATTTTTCTTCGCTTTTGTTTATAATTCCAATCTTATTTGCAGTAACTGGTACAGCAGACGACTCGTTAAAAACAAAGAAAGCAGCTCATATTTTACATCGTTTTTCGATATTAGCAAGCACAGACGACTAGAAATGGGCTGTTTGCCACTAGCATCGTTTAGCGAAATGTAGCTAAGCCCATAAACTTATGGCAACGAAAGCAAATAAAGTACTAACACTGAGTCTTCAAACTCAACCATCAACAGGCATTGAAGCGCATCGTACGTATTTATGCGCATCCTCAGGGGGCGGTCGTTGCAATTCAACTAAGGAACGCTTTTTTTTTATTTTACGCAGAAGGAACTATCCTCCTCGTCATGGACAGCGGCGATGCTCTGACTGGGTTCAGGTAATAGCCTGCACTAAAAAAAAGACTCATATTGTCTCAGAAATATTTCGTACAATTTCTGTGTGCTGCTATGCAGCGGTGCGTTTCTTGCTACTTTATTTATCGACAGTTTCTCTATTAAATTAGCGCGTACTCTTCACCTGGGGGAAGATGCGTGCAGTTCTAAAAACACCACGCACTAACGGCGGGTTTGTGGCCTTTCCTGTCTCCCTCGCATCTCCTTTTTTCTTTGATTCTGCGTGCTTTTATTGAGGAGGTTTCACGGACGGCTGCCGGTTAGAACTAAGAATTAGGTAGAAGAATTGCTTTTGCTAAAGCCGATGAAATATGTTTGATATTAAGTCGAAAGCAAAACTGCAATACCTACATTTTACCTGTTACAGTTAGGCGTCTGTTTTATTCAGAGATGCTTAGCTGGCCGTTTGTAACGGCAATATAAGTTTTATTATTTCGGAAGTACGACTCTGCTAGCCATGTACAGTCTTCGTGAAACGTCTTCAGGCCAGAGCCTTTTCAGGCACACATATTGGAACCATGAAAGCACCATTAAAGACCAAAGGGTCTTGCATTGTTAAGGAAAGGTTTCTTCTTGCCGTAGAGATCTTGCTGCTTGACGTGTGCTTTGAATGCTCCGTGTAGACGACCATTCAAGCGACATTAATTCTCTATCGACGACAGCTGTGGCCTGGAGGCTTTCAACGAGGAGTGTACCTTGAGCATTTTGAGAGTGGCTTTTTGTCGTCGTTAGTCGCCGAAAGGCCTCTAGTAGCACACGGCTGGACCTGACTTACACAAGGGGCGCTGAATAAATTGCGCTCCGTGTTACGGGCTACCTGTTTTTAACAAGCGCGCGGTAAAGAGTGCCCTTGGATTGTGAACATTTCCAGCCAGGAGTACCGTGAAGTGGCCCTTTTCGTAAACTTTAAGTTTGCGTGCCCCTTACGCTGTCTTCTCGGACCATGCAGGACGCCAAGAGGAGCACAATCAATCAACTGCGCGACTCGTGGGCAGTGTGACAATCGATCCTTACGACGCATGCGTTGCTTTGCTTAAACGACGGACACTGCGTCCAAAATAGCGTGCATGAGAGCTGCTTGTTTTCATTACGAAAGTTTTACACAGAAAACTACATTATTCTGTTTTGTTCTGATCATTCAATTACCAGGGCTGCGGTAAATATTAAAACTCATTTTCATTTGCGTGGTCATAGGTTTATCAACCTATATAACACAATAAAGTGTCATCTCAACATGAATAAAAAGCACGCATACAGAAAGGCGATGCAGAGGCAACGTTTCATTACACGTACTCACGGGCGCAAGGTGACTCGTGCAGGGTGCTTTTGGATCGTAACTGAAACAACAAAGTTCACAGCAGCAACTAGCCGCACATTTATGACAGCAACTCCTTTCATTACACCTACCCCTCCAGCAATGTTTATTCGCCAGTGGAGCCAGCTGCGACAGACAAAAAAAAAAGAGATGTGTGCGTTCCGTACCACCCGCCACCTAAACGTTAATCAAATGCGGGATAAACGAATGACTGCTCATTTTCCCTGTGTCCGGAGTTATAATAATTTGGCTCTTCGAGAGTCGCAACGTTCAGTGCGCGTCACCGTGATTGCGCCAGTGCACGGAGCGCGAAGAGCCGCGTTCGCTACCTGTCCGTGACTCCGCATGTTTTATGTACACAACCTCGGGCTTAATCAATGACTGGTGCGGTTTATTTACGTAGGAACGGTTAATCAAAAGCGCTCATTATGACGTGGACTTTGATAGATGACTCTGCCCATTGCCAATTTCGCTCCAGCCAAATAAAAGACGGATGCGTTAAAACTTGCTTGCTCAGTGTTTTAAAACTGCACAGCCAAACGATTCAACGAAATATAAACATGAAGAAAATGAATTGGCGGCGAATTAATCAGCCCTACTATTTAGAGGCAAGGCGCGCGGCCACAGATAATGAGATGATTCTGCAGACAAGAGCTGCGCTGCTCAGAATTATAAGACAGGATAGAGTTATTTGAGACAGACACGAATAGTTTAAGCTGGTTTTACCAACTGACGGTTTTATTCACATGCTGCCGGAAAAAAAAAAAAGGACACGTGATATGCGTGCGAAAAGGAAGAGTCTGTATTTACAAAAACAAATACATAAATGCTTCTTTGGAAAAGCAGGAAGGTTACGGTAAACAAGGTCTTTCTTGTAAGATGAGGCTTCGAAGGCATTTGCACAGCCCTCGGAGGGAACCCGATGCTTAATAGCCGCTAGTAAGGCCAAGGATATACGGAACATTGCTTCTACTTTGCACGGCTGTTCCCATGAGACACGTGGAGCAGAGCGATCAAAATTACCGCGGGAATTTCGAATGTTCGGCCCATCCCATTGATTTTCTATGACCGTCGGAAAGAGTTGTTGCGCACGCAGGATGACACATTTTTTCAGAGGCGCGTAAGAGGCGGTCATGATAATCACCTTTGGGAAATTTAGTCACAACTTCGAAAAGCAACTTCACTTGAAAATTAGAGTCATAAAATGTCAAGTAAGCGGCAGTATAGTTTATAGCAGCTTGAATAAACATGTGTTATGGTAACAAAAGTTGGCAGGAAAATAACGCAATATTAATCGATTACTTTTCTTTCATTAATTCGTCAATTACTTTTGTGGGGCTGTAATTGACCGCTGCATACCGATGGAGTAAGTGTAACTGTAATCGGTTACTTATTTTTATTAACATGCACAAAACTGAAATATTATAAAAAAAGAAAGTATTTGCACATAGTTTTGTGGTCCATTACCATACACATTATAATAGTTGCACCTCGTTAAAATCCCGTGCACTTGCTCGGAAAGAACAATGCTTTCCTTATAACCATTTTCTATTTTGTCAGTGCCCTCTTATAGCAACAGCAGTTATGCCGCTAGCTGCCGGCATTGGCTGGCCTGCGTAGGTCTTGTTACAACCTCGCTGTCTCGTTGCTAACGGCTGCTCCCTCTTACCAGCGTCCTTTTCCGAGCGAGCTGTTACTTTTTTGTTCTCGTTCTACGTACTGATCGGCTACCTGTGCGCGCTCGTTTCTTCCTATGCCAGCCACAGTTCCAGTCTTGCCTTTGGCGCTGCTGCTCTCGGAAAGACGATATCTGGTTCAAGGCCAGCAGTGCACAAAACGCGACCTGATGCTCAGTAGGAAAGTGTCAAAATGAGGGCTACTCCGCTGATAGTATGCTAATGATACTTTGATAGCATGCTAATCCAGTGTCGCTGCGTGCCTGTTGCAGCCACAAAACTCTGTTGTGACGCTTGTGTTGGACGTGTAAGATGTGACATTCGGATGGTCGCTCGGAGTGTGTACGAAAGAGCGTGTTCCATTGTGAATTCTGCTCATTTCCTGGCTCTTGCAATGAGGATGAACGATTATGCGCTGTGTTGAGTGTACTAGGTGACATAATCAAAATTATTTTTGTTCTTTTAAAGCGAAACCACTACTTCACGAGGTCAAACCTGCTCGCCAGTTTGTGTGACGCTCGACCTTGAAGGTGGCCTTGGGCAAGCCATAAATAAACAAATAAATAAAATATTATTGCTACGACTGGCATTCGAATCCGCTGCAGCGCTACAGATCAGCCACATCACAAGAGCCATAGGCTATCGCAGCAGCCGATCACACCTCGTGCCAGCCTCGCGCTGTGCATTGTACATCGTCTTCTTCACTAACGAATAATACTGCCAAACTAATATTCGACGTAATAGCGACGTGCTGGTAGCGACAGAGAGATGTGCGCGGCATGCGTTGGCGTGGACGACGTTGTGGCAGAAACACGGCACTGGAGCAGTACCCGTTGGCGTCGACAACACTGCGGCAGAAACGCGGCACTGGAGCATAGGCCGCCGTCTACGTTGAGTGAATTGGCGTTGACGATCAAAATAATAGGGACGCGTATAACTGGCTCCCTGTGTCAGTGGAAACCTCAATCACGTTTTCCGGTACGTGGCGCTAGAGTCCGCCTGCAAAGAACTGCGCTTTCGCGCAATATTTTGTGCTCAGCAATGCGAAACCGCCACCAATTTTTAGAAGTCTTGCCACGAAGAACGTGTGCTTGGTAGGGCCTCAGTGCCCAAGTCATTATGCAGACATCTTTTGTGGCGTGAAATTTCGGTGATTTGAAGTGCGCATGTTCTGTATATGTATGTAAAGAATCGGCAACGCTTTCGACAAATCTATAGCTTAATATCACGAAAACGAGAAGAGTCCACTGCCTTCGACGTCCACTGTAATTACATATTAGTGAGCACAGAATATGCGCTTGTAAAGGTTTTTATCACAGTGAGTTTCGTAGATTTTTTTGTCATCCTGCCTTTTTATACTGCCTTATCATCGAAAAGCAGCGAGCATAATACTGCATGTCACGTTTCATGGTCTGCGCTCTTTGCAGAATCTTGACGCTGAAATTTCAATTGTGTTTGCGGGTTATGCGTGGAGCAGTCTTTACTGAGGTCATTTGTTTCATTGAAATCTTGCTGAGCAATCTCTTGGAGCAAAAGCTTGCTTGAACGTTTCTAATCTCTACAACCTAAGTATTTGTATTTGGTCATTCTTCCGTACGTTCTCATGCTCGCTCTTTGTGTGAACATTTTATTGTATGTTTCATTTGGTTTATGTAGCTTTTGATAGCATTACTGAAACTGTCTCCACCCCGCATGCTCTAAAACGCAAGCCTAAGTGCAGCACAGTTTACAGAACTCTTACGCCATTTATGCACAGCAGGCTACTAAGTTATTATACTCTGCATATGTAAATTTTCAAGCTTGTATTGTGGCCTAGTCCTGCAGCTTCTTGTCGCAACCCTATTCTGAATGTTATTCATGCGTCGTAGCTTTCGAATAATAAATTGTCTTTTAATAAAAAAGTTGTGCTAGTGCTTCTTTCTGCGGGAGCAAAACTCGATGAACACAACATATTTATTAGAAAACATAGCATAGAAAATTAGCATGCATCATCATCAGATAATCTGGTCAGTGCCAAGCGGCATTTTTGGGCTCTCGTCGAAGCAGCTTTGGTGGTTCCCGCGTATTCAACGCCTATAAGCGCTATATCCTACGCTATATCTCCACTACTTTTTTGCGTCTGTTGAAAGCATAGGCAAATATGAATGTGAAGAGGCCGTGGGATTTGACTATTCCTCCAGACCGGTTTTCGCCAAGGCGACTGGATATTTAGTACGACGTTCATAATGTGCAAGACCCTTAAGGCCACGCTTGTCAACGCAGCTACAGGTTTCTATGCGAATCTTGTCTTGACAAGTCGACTGCGCGCGTTTCCCACTCATCTTGCAAGCGGTGTACTCATGAGTACATCACTGTTTCTCTCTAGCAGTATGAAATCTTGTGTTACTCGGTGCTTTCCTTACGTCTTGTAGCCTGTTGAAACGCCTCTGCCTTGCCATCTGTCAGTAGTATCTACTGCTTATACTCTCTCCAAGAGCAGAGAACGCGTTAGAAATTAAATTGGTTTGCGCACACACCGCAAACGCGCACTCCAACAAATGCCTTCTGCAGTGAGGGAATATGAATCAAGGCGTGTCTGGTGTCCTTTAATGCACGAACGCTGAAGCCGGCGCTAGGTAGAGCGAAAGTGCAGCACAAACATGCGCTCGTACTTGATGTACTCAGATATCGCGTCTCGTATATCGTTCTACGCGAGCGGCTACGGCGCGCTGGGAAGCAAATACTGGAGGATAAAAGAGATTGCTTTCGTCTGGTACGTGTTAAGGACGTCGGCTCGTTGCGCCCTGCCCTAATTTACGGTCAAATCATTCGCGTGAGATCAGGGACAAAGCAGAAGCCTGGGCGAGTTTGTAGGTACTCATTCTAAAACAGCGCAAACAGGACAAGGACGACGGAAGGAAACGTAGAACCCGAGCGCTGACAGCAAACATAGGTCCCAGTTGGAGCCCACGGCGCACGTCATGCGTAAGGGAAACCCCACCTGTACAGTAGATGGCGCTCGCAGTCGTACCTGCCTTCTTCAGTAGTAATGCTCGCAGGTGCGGCAAAATCTGTTGCCAGATGAAGTCAGTGCATCTGTCAGCTACGGTGGGATGCTACGGTGAGATCTACTGTACAGGTGGGGTTTCCCTTCCTCATGATATGCGCCGTGAGCTCGAACTCGGACCTAAGCTTGTTGTCAGCGCTCGTGTTGTACGTTTCCTTCCGTGTTCTTGTCCTTTTTTTCGCAGTTTTAGAATGAGATCGGATGCCCCGTCAAATTTTGTTCTTTACACTCTAAACACGAATTCTCCTATATTGGAGCGAAAAGGCACTAAACTCTCCTCCAGCGCACTCTCTTTTAGAGGCAAGGTATGCTGCTCAAGGCCTGGGGAGAATTTTCGTCATTAAATGTGCGGGATAGTTCCGATTGGTAACAAAAACAAACCCTTTTCTAATGTACCAGGTTCTAGAAGTTACTGAGAGTTTAACCTAGGTTTCAGTCTCCTCTATTTGGTAACCTCAAGACCAGTGCCGCTTTCAAAAGCCTCCACCCGTTGCTAATTGTATCATGCTACTATGCTTTGCGGTGGGAACATGCCCTCTTGCCGAGAGCAAGCATTCCGTATGTTTAGTGGTCGAAATCTACCCCAGTACTTCAACAGCACATTCTGCCCCTAAAAGAGAGTGTACTAGAGGACAGCTTACTTGCTTTATACTCTCCTAGAGCCTAATTAGTGTTAACAGTGCATGTTTTTGCTTTCTGTTGTGAAAGTAGGCGCTTCTGGTCTCCAAGCATCCATATGATTGGCCTACAGTTATACGAGAGTAGCAGCCCCATAGAACGGTTGCAGGAGAAAGCGAAAGACTGCCAAGGGCGTTTTGTTGGCTCCACAAATATTCAACATTGCAGTTTAAAGTTAGCATTACTATATCGCTCCTTTTCAAAAGTTTATTTGCAGATTTCAGCAAGTAGGTTGCATGCAGCACTGTCCCAATTTTCTCATTCTGATAAATAGCAGTTTGAAGTGACTGAAAAGTACTATCAGCAAGGAATGAACCACGAACAAGAAAGCTGAGGTGTCAACACAAAAACACCAACATATTTGCTCCTAGAGAGAAACTGCAAGCGAGATTGGTTAACATTTCTCAAGAAGACTGTTAGCAGTTTGGAAATTCAAACAACCTGAGCTTGTATTGAGCTTCCAGTGGCTCAGAGCTTTCTATTTTGCTGTCCTTGGCTCAGTTGTCTTTTTCGCGTTTTATTTCTTGCTGATAGTACACTTAATGGTTGACATGAAGCATTGTTTCATTTTTGCAGGCCTGATGACGTTCATCTTAAATGCACATATACGAAGCTAAAAGAAACCATCCAAAACTTACGAAGTTGTTTTCTTTGAAAAGCTGCTGGTCAGTGGTGTCTGCTAGATGTCATTGTCCTGTTGGTGCAAGTGGTGTTTCCAGCCACAGCATAGCCGCACTGAAGCTGATGGTCATAGTTAAGAGCAATGTCTACAAGGAACCCCCTCCCCCCCTCCCAAGTAATATCGTGTACACAGCTGCCACAACAGTAGAGATTCCCACGGGGCAACCCACTTGCGCCAGTGCAGCTGGATTTCGTTGACTGGTGAAGTGTGCCTCAAGATTATCTGTCAGGGTCAATTAACAATAAATTATATGATGCAAAACAAGGTGTGCAGCCATTCAAAGATTTGGCTAACAGGATAAGAACACTTGAGTCTAGGTTTGGTGCCATCTGTCCTTCATCATTTTCAAAGCGACTTTAAAATGTTGCCCTTGCCCAGCCACCGTCAAAGCATGGACCAACAACTGTTGTAAGCTTTTTTCAGTACTTGATCCACTTGTGCCGTACGGGTTTCAAGTATATCTAGCCGCCTTAACTACTGTGTGGAAATGCAAGCACCACAGCAGCCCCAACACCACGTCTATTTGACTCTTTCGCATGTGGCGCCTGACAGATAACTTCTCTGCCGATCAAGCAGCCATCGTTAAGGCGTGTGCTCCCTTTTACCAGAATGCTAAAGACACCTGAGCAAATGGCTTGCTGGACCACTTGCTTAAAGGGTTCCTGAAAAGGCGGTTCGAGGTTGCCTATACTACGCTTGCGTTATGTAGAGTACAGGCCACCGAGTATTCATGCCGCATACTGGACCTCAAAACCGAATCTATCATTTACAATATAATTTCAAAAATTTGCCCTTCCGCGCCTCGCGGCGACCTGCGCTGCCAAGCTTTCGCCCGAACCCGCACGCAACGCGTCATGCCGCGCTCTTTACGTCACCAGCGTAGGGCTGCCATTGGTTCGCCGTGACGCCTTCCTGACGTCACGCAGCTCTCATGCCCGCGGCCGCAAGCTCCGCCCCTCCCCCTCTCCTCCCGCGCGCGTAAGCAGCCGGTGGAAGGGCCAAGTGGGTGCCGCCGGCGGAGGCGCCGACATGTCAGCGTGCAAAACGTGACGAGAGAGAGAAAGCGCGAGAACGCGTAAATTCAAGTTTGGACGGGAGATTTTCAGGTCCTTCATGCTTCCATGACCGTCCATAAAACCGCTCTAGCCTATCACCCCCGAACAATGGACTTACAAAATGCTTTCATCGCACCCTTTCCGATATGCTTTCCGCGTACATCCGCCCGACCATAGCAGTTGCTTACAACACTGCTGTCCTAAGAACAACTGCTTTTCTTCCCGTTTTTTCTTGTGAATGGCCGCCCATTATCTTCACACTCGAAGTATCTTTCTTGTCTGCCCCTACAAGCTCTTCAGCACTCTCCCACGACGAATTTTCTTGCCGCCTTGTACACTGCCGTTCCATCGGCCGCCTGATTAGCGGCGCCTGCCAAGCCTCTCGGTAAAGCACTTATGGCTTCACCCACCGTGCTGTGTCTCTCTTTCCTGGCTATGAAGTACTGCGGTGGACACGTTCGTACCCCCTGCTTGTGCGAAAAATTCCTCAGCAGCTATATTTGTCCATACACTGCACTCGAAAAAATGTTCGCTTTCAACTATCGCATTGCCCTTGCCCATCCTTTAAATGAGCGTCGTTGCCGCGGTACCCAGCCGCGGTATATTTCGTGCTTAAAACCGTTTGCCCGTCCCCCTACTTCACTATAACCTGCACTCGGGCCGGTCGCTTTCGTCGGTGAGGGAAGAAAGTATAAGCACTCTGTGCGACCTTCGTCTTCATTTGTAAATATTCATATTATCGCTGATCTTTGTCGCCGGAGAAGTGGCCGCCTACTTGCGAATGGCAGTAAGGCTCACCCTGTCTTTAATCTCAAAATATTATGTTATTAAACCTGAGACAAAAAAGAATGACGGCAAGCAATAACGCGATGTTCATCCGTAGGGAAATCGATATCAAATGACGTGAAGAACAGGATACAAGTCGTTCTCTCGCTACGCCTGCTTGCCAAAAAAGGGTGATGTGGAACCTGACAGGCGGCTTGGTGACGTGAAGTTGAGGCTGGAGCAGACGAACTGCCGCTGTTAGATTTTCCACGCTCGCGTGATCCCAGAAGCTGCAGTAATTCGAATGGGATGTCACGCAGCAGCCACGCGGTGGCGGTAAACGGAACTGATGATAAAAATGGTAAAGCGGGAGTCGCGCTGCGCTGAAGAAATTTCGTGCCTTCAGGTATCACAGAGAAACTAAGAAGAGCTGGTACTAACCAGACGACACCCCAGATTTTGAGTAAGGCAGACAGAAACATGCCAACCATTTATGGTTGCTCAATACACCATATCTTCCACATCCAAATGTGCATCTAACCTCTGCCCGTTCCGTGCTCCAAAACGTCAATTTCGCCATTTTGATTCAGTTGGAGACTTTATTTCTTCTGTACCGTTGTCGCTATCTAAGCTTTCGTGCATTGCTAAGCATGTGGGGAGTTTTCAAGGTTAGCACATCGGCTCGCAATAAAGTTGTCTCCATCACTTTCTTGGTACATCTCAGAAGTATGTGCCCATTATGCTTGCACCTTCAAGACCATTCATATAGAAGGCGGTCTGAGTATTCCTAACCACATCACTCTTGTTGTTCTCGAAAACTGTTCAGTAAATTTTTACTCCAGAAAGGCTCTTGTCGTAGTCACTTCATAACGTCTTCAAGCCATTTCCTCCAAAACCTGAAATGGCTCTGCGGAGACAGGCCTATGACAGCTGCTTTTTGAAAATTAACTAGCGAAATGGCACCCTTAAGACGACAGACAATGAAGCAGTAAAATATATTGATTCTTCCGCAACGTTATCTGAACTTCCCACAGATGTGATGATGTGTCTGAGAAAGAGTTGTGACGGGCAGCGTATCGTGGTGTAGCAGCAGTAACATATGCAACAACAGCAGCCCGCAGGCTAGATTATATGGAGCGTTGAACATTTGTAATGGGCCAAAGCCTCGTCGTCATCTACACAGAATATTTTCGGCTATATGAAACGGAAAGTCAGCCACATGAAATAAGATCGAAGGTATTTCGAATTCCCGAGGACTAAGTAGTACGCAAAACCTGTGGGTTAGTAAAGCCATCGGCATGCAACAAGACTCATAACGTTTTCCAAGGTCTGTCTTGCTTGAGCTTTGCTGACATGACCTTTACCCAGGTAGCACACGACAGCGGGCCAATATTGGAAATCCACTGGCAAAGCGTGGCCCTAACTAGGCCCAGAGTCGCCAGTGAGCATCCGATATTGGTTGTGCCACTTCTTAGCACATCCAACAATGCCCCTGGTTGTCCGTCGCTTTACCAGTACTGGCTGAGCCGTCATTAGATCCTGGCTATCATGGGCCAGGTTAGCCAGGATTGCCCCACTGTTTGCCATTGCTGGCTGTGCCATCATCGAATCCTGGCTATCATGGGCCATGTTAGCCAGTATTGTTCGACTGTTTGCCAGAATTGGCTATGCCATTTCCGGGAGCTGGCTATATTGGCCTAGGATTGCCACCGCTTATCCAGTGTTCAAAGTATACTGGCAAAAGTTGGCAAACATTGTGTCATCCATTAAAATGGGTTCGAAATTAATTTTATTGTCGAGTACTATATCGGCAGTTCATAATTTTGGAACGCGCTAAAACATGCGAGTTCAGAGATTTGGTTTTATTTATTACTATATTTTAACCGAACACTTTTGAAGTTTGTGAGCAAAGCTACCCATGATTCCGTTGGAAAAGCTGCACTCTGGTTGCGCAGTGAGCAGCAATAATACGTTTAGGAGAATTGCGATCGAAGTCCTGTTGATCAGAATTAACGTTCTGATTACACCCGAGACGCCTTCAACAAAAATTGTCAACAGGCGCCTTCAACAAAAATCAAATAGGTTTCATTTGATAAAATTTTTGAATAAAAAATCACTTTTTTTATTCGCTCTAGGAATTCACTGCCGCAGCGCGCAGCTGGTGTCTGCTTCATGGAGATCGCGATACAAACGTAATAGATTAGCGCAAGTGTCCTTTACCGCTTATGCACGACGGGAATCAGAACCGCTTAATTAATTTTCCACTGCAGACTAGTTGGTAAGGATATGTGTAATACTTCCGTAGTGTTTCTTTTTGCCTTCTACACTTGCAGACTCAATAGAAAATCTGCAATTTCTGGTTAAAGCTTTTGCCCAAGTTCTCTCGCAATGAAAAAGGGCATTATTCTGGTCTATCAGACCAGTATTTTTGTGTGGTTTTCAAGTTGCAGTTTCGAATCCATTTATAGCATGCATGCGAAGCAACTAAGATAAAACAAAGGTGCCCTGAGTTCCTTGCGTTCAGCGTATTTCGTCAAAAATCGCAAGCCGCATTTTAACCCCATTAAATAAAACTAATCAAAAATGTTGTTTTGACGTCCATGTGGAAGAGACGCTATAACCTGTGCATATTTACTCGAATAAAAAATTAGCTCGCAATTTAGAGATACGTGTTATGATAATAAAACAAAATAATACATTAATCTGTTTTCAATATCACATTAGTTTGCTTATCTCGCATTGAATATATTTACTGGGAGTGCGACACGACGCATTAAACTGAATTAAACCATTTGGTAGAACGGAAGTTTAGTAAATTAAATTCCACTTTGTGCAACTAATGTGGTGCTGGTTCTGAACAATAAATTAAAAATTATCCTGTAAAATATGTTGCTAGTGTCTTCACGATGACTGTGTTTCACAAAATTCGGTGTTATTTAATCATTTTTGTTTTTGTTCTGTGATGGTCATAATTCAACTTACCATGACATCATGCATCTCTTTGCAGGCTTGGCGCTTCGTGAGGCCATCGTGCAAGAACTGGACAAGTAATTTGTTTGAATGCAGTCCAGCAGCCCCCTTGCAAGTGGTGTGCAACGATTACTTCGGATACGACTGATCAGTTCACTGGAGGACAGCTCCGTTGAGCGCTTTACGGATGCCTTAGCCGTGCCGCAGCAGCTTGCCGAGATGCTTTGTCCAACCTGATCGGCACGCACCAAACTTGAAAATAAATTGTTTTCCCACAACCTCTGCCACCAGGCTCTTTGGCCCACTTTCTTTACTCCCCACAGTGGCTGGTGGTAGCGCAAACCATCCTGTGTGCGCTAGAAGCGTGATTCTTGTAACTCAAAGCAATAAACGGGTCTTTTTTTCTGGAATTCTTTCGCACCCTCATTTATGAATATTTGCTAGGTAGAATGGTATGTATGTACATCCATCCACAGTGCCGGTCATTGGCGAGTGGGTTAATTGCATGTGCCAGCGTTCGAAAGCTGGATGCCATTATTCGAAAGCTGGAACCCATTATTCGAAAGCTGAATGCCATTATTCGAAAGCTGGAAACCATTATTCGAAAGCTGGCTACCAATGTTTGAAAGTTGGCTACCAATGTTTGAAAGTTGGATGCCAGTATGAGACCTTTGCTGGCCCATGCTGCAGAACGAACATCGGGACGGCGTTGGCCGCTTGATCGGTCGAGCGTTGGCGCAAAACTGGCATGAAAGTAGGGCCAATGTGTAAAGAGGTAGCGCTCGGCCCAAATGCCAGTGTGGGACCGATGTTCGTGCCAAGTTTTGCCAACACTTTCCCGACGTTCGGCGAATGTTGTTGTGATGCCTGGGTACATGGCCTTTAAACACACTGCAGTAAAGAAGCTGAATTCTATATTTAGCTAGCAATCAAGCGGAAAAAAATCTTTAGAGGAATACGAACGCTACGACGATATTTATTACTTCATTCTAAATGATTTATGAAATAATGTTAGCCGGGCACGCGTCCCACTTCTAGAGATGTTGTATGAAGGGTCAATATTGCTACCATGCCATTGAATGAGAGCTAGAAATGCCATTGTATACTGACATGCTCCGTTCTACCCTGAAAAGAAAAGAAGCGTGCTAGAAGGGTGCCTGAGACGACCGTTCAATTGTTTGAAGCATAAAGGTCCCATATTCGTGTACATAATGCATATGATGGCTACATTTTCTGTGGGAGATAAAACGGAGCGCATTCAGTTGGCAACCAGGGAAGGCTTAACAGGAGTTCGGACCGGAGTAGCAGGAGTCCTCTGCATGACGAGTGCGAGGAGGTCGCACTGCGTCTAGTGCCATTATCAGTAAAGGCTACGGGCGTTCACGCCACCGTTAGCCTTTGCTGATGGCTGAGCCCTTTGGAAGCAGGATGGTGCGCAAGCACACTCCAATAGCGAAGACAAGAGGATGAATATCTCCAACGGCGTCGAGTGCATGCGGAGGTAGCGCTACCTGGCATTGGTGCTTGGAAACAACAAGAAACAAGTCGCCTGCCGGGAGTGACGTATGAGATATCTCTCTTCTAGCTGAGAGACTGACTGACCTTCAAGATTTCAAGCCCGTTTGCGGGCAGGATTTGGAAGCTTTGGCGGTAGGAATTAAGCGCAGAAAAATTGGATGTTACAGTTGAGATTTATCTGTCCAGTATGAATACATTGTGTAGTTGAGAACTATCTACAGTTGAAGCATACCAGGCTCTTGGTATATAGATAACTGAGGGAACGAACCGCATGCTAGACCAGAGGGAAGAAATAATGAAGAAGGCGAGTGAAGCAACAAACTCAATCCGAAAAGACACCATGGTGCAGCGTTTGTTTGCAAATGTTGCTGTTTGCCTGGGATGTGTCGCGACCTGCCCGCCTGCCTGCCTGCCCGCCTGTAGGCTGTTTGTGTCTCCATTCTAGTTTAATCTGCCCATCAGACCTGTATAGACTAGTCCAGTCTACTGTAGTCTTCTTTTGTCAATTGTAGTCTAGTCTAGTACCGTCATGCTTTGGAGTCAACGCGTTTTACTTGAGGGGCGCTGCCTGCCCGGTGACACTTGATGCCACCGCAAGGGAAAGCAGCGAAGCAATGAGAATTCCCTCGTGTTTTCGAGCTTTTTTTTATACCTTTACCATTCACTCGATGCTAAAGCGTCTTCGGAAGAACAGTGAGAAGAAAGGAATAAAAGAAGAGTGATAAGATTTCTAAATATCAGGAAGCAGCTATCTATTTATAACATTCTCTCCAGGAATAAACAGCAGCGGAGAGCTCCAATTACAATAAATGGGTGTTTTATATTGCTCTCGATGTAATGGATTCAAAACCAGGCTTGTTTGTTACTTTCAGCGGATGACAGGTAAATCGCGTGAATAAGATAATTTTGCATTTCTCTGCGAAAAAAAAAAATACAAGATCTCAGTCTACTGGCTTAGCGCATTAACCAGCGAAAGCTGATTGGCATTAGTGACCCAGAGGTCTGGAATGGCAGGCCCATTTTGGTGTTTCGCAGGCGTCTGCACGGTTGGGCGTCTCACATGCCCCTTTTGACGTCTATACGCCCATGTGCATAGTCGGCCTTCTTCCGCTTGCGTTCTTCCATTCGATCGTGTTCCCAGCACACTTCACAGACTCCAGGGCCCACTTGCACGAAGCAAATAGTCTAGTTACCAGTGTTTTATTCACAGTCTAAACCCTCTGTTGGTTTTCAGGAAACGGAAGGAGAGGCGAATAACTGGCTCACTGGCTCAGTCGGCACCTCAACTGCGCCTTGAGATGACGGTGGTGTCCACCTAGGAATTGGGGCAATTATGTGCCTTTCCTTTCCTCAAAACTAAAGGAGAGTTTAGACTGGGTTGGTTTTTGAGGAAAGGGAAGGCGAATAACTGGTTCCCTGTGCCAGTGGACACCTCAGACGCGCTTCAAGTCACGTGTGTGGGGTGTCCATCTAGCGCGTTACGCGTAATGAGTTGCACATAACGCGTTACATGGCTGCCTTTGTACCTTCTAAATTGCTTCCAGTAAATGGCTTGAACAAAGTTATTACAGCGTTCAGTGTAAAATTTAAGAGCAACCCAAAGCCTCACATCTAAGGCCCGCTAACAGAGGAGGAGCAAAATATTTCAGATCGAATAACCTCCCCGCGTTAGTCTAATCACTTGTGAATTTTTCTCAGACCTTTGCGGAATTGCTAACATGCAACTAAGTGCGCAAACAGACATTTGCCCTTAGCGATTGATGCGCACGGCGTTTCACGCTGCCTGCTATTTTTCCCCTCGAATTACTAGCACGCATGCCCTTAACTGCGTTGGTGTGTGGGGCGCTTTCCCCTTTCCTGCAGCAATGACTGTGGAGGTCGAACAGCGAAAGCTTCGCTTGCAACTTTCCAAAGTACATTTTATGCACTCGCGCGTCAGTAGGAGCCGTTTATTGCATCAGCTCCCGTTGCTGTCCTCCTTTCTTTTTATTCTTCCTTACACCCTGTGCCACCCTTTCTCTCGCACTGTTCGCCGCCGAATTCTTCGCCCTCGGTGCTCACTCGTCTTCATGCCTGGGTGACTCGGTTCGCAGGCAGCGCACGTCCGTTCCGGCCTCGTGCACCTCCGTGGTGCGTGCCTCTCTATGGTAACGGCTGCGCGCGACCCACGGGCTTAGACTTTCACACTAACACAAGTGCATATGCACAAGCACGAAATGTATAGATGAGTCACGGAGACCATCTCGAGCGGGGCAAGCTCCGTACCTCTCTCTTCTCCCTCTCCTACTTTTTCATTCTTCTTGTGCTGCACGTAGTGCTTCTGCGCCATTGCTTTCTTTTTTTTCCCCCGGAATTCTCTTTATTTTTCTGCTTTATGCTATTCTCGGAATAAAGTTACCGGTCGCGAGAGCCACACTTGAGCCACTCGTCGCGACGATAGGATGATTCGATTTAGCCGCGAGCGTTTTCGCCTTCCGTAGAGATCTTCTGGATGAGGTCGGCCTGGCGTCGTTCCGTTCGCTTCGCCTCTAAGAGGCCCCCAGGTGGCTATTTCGCAGTATCAAGCCTCGCGTTGCCATCTGGCTGTTTTGCTGGCGCCTGCATGGGAGAAATATGGACGACGTGACACTCGTCGTACGAGCGTTTGGTGTATAAATAATTCTCAAACCTGGCAGTGTTTGGTGAGGTCGTAAAATCTGCACCAAAATTCGTGCAAATGCGGCCCGTTGCCTGAAATGCTATACGTTTTCACTTGTCCTTGAGAACGGCCCCTTCCGCAAAGCTGGTCGAGGTGCGCTTCGAGAGGCCAAGTGTTTTGAAACGTGAGGTGAATGGGGATTTCATGTTTCGCAAAATCATCAACCGTTGATTCCACGGACACTAACATAATACGCCCCCAATATCTTCTCGTCAGTCATAGTGAACTGGCGACAACAAATAACTCGAGAGTAGAAGGGTCGCAACGCCTTCCTCTTGCGTGACCATGGCTTGTAATTTACTGATGATTTTGCTAGCGCCAGTCTCTATCAGGCTATTGAACTGCTGAGTTACGCCCGCTGCGAACGCCGGCTCTATTTCAATGCCAACCACATCGCTCGCTTCGCAATGCAACATTCATTCACTCATCAATCCTTATTCATTAGGGTGGCCTGACTCCTAAGGGGGGACCGTTTGGACGCTTCGATACGTTTGCTCGTCCCTGTGAGGCACCTGTTATACGGAGCCGTGTCTTACACCATAGTGCAAGAGGCCTGTATGAAAGCTGAGTGCTGTTTACAATGCCTACAGTGCTCTTCTACAATTGCGAAAAGTAATGCCAGAATTTTTTTTTCTCCATTTACACTGGTATGTCGGTAGTTACAAGGCACCCTGTCCTGAAACTGCATGTGTGAAGCAAGCATGAAGGCTAGCAAATGATAGGTAGAGAACTTTATTTCTGGAAACCGAATGATTTGGTTGGGACTGAAATTAAGGAGGCGTCAGATAAACGCTCTGCTCTACCGGAGCAGTGCCTACGATATCGCCCGTTAGCTTGGAGGAAGAATTCCTACATGCATCTTAGCTGAACGCAGAGGGAGGTAACGCACTCGATGCATCCTCTCTTCACAAAAGGTGGAACTACAGCGATGAAGAAAGGAATAGCTTATTGTCCCTCTGAGTGACAAAAATAGGTGTTTTCGTGCTATAAGTATTTAATTATATAAAAAAAAAACAAAAAATTGTCAGTCGCTTAGCTCAGCTAGGCCAGGAGGTACTTTGCGAAAGCAGTTTCGTCTACTGATATTTCGGTAGCGACACGCCGTCGTTGTCGTTCAGCATCTTGGCGGCGTCTCTTCGCGAGACCTTCCTCTAGTTCTTCGATGGTCTCGGCCGCCCGCTTAGCCTTTATCATCTAGTTTTCACGCTGCCGGCCGGCCTTGTACCATGCGACGACTTCTAGATGATCAGAAGGCTCAATTTCACGCAGCCTGCACTGCTGCCGGGACGAGCACGGCGCTCTCCTTCTTCCATGGTGCGCGTCTGAGGAGCGAGCGCATCGCTTCTGGCTTATATCGCAGCTGGGCGGCGCGAATCTGATCATGCGCAGTGCTGTGCAGCGGCTACAGCGCCATGGTTGCCATGGTACTGGTTGCCATGGTAACGGCGCATGCGTAGTAGTGGGCTTTGCCCGGCACCAAGAAATGCGTGTCTTCTAGCCTAATGTAGTGCAAAAAAAACTTTGCGGGTATATTTATTTTTGCGTACGAAAACTTTCCAAGAGAAGGTGTGAAGCGCGACTGCAATGAGATACCGGCGCTTGCAGTCAATGGCTTATCTCTAGAGCAAAAGCGACAGCCGCACTCAAACTTGCAACCTGTTCTCCGCATTCTTGCTGACTATGGCGACAGCCATTACGGTGACTCCTGTTGATGGCTTACAACTATGTTGCAGACAAAATGCGTGGCGTAATCTGACTGGACATGAAATAGTTGAATTACACAAGCAGTTTGGCTAGTCCTTTAAACGTTGCCTGAAAAAAGAACGAATAATGTGTGCCTATTGCTGTTCCCACTCCCGGGAATGTCGTCGTGGCTCGCTGACTGTTTTGACGCTGCCAGTCAATATCTTTTGCTATGCGGGGATGACAAGAATAACCCCCGTCCTAATACTACGCGCTCGCAAGAGCAGGTTGGTTCCACTAATGCCTCGCCAGAGCAGCTCAATTATGTTTTCGCTATTAGAAGGCGTCAAATCGTGAACTGTAAAAAAAGATAAGCAACAGTGTCAGCTCATTAATTCAGTTAACTAAATTAGGAAAGTCAGGGGGCAATACGGAATAACATCGTAGATACTGGGAACGCGGTGTGCCGTCCAAACCAAAACACCTGACACGGATGTCAGTGAGCAAGAATTTCCGAACCATCCCAAGCAGGCAGCTCTCCTAGCGAAAGAAAATTCAGCTTTACGTGCAGAGCGGGCACAGCTAGAACAGCGACCATGTCGGGATAATCTCGTATTTGAAGGTTTACTCGAAAACTCTACCAAGACATGGAACGAAGCAACAGAAAAAGTGCTGAGTGGCGTTTAAACCTCCTTGAATTTGGCTATTACAAACCATAAAATCGAGCGTGGTGATAGGATCGGCATTTTTTGGGAAAACAAATGTGGGCCGGTTCTTTTGAAGTTTTTCTCTTTTAAGAACGAAACAAACCTTACTCTGAACACCTAAGTTTAAAGGTCGCAGTATCTCTGTTAGCGGAGATTATTCTTTGTTAGCACGTCAGGCAAAAAGGAGTTTAACTGAATTTGCCAAGGTATATAATGCTAAGTTCAAGCATTGACGCAGTGAACTGCATATCAGCAATGAGTGCTATGTCTACGACTTCGTTAGCGATTTTGTCATTGAACATGCTAATTGCTTTCGGACGATCGTTAGAACATTAATCCTCCAGTAGTCAGGCTATGTTGCCCGAAGGTAATGCTTCATAGGAACATGCGAGAGACAGTGAATTGGCGTCTGTGACTATATTCAAATTCGGTTCTTTTCACCAGCATAAAAGTGGTAGTTCGGCAGCCTGCCAGAAATCAGGCTTCAGACAAACACACAGCAGCAGCAATGGCCGCTATAATTGCTAACGCACTAAAAGTTTCATACCTACTGGTTTGATAGAGGGAAATGATGTGGCGGAGCTCTTATTATTGCAGTCGCTGACTACCTTTGTTTCTTCATGCCTAGATATTGTAACACATCTCGAAAAAATTTGGGCCGAACTTCGTGCGTCTAGATGATGATTTTGGGCATTTGCTATTGCATTTGAATTTTCGTATAGCAGCTCTTTTCCATATGAACTACATGATGCTATCAACAAGATTACTGTATGCTGTCCGGATCTTCCTATATTAGGCGATTTTATCTACCCATCCATCATGCAGTCAAACTCACCCGCTTATCTCACCCTTTCCAGACGGAATGCAGTAACTTTCTTCACATGTGTGCGAATTTTAATCTTAACAGCTTTTCACTGAACCAATCCGAACTGTCATTATGATCGAGCATGTTAGATCTAGCGTTAACCAACTCACCAGTCCTTGTCATTTGTGTTTCATACCTTCCCGGGAGTGTTCACCAAGGTTAGGTCACTTGTAAACATAAATACCTCGGAAAGGAGATCTGACAGCCGTCGCCGTAGCTCAGTTGGTAGAGCACCGAACGCGTAATTCGGAGGTCGTGGGTTCGGTTACCACCGGCGACATGTGATTGTTTTTTCTTCTGCTTTTCTAATCAATTATCTTTAAGCGATGATATATTCAGTAATATTCTAAATTGATCAACACCACAAAATAAATAAATTAATTAAAAATATCCGCTGTGTCCCTTGGTTTCTGTGGATATATATATATATATATATATATATATATATATATATATATCCGCTGTGTCCCTTGGTTTCTGTGGATATATATATATATATATATATATCCACAGAAACCAAGGGACACAGCGGATATTTTTAATTAATTTATTTATTTTGTGGTGTTGATCAATTTAGAATATTACTGAATATATCATCGCTTAAAGATAATTGATTAGAAAAGCAGAAGAAAAAACAATCACATATCGCCGGTGGTAACCGAACCCACGACCTCCGAATTACGCGTTCGGTGCTCTACCAACTGAGCTACGGCGACGGCTGTCAGATCTCCTTTCCGAGGTATTTATGTTTACAAGTGACCTAACCTTGGTGAACACTCCCGGGAAGGTATGAAACACAAATGACAAGGACTGGTGAGTTGGTTAACGCTAGATCTAACATGCTCGATCATAATGACAGTTCGGATTGGTTCAGTGAAAAGCTGTTAAGATTAAAATTCGCACACATGTGAAGAAAGTTACTGCATTCCGTCTGGAAAGGGTGAGATAAGCGGGTGAGTTTGACTGCATGATGGATGGGTAGATAAAATCGCCTAATATAGGAAGATCCGGACAGCATACAGTAATCTTGTTGATAGCATCATGTAGTTCATATGGAAAAGAGCTGCTATACGAAAATTCAAATGCAATAGCAAATGCCCAAAATCATCATCTAGACGCACGAAGTTCGGCCCAAATTTTTTCGAGATGTGTTACAATATCTAGGCATGAAGAAACAAAGGTAGTCAGCGACTGCAATAATAAGAGCTCCGCCACATCATTTCCCTCTATCAAACCAGTAGGTATGAAACTTTTAGTGCGTTAGCAATTATAGCGGCCATTGCTGCTGCTGTGTGTTTGTCTGAAGCCTGATTTCTGGCAGGCTGCCGAACTACCACTTTTATGCTGGTATATATATATATATATATATATATATATATTTATATATATATATATATATATATATATATATATATATATATATATATATATGCCGTTCTTGGGCTCGGCTAGAACTATACGCAAAAAATATATGAAGTCGTTTGTAGCTTACAACAATTTAATGATGTTTCGGCCGCGGGACCGGGCTTCGTCGGAAAAAAAGCGCGAATGCTTAAGAACGTATATATATAGGTTGGCGATATCAACATGGCAAGAAAACAACAAACAAAAATATGTAGTCCTAAAAAGGCACGTGGCGAAACAGTAACATGAACCTGCAATGGCGTAAACATGATGTGATTACATATCGTAATTCCAGGTTAGGGGTGCTAAATACATGTGGCGAAATGCAAACGTAACGCAGGGCGATACAGAGCATGCGGCGGTTATATAAAGGCAAAAAATGCATCTACGAGGGTGAGGCACAGTAATGAAAAAAAATGTGATATTACTGGAAAATTAACCAATATAAATAAAAGGCTCATATCATATGTTTGAACGTTTACGTGGTTTAAAAATAGGACAGCAGTCACGACCCCATTCATACTTACAAGGTCGTCGAACGAGACGAACGAGTGGTATGTGCGTGTGTGTGTGTGTGTATATATATATATATACATATATATATATACACACACACGCACGCACGCACACACGCACACACACACACACACATATATATATATATATATATATATATATATATATATATATATATATATATATATATATATATATATATATATATATATATATATATATATATATATATATATATATATATATAGAGAGAGAGAGAGAGAGAGAAAGTTCCTAGGGCTAGGTTGGCCCTATATACACATGTCCATAGCTTGTTCAGATTCATGGAGGAAAAAAGCAACTTTCCGCACGTGCATCCTTTCGCACTACAAACCTAAAAAATCTGAATGTGCGCAGTGTGAATGAAAAAGTTTCTTTTGGCGAGAATAAAACTAAGGGTCTCATGATGGCAGTTTTACTTTACTTCGGGTCCACCGATCCATTCACTTCGTACGGTCACTGGCCTCGACGGTGCCTCGCGCGCGTGTTCTGAAACGCAAGGGCGAAGTGACTGCGAACAAATGCGGGACGCGCCGGGAATCCTGAAAGTGAGAAGAGCCACGCGCAGAGCCGAACGACGTCGGAAAGAGATAAATCCTCGTTCCTAAATCTGGTCCGCACATGTGTGCACAGCGGACGCCCGAGTCGACGCACACACGCACAAACACACATACCGTATGACACGTACAATAATACCCCTCAGAGGCGCACTAATGGCCCGAGAAAGAAGGCCAACAGCACCATTTCTTTTCCAGCTGTCACCTGCCCAGCGGGCCCGCCACTCGCGCGCACCGCTCCGTCCGCCGCCTGGCGACGCTGCTGTGTTTCGCGCTGTTTTTCCCGTCACTGCTACTCTAGCTGGCAAGAAAGCGAGTCCGGTCCGCGCTGCCTTATCGCCCTTTCCCCCTTACCACCCTGCCTCCCTAGACAGTTTTTGTTCTATTTCTTCTCGCTTCTCATCCGAAGCCCTGTCTTCGTGCTTTCTTTTTTGCTTCCTTCGAGATACCCTTTCGCTGCGAAGACCTTCCATGTTCTCGGGTTTGCAGAACAACACAGAGACGACAAAATTAGCGCGGCTCTTTGTTTTTGAGCAAGGCTCGAGCATCGGCACTTAGCTGCCTCCGATCGATGACGCAGAAAGACGAAGAGGTTGCATTATTCAATTGATCCTCGCACCCAAGTCTCCACTCTTCTCTTTTGGAGAACGCTAAAAAAAAGTGGGAAAGCAAGGAGGAGAAGTGGAAAGCCAAGAGGAAAATAAAGATACAAAAAGAAGTTCGCAACAATTTGCGCCGAGCTCCTCGGAGGTAAAGCACCTGGAGCACTTTTCCAGGAAGGCTTTTAAGATGTCAACGGCATTCAGGTCAAATTGCAGGAGATAGGTTGTATCATACTTTGTTTCGGCCGCTTGAGCCATGTAGAGCCTAATACTACGCGATAGGGGGAAGCCATGCACGCGCAGAAGTGGTACTGTTAATGTGGGAACACCTACGCTTATTTGTGTTGCCCCTTTTCAGTTACTTGGTGTACAGCTTGTCGGAACCTTCTAACGTTGCCGACGCGTTACTTTTCCCTTTTTCTTCCGCGCTTTTCGTTGTCTTCCAAGAAGAGGTAAGAGCAACATGGTCGTTCCCATGGGCAGAAATATTTAAACGAATGGTGCAGGAGAGCGTTTTTTTTTTACAATGTTCGAACACACGCAACGCGCTTGTGCTATTAGTATCCTAATCTGCAGCGTTGACGAGAAAAATATAGTATTCACTGGAAAGTAGCTCGAGGTTGTTCTACCACAGTAATTCATTCATGCTTTTTGAACACAGACCAACATGCATTTTTTTCTAGAAAAACACAGAACTGCTGTTTATGTTTCAGAAGTGCAAACAACTTTCTTATGTGGCGTTTAACGTCCAGAATTTGCGGATGGATTATATACTATCACAACAATGTTAACCCAATACTACCTCCGCCTTATGTCAAACACCTTCACTGGGGCCTTTGCGCAAATAAAATGAAATGAAATAAGAGATTACGGGGTGAAGGGCTCCACATTAATCTCGACCGTCTGGGGTTCCTTAATGTATGTTTACACCATAAAAGATTCGGGCATTTTCGCATTCCGTCCTAATTGAAATGCGGTCACTGGGACGGGGATTTCGCCACGGAACCTTGTGCTAAATAATAGATATGCGTAGCCACTTCATCATCGCAGTGGGCAAAATAAACGCCTAAAATAGATTCACAGAAGTAATGCAGTGAAGGGAAATGTATTGTGTTACCTTCGCGGTCTGACACATTTCTTTCTCGTTCTTCATCACCAGTCCCAACATAGTAACTGTCACTAACTTTGGGGTAAGATGACTACTTTTATTGCCGGGGCCACAGTCGCTCAGCGGTTATGGTGCTCGGCTGCTGACCCGAAAGACGCGGGTTCGATCTCGGCCGCAACGGTCGCATTTCGATGGAGGTCAAATGCTTGATGCCCGTGTACTGTGCGATGTCAGTGCAAGGTAAAGAACCCCATGTGGCCGAAATTTCCTGAGCCCTTCACTACGGCGTCCCTCATAGCCTGAGTCGCTTTGGGGCGCTAAACTCCATAAGTCAAACGAAATCATTACTTTTATTGCATTTTTACTCACAAAATGTAACGAATTTCTTTAACGCTAACCGCTCGTGCCAAGAATAGGTGCTAGAAGGAAAACTTTAGTTTTGTTTCCTTGTGTAGCCCAATTCTAGCCCTGTCTGTAACGCCACGCACGGCGCAGTCCTTTATAAAGCACTGTATGCCACAATTTTCTGGCGCTCAATTGGAAGCGGCTTCCACTGAGGTACAGAAACTGCAAAGCATAACGCTCGTTACAACACTCCTTTACTGACTCGCGTCGCATCGGTGAGCATGATAACCCGTTGTGGAACAGAAAATGTGTCGGCCAATGAAACACAATTTTCGCGCGTGAACTGCTTTGATAATTAAGTATTTTTTTCGCCGGCGCCAACCTTAGTTACCATTCTCTTTCAGGACATTAGAGGTGGAGCGCTGATACCAGAGTAACCAGAGAATCAGTGGATTAAGGTTTGTTCAGGTTAACTAGCATAGCTGCCTGGGCTGCTTGGCGAGACATATTTTTCGGCGAACAGCGCGAATGAGACGATGGACGAGAACGAGGTAAACAGGACAAGCGTTGTCCGGTGTTCATTTTCTGTGGCGTTTTGTTTTTGCTGTACCCAGAATTAAACTTGTGTACGTGGCAAACAATAATGGTAAGAAATAGCGATGCATCCGGGGTGCTCTGCTACACAAGCGTCACCTAAAGCTGCTGTGGGTTGGACAACTTTGAGAGCGTCCTTCGCTGCTGGATGCAGAGCGTCTGAAGGCTTAAAGTGAAAACGACCAGCATATCATGCCGGCCACAACCTTGCTCTTCAGATACAGTTGGCCTCTCTTTATTAAGCGCATATATTGCTGTCGCATGTCCTGTTGAAATTAATCGCACTGTTACATTTGTAATGGGTTTTCCGGGCACAGAACACAAAGCACAGCATGGCACAGAGCACAAAGCGCTGAACGGCGTCCACCGGCAGTCAGTCGTTCCAACCGCACCAACAGGAAGCGCGCGCTCGCCGAGCGCAGTCCCGCTGCAGCGCGGGCACTACTTCGTCATCACAATTGCCCCCGGCGAAGTAGGAGCCATCCTGGCGACTCACGGCGTGGTACACATGACGGGTTCGTGATAGTGCTTGAGGCGGCTGATGTGAACGGTTTCACGGCCACGGCGGCGGTGGTCAGAGGAGGGTATCAAAGGTTCCACAACATAGTTCACGGGGGAACTCTGACAGACACCACGGTAGGGGCCGTGATATCTGGTAAGGAACTTGGACGACAGGCCAGGGGGTCCAGAAGGGACCCAGAGCCAAACAAGGGAGCCGGCAGGTAGGTGGGCAAAGGGTTGACCAGAATCACGCCGTTCTTTCTGACGATGTTGATCGTCACACGTGAGCGATCGGGCTAGTTGGCGGCATACTTCGGCGTACTTGGCGATTTCAGAAGCAGGCGAGCAGTCAGATGCGTCAGTATGGTAGGGGAGAATGGTGTCAATCAAGCAGGTAGGTTCGCGTCCATAAAGGAGGAACAATGGCAAAAACCCTGTAGTAGACTGAACGGCGGTATTATACGCGTACGTCACAAATGGGAGTACGAGGTCCCAGTTAGAGTGGTCGGGATTGACATACATAGTGAGCATGTCACCGACCGTCCGATTAAACCTTTCGGTCAGCCCGTTCGTCTGAGGATGATACGCCGTGCTTGTTCTGTGAACTACGCGACATTCTTGTAGAAGCGCCTGAACAACGTCTGATAAAAACACGCGGCCGCGATCGCCGAGAAGCTCGCGGGGAGCACCGTGGCGAAGAACGAGGTTGCGAAGAATGAAGAAAGCGACTTCTCTGGCTGTAGCCGCCGAAAGAGCGGACGTCTCGGTATAGCGCGTAAGATGGTCGACGGCGACGACAATCCAGCGACAATCCAGCGACGACAATCCCAGTCAGTCGTTCCAACCGCACCAACAGGAAGCGCGCGCTCGCCGAGCGCAGTCCCGCTGCAGCGCGGGCACTTCTCCGTCATCACACATTCTTTAATAGAGAGTCGCACACTTTTCACTCGTTCAGAAGTTAACAGTTGCGCAAAACGAGGGAATATTTTCGTGTACGATTAGGTGAGCGATTCACCATTTTTTCCGCTTTTCTTTTTTGTGCGCCATGTGAAAACATCTGGAATCGACATCTAGTAGTAGAGCGGCGTGTACAGAGGGCAAAACGCATGCCTAGAACAACCAAACTGTGTGTTCCGGAGCTCCCAAAGCTGCTGCGACCAAGAAAGCAAAAAATGACGATGAAATTCTATGATTTTAACAGCACATTTTTACATCCAGACCATTTTTAACCAAATCTTATCGCTAGCTATCGCCTGTTACGCCCGAAACACGCTAAGAGCGTGTTCTAGACATGCGTTTTGCCCTCTGTACATGAAGAGTGCGGCAGTGGGATACACTGCAGTATTTCCATTGTTGATCACCGGCGCAAGAAGGAACTTAACAAGCATGACATATCAAGCAGCATCAGCAGAAAGATTGGCTGACGCAATTTTGAGAAGCCACCGTGTACGCCCTCCCGATTTTTCAAATAGCTGGAACACTTAGTCGACTTCTTTCTTTTAGTATATACCCACTTTGTGAATCAGGAAACTTCGAACTATTTATACAGGTGGTTCAGTCTGTGGATCTTGCGCGAAACTTTCGATGTTTTCTTCCGGGGCAGCGGCGTTAGGCATGTGTAAGCAAATGATTCTTCGGGCATGCTTTCCGGAAGAATGAGACACCTTTCGCGGTGGCAAGAGCCTTGCACCCGGTTTATCACCTTTCTTGGCTTCTTATACTTCTCCTTGCGCAATTAGCCAACTGACCGAAAAAAAAAAGTTGGCGCATCTAAATAGGACAGGGTGTCGTTAATCTTCCGTTCTTAGTTTTCGTCGCAGGCTATGTATTCTTTTATGTCAGAACCTTTGCTTCAGAAGTAGGTTGCGTGTACGGCATAGCAATACTGAAACAAAGCAGTTGCAGTTTCGTCCCTGCGTCATATCTGTGGTTTTTACGCCCCTCAGTTCTGAAACAGGGCGTGTAGTGTGGATATTTCATGAGTATATGTGTTGAAATCAATTTCTGGTCAACCTGGTGAAGTTGGTACTCCCCGGATTAGGCTGCGTATCCAGACCCAGTTTGCAGTACAACGAAAGATTCCCTTCTATTCGGGCACCAAACAGCTTTTGTCAGTTTTCATTTTCTTCCCCTTAGATGCAGTTATGAATTTATCCTCCCTTCGTCCTCATGATCTTTTAGTAAGCGAGTTTCCTACATCCGTTCACAAGACTTTCGCCGTGAAAAACGATACTAAAGTTGCACCCAGGAGAAATTGAATTTGGCCTGCACCGATAAGGCAGCGCGTTATAATCACTAAGAGACTACTCTCACGAAGACGCAGTTTTTTTAAGCTAGACAAGACCGAACTATAGATGTCGAAAGTTAAATAGGTCCACCGCACGTATATTTTTTTTTTTGTGCGCATATCTAAGATGCCACACTACACCACCATTCACTTCAAAACGGCGGCGACCTGTCCTTTTCGGAAGGGACACCACAATTTTCAATTTCGTGGAGGAAAGATTTTCAAATCCAATTATCTTGGCTATAGATAAGTCTTTTGTCGGCGTGGAAACGGGAACAAAAGCAGAAAGCACCTGAGAGTCTATTTTAGTGGAAACAGTAATTGAATGGAGTTGCCCTCAGTGTCAGTTCTGCACTGAACAGAGCAACAAGACCGCAAAACTGAACCATTCGAACAAGCTATCACTCAAATTAGCAATATGTACCATAATATTGGCATTAAGAACCATAGATTTGCACCACAGGACATTAGTGAGTGAACAGGCCGCCGGCCACAGCTCCGGTTCTGCAATCAACGCGAACTTTAATTATGAGGCTGGAGCGTAAGCGCGACCACACTGGACTGCAAGGAATGACCTGTGTTATGCCTTAAAACGGCCATGACTTGAGAACATGTATCATATATAATAGACACGTTAGCTTTTCGGTACACACAAGAAATTGCATATTCCGAACCACAGGCACAGCTAGAAAACAATGATTGCACTAACAAGAAGGCAGATATCTATACAAGTGCCTCTTCAGCGCTGCGGACAAGTCATTCAAGCCAGATGTGGTCATTGTTATGTTGGAGGTAAGGTGATTAATTTGTGCGATTGTGCCCTGAACGAATTAACTTTTATGTTCCATCAAACTTTTGTGCAAACTTTAGCGTGAAAACAAATGTTTGCCTCATGAGAAATAGCATATCATTTTTTCCACTTCTGTACTTACTCGGTTGGAAGTCAAATAATGAAAAAAAAAGACAAAAGTGGTGTAGTCATAGCTGCATCTCTCAGCCAAGAGCCGTAGCGACTGATTTAACGCTGCTTAAAACTGTGATCTTTTTCTGGTTGAAAGCGATTGACAGAGCGCTTGTGCAATGACTAAATGTTTGCAAGTTCGGCTGCCTATTTCACGCAGCGACTTCTGCTTGTGCTTGTGCAAAATTGCGAATAATGAAAAATCTGGTGCAAAGCTGTCAATGGCATATAGGAATGCATTTTTAGCATGAGAGCTGCACTCCTATGTTCCCACGATGTGAAATTTTGCATATTAAAAACAGAAGTCTGCAGGCGAGATTATCCAGGCGGCTGAAATAGCAAAGATTCACAATTATTTTACAGTTTTCGTTCCGTCCATTTCTCGTTATCGTTCCGTTCATTTCTAGGGTACGATTTTAAACCGTGCATAATAAGGCGCAACGTCTGTCGGCTGGTTGACGCAGCCATGGCTAGACTTCTTGTTTTTTACTGTTTGTATGTACATGACGCTTTTCCAATAAATGCGCAGTTGAAAGTCACGGCTTGTGGTGTGCGCCCCTCTTCCATTGCCCGTGTTTTTGCGCACGCTGTTTCGTTCATCACCTTTGAGTATTTTTTGCCAACTGAATGCCGCGGAGACTATTTGCGAAACAGGCGCGTCAGATGATGTTCTCATCTCTCCATACTTGTAGAAAGCAGACGGCTGAACGACATGCTTTTATTTAAGAGCATGCTTAGACTGCATGAAAACCTCGCGTACACTTTTCAAGGCTGGACGCCGCGCCTTCGTGACACGTGGACGGCGTTACACATGCTTAATTCCGGCCTCACTCCGGGAATTCTAGACCGCAGTCTACACGCCTACGAGTTCCCTTGAAGTGAAAACTACTGGCATATCGTTTTCATGCGGCAAGACATGTCAAGAAGGATTTATGAGGCTACCAGATGTGTCAGGGCGTGCACGTCCAAAGATTTCGACTGCGAAAGTGATGAAACGACGCACCATCACATTATTACGCCTTTCTACAAGTGGCTGCGACTGGCGATGATGTTTCGAGCTAAAAGACATTTCGTCTCTTACACTGGCTGTCAACGGCTAGACATATCGCTTTCTTGTTTTTGCAACATAAAATTGGGTCTACAACACGGCGGCGGATTCCGCAAGGATGTATTTTAGTGACGATCGCGTTCTAAGCTATATGAAGAGAAAACCTGGTCAGAAATGCGAACTGCCTGCAGTGACGGTGCAAAATTTGCAAAGCTGAAAGCTTTGTGCTTCAAGTATTCGTCGCTATGAAACAGCGAAATCACCCCACTGAGGAGACGCAAAAAAAGGAAACCTTATTTTGGCTCTACTCACGTTCTCTCATCAGTGAAAAATAGACAAGCAGGAGAAAAAAAAGGAACAGCATTTCCTCAAAAGATTCGTAATTCTGACCTTTCCACAAGAATTACACAAAGATATTTCTTTCAAGTGGACTAACGAATGTAATTGTGCGCTTCGCCAACTAGCATTTCTTCTTACCTCGAGGCCAGTATAGCGTCATTTCTGCCCGACAGCTCCTGCTGAACTTCATACTGTCGCCAGCGGTATCGGTGTGGGTGATGTGCTCGTACAATGCCACTCCGGGAATCAACACGTTCTCGCTTACGCAAGTTGCACCCTGAGGAAGTCTGAACGCAATTAAACCTTGAGCGAGCAAAAGTGTCTCGCCGTTGTTTTCGGCATACAGCCATTTCATTCGTACCTTTACGGACGTTTCGTTACAAACACCACATACCATCATTCTCTTTGCTGGCTTGTGAATCTGTGCCACCACGGCGGTCGGTTGGCGAGCTGGGCATCACGCCTCCTGGAGTTCAACTTTACAGTGTCGTACAAAAGTGGCCACCAGCACGCTGACGCAGAATATGCAGCATAATATTGGCATTAGGAACCCTTGATTTGCACCATAGGTCATTAATGAATAAACAGGCCGCCGGCCACAGCTCTGGTTCTACAATCAATGCGAAGCTTAATCATGAGGCTGGACCATAAAGCGCGACCACACTGGACTGTAAGGAGTGACCTGTGTTATGCCTTAAAACGGCCATGACTTGAGAACATGCATCATACATAATAGACACGTTAGCGTTTCGGTACAAACAAAAAAAGCATATTCCGAATCAAAGGTACAGCTAGAAAACAATGATTGCACTAACAAGCAGGAGGATATCTATACAAATACCTCTTGAGCGCTGCGGACAAGTCATTCAAGCCAAATGTGGTAAATATTAATTTGGAGGTAAGGCGATTCATTTGTGCTATTGTTCTCTGAAAGAATTAATGCTTAGAGCCGTAAGTGCGTGCTGGCATTTATTTTATGTTGCTCGGATGGTCTTGCCTCTGAAAGGGGTAGGCGATAGAGGTAGGAGAACAGCCATATTACTGTTTAGAATTTCGAAATCGCGATTGCCGCCGCGGTGGCTCAGTGGTTATGGTGCTCGGCTGCTGACCCGAAAGACGCGGGATCGATCCCGGCCGCGGCGGTTGAATTTCTTTGGAGGAGAAATTCTTGAGGCCCGTGCACTGTGCGATGTCAGTGCACGTTAAAGAACCCCAAGTGGTCGAAATTTCCGGAGCCCTCCACTACGGCGTCTCTCATAGCCTTAGTCGCTTTGGGACGTTAAACCCAATAAACCAAACCAAACTAAACCGAAATCGCGATTATCCTCGGCGCTGTGGCTCAACAAAGTTTGGCTACATCGTGCCAAAAGAGATGCGCTTTCAAAAAGCATGCAGACATGGCGACCCCTCCAGTGCACAAAACTCTTCGAAATAGTCCGCACTGCAGTGTCTGAGGAATATTTTCGATTTGGGGAAGGAAGAGAGACCGCCCCGTTGGTTATGTTTCATACGGGTTCTAGTGGTATATATGGCAAAATAGTTTTGCGACACGGACCGAACTGATCGGATATGAATTGCTACCAATTTATTCTTTAGAAATGGTGTGGACGGATCACGTGCAATGCATGCGGATGAGGAGAAAATTTTTAGAAGCAATAGTTCTCTGTCATTGTTTTACGCATGAATAAATTTTTTTAAAATAAAATATCAATAGTGCCACTCTTCAGAGCAAAGCTAAATGCACGGCGATTCTATGACATGTTTGAGATAGATATTAAACATTCATATTTGACTCCTTTAAATAATACTGCGTATGATTGATTTGACGCTTTAGAGTTAAGCAAATGCGTTTCAAATGAGACAGATTAAAATTGATGAGGCAGGTGCAACACAAAGATTAAAATCTGTTGTGATCTTTTTGAAGCTCTAATACATCGGATTCATGCCTGATTTTCTTTCCGTTTGTAAACGGCTACCACCAGTGTACAATCACAAATTGGAAGTTATGCCAAAAAGGAATGATTTATGCAGACCAAGAACAGAAGTTGATTGCTTATATTCGGTTGCTGTCTTTTTAGCTCTGCTATTCAGAGTAACAAAACAGAGGGCCCCAAAAGAATCATGAGGAAAATGATATAGTTCTTTGAAGTCAAGGTTCAGTCAATTTTCTTGCAGTGTGGCATTTGTTGCTATTTTGGGGGCCATTGTAGAGATACTGGTTAGGTGTTTTTAAGTTTCAGAATTACCTGTGCCTCAAACCATAAGTGAAAACCCAAAATTTGCGAGATATGAGACCGTCGACTACACAAGCAGCAGTACACTGGTCCTTTGAAATACGCGTGAGTTCCTTAGTGAGACAGATCATAGTGATTAAGGTCTTAAATAGATGTGTCTATTTCTTACGTCATTAATCTTTTTTGTTCTCAAGGTTTCTGTCCGCTTCGTCTCTTGTTAGTGCATTTAAATAGACGCACGTAGTATCAAGGAAGTCGAGTTCTAGACATAAGACGCGATGCTAACTTTATCTATGTGGAACATGAAAAAGGCCAGAAAATAAGGAAGCATCATGAATTCGCTCTGTTTTTTATGCGGGTTTAAATACAGTTAGTCGAGATAATTTCCGGAGCTTGTTTATTCATGATGAAAGAAATATCGCACACGAAAACCTGGACAAAGTGAGAGAAACACACATTACTTTTACTTTTTACTTTTAAATTTACGTAATTTTTAATTTACTTGAGATTTTCTTTTAACAGGGCGTTTATTGTAAAGATTTCACATTTGCAGCAGTTAACAAAAAGATATATTTTCAATTGTTTTCGTATACATTCATATTATCAGGGATAGAAAAGACATATTCGCTCTTCCTGAATACATTGTGGTGCAATATTGTCCTCGCCTTCTGCCAGGAGTTGTTAGGGGCGTAAGTGTTTGCATCCATTTTGTTTTTAATTTTACTCCTTTCATGGGCGCTCTCTATTGCGTTCATTTTCTGTTACTTCCAAATTATTATTAACTTCTTGTCGGTTTCAGGTGACATATTCTGAGGTTGGATGCACTGCAGCATAATTTTATAAGCAGTGGGCGGACTGTGAGTTAACAATATGCCATCAAGACTGCTGAAATGGCAATAATCTGAGGCCACAACTATGGGATGAACACCATCAGCTTTCACTGTATTTTAGCGCATTGCTGTCCACACCGTCGCAAGTTTTGAAGAGGTTTGGTTGAGATCAAGTTTGTGCTTTCGATCTTTGCAGGAGACACATGAGAACGACCAACCAGAAAGGTGTTGTTCGCTCGAGCCTAAAAAACTCTGCACTGACCTGTACTAATATTTTCCTAGATTGGTCTTGTTATCAGGCTCTACAGTACCTCCATGGACTGTGCAACGTGCTGAAGTAAACAATAGGAGCCTTGATCAAACCCCGCACATCTGCGGAAAGAATTGGGCTTCCAGGATGATATGTAGTTAAGGGAAGGCCTGTATGGACAAGTGACGAATAGAAAATAGTGATTTCATTGGACTACTCGTAGTTGTTGTCTTGTGGAAATAATGGAATTCCTTCTATACATCTCCCCAAACGCAATCTATTGAACCTGGTTGTCGCCTTCCCGAGTTAAATCACACAAGCAGGAACGTAATGGCACGGGAATGATTCTGTGCTGGCGGAGTTTATCACTTTTATTGATTTCAAAGTACCATGAGCGAAGAGGTTGATCAGGGCATACTAGAAAAGGTTATCCGTCCGTAAGCACACAAGAATCAGAACTCGGATATCGGTTCTAACAAAATTACGACCCGAAGCGGTCTTCTACGCTTGTGAAAAATTCGATGAAGATAAGGACGGTGGACCTTATGCAGTAACCTAGCCGGTCTGCTAAGATTGAATCAGTTGACTATCTTTTATAATTATTGCGCATTGTCTGAGGGAAAAGAAACGAGCAACGTCCAGCAGAATGCCGAGAAGCTGCTGCAGAAGTGGAGAAACATACACTGCAAGTTCACTGACAGCCTTTTGGATTCTATGCTCTGGCAGAGTCAAGCAGTGCTCGGCGGAAAACACTTGCGCAGAAAGTACTGACGCAAGAGGTGATTGTGAAAAGGCATTCTTGGAGTTGTTGCGTCATTTTGTAAATAAAAAAAGATATAACAGCCGATACCTTCACACAGAGCTGAAAACAGTTTTTCATTATATTTTCTATGAGAAGAAATTGGCGCTTCATTTGGTGGTAAAAACTGGTTGTTAGCGATTACAATATGTAAAGCTGCAAATGGGCCTTGTTGCTTTATATTTAACTTCATTAGTGCGCTACTCATGCGAACGAACAAGACTGGATACAAAAACCACATACAGACAGGGCACCAACTATATTAGCTAATTTTATTGCGCAAGAAGCTCATTTTGTATTAACAGTTAAAAGGGAAAAAACACATGATAGAACAATCAAACATGGTGGCGCCAGGGTGCTGAGTTAGCTTATTTTCGTCTGTGGTAGATGGGCATGTGGGGCGGTTCCGGGTTCATTCGTGTCTTTAAGCAGTCGACTTCTCCCTTCGCCATGCACATACAAAAAGGATTTCCTGCGCAATAAAATCAGTTGATAGTTTGCACCCTGTATCTGTGTGTGGTTTCTGCGTCCAGTGCTGTTCATTCTAATGAGTAGCGCACTAATGAAGTTAAAAGTGATTACCATGTCAGACATTGTCGTTCCATCAAACTTGTGTGCAAATTTTAGCGCGGAAAAAAAATTGTTTGCCTCAAGAGAAATAGCATACCATTTTTTCACTTCTGTACTTACTCGGTGGGATGTCAAGTAATGAAAAAAACAGACAAAAGTGGTCTAGTCATGGCTGCGTTTGTCAGCCGAGAGTCGTAGCGACAGATTAAACGTTGTTTAAAACTCTAATCTTTTTCTGGTTGAGAACGATTGACAGAGCGCTTGTGCAATGACTGGAAATGTTTGCTACTTCGGCTGCCTCAATAATATCACGCAGCGACTTCTGCTTGTGCTTGTGCAAAATTGTGAATCATGAAAACCCTGGTGCAAAACTGTAAAGGGCATATAAGAATGCATTTTTAGCATCACAGCTGCACTCCTGTGTTCCAGGATGTGAAATTTTGCATATTGCGAACAGAAGTCTGGAGGCCAGATTATCGAGGTGGCTGAAATGGCAAAAAATCGCAATTATTGCACAACTTTTATGCACTCTATTTCTATCGCAAAAAAAGGTTACAATTTTAAGCCGTGCATAATCAGATGCAACGTCTCTTAGGGCTAGACCTCTTTTTTCTACTCTTTGTATGTACATGACGCCTTTCCAATAAACGCGCAGTGTAAAGTCACAGCTTGTGGTGTGCGCCCCTCTTCCATTGCCCCTGTTTTTTCGCTCGCTCTTTCGTTCATCACCTTTAAGTATTTTTTGCCAACTGAATGCTGTGGAGACCATTTGCGAAACGGGCGCGTCAGATGATGTTCTCACCTCTCCATACTTGTAGAAAGCAGACGGCTGAAGGACGCGCTTTTATTTAACAGCATGCTTAGACTGCATGAAAACCTTGCGTAAACTTTTCGAAGCTCGACACCGCGCCTTCGTGACACGTGGACGGCGTTACATATGCTTAATACGGGCCTTACTCCGGGCATTCTAGACCGGAGTCTACACGCCTACGAGTCGCGAAGTGAGAACTACTGGCATACCGTGTTCATGCGGCAAGACATGTCAAGAACGATTTATGAGGATACCTGATGTGTCAGGGCGTGCACGTCCAAAAATTGCAACTGCGAAAGGGCTGTCGAAAGTGATGAAACGACGCACCATCACATTATTACGCCTTTCTATAAGTGGCTGCGACTGGCGATGATGTTTCGAGCTAAAAGACATTTCGTGTCTTACACTGGCTGTCAACGGCTAGACATATCGCTTTCTTGTTTTTGCAACATAAAATTCGGACTACAACACGGCGGCGAATTCCGCAATGATGTAATTTACAGACGATCACGTTGTACGCTATATGAAGAGAGAACCTGGTTAGACATGCGAACTTCCTGCAACGACGGTGTAAAATTTGCAAAGCTGAAAGTTTTGTGCTTCAAGTCTTCGTCCCTATGAAACATGGAAATCGCCCAGCTTAGAAGAAGCAAAAAAGGAAACCTTATTTTGGCTCGACTCACGTTCTCTCATCAGTGAAAAATAGACAAGCAGGAGAAAAAAAAAGGAACAGCATTTCCTCAAAAGATTCGTAATTCTGACCTTTCCACAAGAATTACACAAAGATATTTCTTTCATGTGGACTAACGAATGTAATTGTGCGCTTCGCCAACTAGCATTTCTTCTTACCTCGAGGACAGTATAGCGTCATTTCTGCCCGACAGCTCCTGCTGAACTTCATACTGTCGCCAGCGGTATCGGTGTGGGTGATGTGCTCGTACAATGCCACTCCGGGAATCAATACGTTCTCGCTTACGCAAGTTGCACCCTGAGGAAGTCTGAACGCAATTAAACCTTGAGCGAGCAAAAGTGTCTCGCCGTTGTTTTCGGCATACAGCCATTTCATTCGTACCTTTGCGGACGTTTCGTTACAAACACCACATACCATCATTCTCTTTGCTGGCTTGTGAATCCGCGTCACCACGGCGTTCGGCTGGCGAGCTGGACATTACGCCTCCAGGAGATCAACTTTACAGTGCCGTACAAAAGTGGCCACCAGCACGCCGACGCAGACTGCATCTTGCGGCTGCTACTCGCGGATACTCCTGCGATGAAGATAACTTTGACAATATGTTTCCGCCGTTTCCTTACAGTTTCCGGTTCTTGACACTTTCCAGAAAGAACAACGCAAAGATCAACCCTTGGTATCGCTTTTGGAAAAAGCCCGCGATCCGACAGTTAGACAGGCCTTGGCACTTTAGTGGGCGTAGTTATGTTGATGATGATGATGATGATCACGACGATGAAAATGAGCCCTCACAAAGGGCAGCATTTGGACGCCTTGAGAATTGTCTTATTTTCACTGTTTGCTATAGTTTGTTCACCTGAAGTCTCGCTTATGGGAAAAAAGCACGTTCTCTTTGATGCATTTTGCAGGTTTCTCCAGATCTACATCTTAAAAGACAGGCTCCATGTAAGCGTTTTCCCGTACCAGATGGGGTACAACTGCGACGAAAATTCTATCACCTACCAGAGCGTTAAGCAAGATTGATACAAAGACATCATGAGTGAACAAAGAGCCAGTGGCACCAATCAAAACACGAGCGAACTTCTGAGCTTCGCATGACGCGAAAATGCATGCTTACAGATGCGAGAACGACTACAATAGAATAGAATGAAATAAAACAGGAAGGTCCACTGCCTCACGTGCAGGCCGTGTAATTAATATTTCATAGAAACTTTCAGTCCCAAGACACGTCCGTGGTATTATGTTATTGCAGTGTTGGTGCTTGAGGCGTTAAGGAGGCGCTAGACACACTCGACCTAGCTAGAAAATTACCACAGCAGTTGTAAAGAGGCACCCACCGTATGCAGCGTTCATTTTCATCCTCGAGTGCCGTCAGTGCATATTATAACACAAGCTGGAAGAATCAGAGATAGTTGTACTGTGATCGCTGCAATACGCGAGGCTGCAGCTTCGTTTTCCAAGCCAGCACTGCCTGGCAAAAGTTGGCGCACGCCACGTGTCCTATGCAGAGCATCTCCGCGACAGCGTCTGACGCTGCGCGCTCGAACGAGAACTGCGTTCCAGTACTGCTGGACAGGCGTTGGCTGAAAAAAGTGCACAAGTGTAGAGAAATCACTCTGCTTCTCTGCCCGCATTTTCTGCTACGCCCTCAACTGTAAATGGCTCGCTGTTTCACGGTATTCTAGCTCGTCCTGCTACAGTCAGGATTTTCTGCCGCGTGAAAATAACGCGTTAACGTTATGGGCCCAAAGACCACTTGGTCACGTCAGGAAACTTCTCAGCACAGCCAGTTTTTTTCCTAGTCTGTGCCCGCGGCCCGACGTCTGGTTCTTGTGGGCTAAAGACCACATTTAAAGCTTTGAAGCCGGAGTCACACGACTTGTACCTCGTTATGATTGCTAGGAAACCAGATAGTGCAGGAAAAGACATGCTTTAATGAATGAGCTGTATTCGTCTAGTAGAGGGTCTTTAGTGTTTTTTTTTCTCCTTTTTCTTCCTTCTTTGCTTCTGTCATTACTTCTCACTTTCTGTTCTCCTTTACTTCTTTATTTCCTCCTTTCTTATTGTCTTTCTTTTTTCTTTCCTTCTTTCCTTCTTCCCTGCTTCTCTCTTTCTTTCTTTTTTGTCTTTCTTTCTTTCTTTCTTTCTTTCTTTCTTTCTTTCTTTCTTTCTTTCTTTCTTTCTTTCTTCCTTTCTTTCTCTCTTTCTTTCTTTCTTTCTTTCTTTCTTTCGTTCTTTCTTCATTCTTTCCCTTCGTTCTTTCTTCATTCTTTCACTTAGTTCCTTTTTTCTTCGCCTGCAGTTCATCTGCAGCTCTCCACTGCAGCTGGAATCATGGCCCGCGATATGAAAAGATACTGTGAGGTGAAAAGCCCGCAAGCAGGTTCGAGCGTCCTCCGAGGTGGGGCCCCGGAGGATCCAGAAAACTGTCCCAGACCGAGCACGTCTGTGGATAGAACAAAAATAGTTTTACTTAAAGTCAATCAGTCATAGATGGGTAGAGAACCGTGCGGCCGAGGGTTGAGGAGTGGTGCCGGCGTGGCAATCAGCTGTCCGTCGCCAGAAAAGCGCAGGGGCCAAGCACCACCGCAGGCCTGTTCTCCCAGCGGCCGGAAATCGGACGCGGAGCACTTGCAGCAGTGGCTTCGATGAAGCACCAAAGAGAGGGAATGGCCGCCCAGGTCCGGACACCCGGGCGCGGCCAGGGAGGCACCTTTTCACAGCAGCAGGTCCTAACCACGGGACGACAGGCACGAACCGACTGCAGGGGCGGCAGGATCCCCAGACGGGCAGCACCTGCCTGTGCCCAGCACGGCGCCCACTCTCCCAAGCAGCAAGAGGCAGGCGGGAGACGGGAGACAGCAGGCTCCTGGTTGCGCTGAACTAGGCGAGGACAGCTTCCTCTGTCCTGGTCACACGGGTTCAAGAAGCCGTTCAGCCGTGACCTCGCCTGTTCGTTGCCCGAGCTCGTCTCCTCGCGCCCTTCGCGCCACGCCCCGTGTCTCTTCTTTTCTTCTCTTTTTCCAAGCGAGCGTCAGGCCGCCGTTAGTGCTGCAGGGCGCTTGTGGCATCACAGATATGCCCCCCCCCCCCCCTTCGAGAAGTTTTTTCTCTTTCAAAAAAAAAAAAAACTTTTGCACGAAGTACTGTTCGGAGCACTGCAGCACACCACACTGAACACATTCTCACGCACAGCACCAACCACTGGCTGTTGTCAGTCTGTCTCACGCGCACATGGGAAGAAAAAATGCACCCGATATACAAATTCTAATTTGACAATTCTATAGAGACGGCAAGGTTATACACAGAGCACACCGCATAAAGACAGAAAGGACAGGAATACTACTGCAAAAAAACACAAAAATGCTTTTCACATGCAACAATGTCCGCCGAAACGACCGAAAAAACACACAACAGAAACAAAAAAAAAGGTTTGCCATTAAGGTGAAATCTGAGAAGACTATCGAACACTGGACTCCACATCAGGTGATTCCATCCCACACTAGCCTAAAAACGCACCTATGAAATGTGTCGGAAAAACCACCAATGGGCACTCGAAAGATCCCACAGAACAATAAGCTGGTTTTCATAACTACACACACCGGAAAAATAAGGCACAACGGCATCTGCACAGATATCTCTCCTATATTGTAGTCAACCGAGGGCTTGACACTTTGTGCGGTTTTTGCCATTTCAACCCCTGAGCCCATGCGAGATTCAGAACAATACCCCTTCTCTATCGCCTTTACAACGGATAAACCGAATTCATAGCATAGAGAATTCACTCCAGCCTTTTCGTGAGCTTGAATAAAACCATTCTGTTGGGCAAGGATGTTAATGAGAAGTGGGTGCGGCAGCACATCACTGTCTTCCACAACTTCTACAATGAATCACAGCTCATGGCAGCCTGATATTTGGGGCTCTTTCAACCATTTCCGCACACCAAGGACTGGCGCCGTTGCATCCCCTGCTTGGCATGAAATCACTACAGTACCACGCTCATATTTCTCGTACATTTCGGCTTCCAAACAAGAATAGATGCCTACTCGGCCTGCTTGAGCCAATCCACGTTTACTAGCCCAGTCCTGTACGATGCTGCATTCTGTCTCCATGTGCTCTGACTCGGGATGTCTTTTCGATGCGGCCGATGTAACCAAATGTATGAGCTTATGTACTACTTCATCTTCGAAAGAACCCCAATTCGAAGAAAGCATCCGGTGCTCTTTGAGTGGGTCGCTACTTGCAAACACCTTCAATGAGCTGCCATCACATCTGGCACTGCCAGTTACCTCCGCAGGCTCACACAGAAATACTCGGAATGCCTGAAGCCGATCTGTCTTAGCACAAATGAAATGAACGAAGAAGGAATCACACACATTGCCTCCAAGGTAATCTCCTGGCTTGACACTTCCAGCTCTTCTGAGCAACTCGTAGCCACTCTGTTCGCAAGTAGTAACCTGATGGATTACACATTTGTGGCCGTCTACACCCTTGTGCTTCAAGACACCATGCCCAAGAATTTCATTCCTAGCACACGAAAGACCAACAATCTCCACTACGAACGCTGTGCTCTGTCCTGGTAGAAGAACCTCTACTTTTCCTAGAGGCAGTATTTGAGTCATTTGCTCTTCATACATCGCTATAAGGGCATACTCCTGGCCACTGTCGGCCTGCGTTGAGCGAAGTTCTAATTCTAGACAGCCTTCCAGGCAAGATGCTGCTGCTGCTTCGGCACTAGGATCCACACTGACCATTCTTGTGACGTCCTCGACAGCGCTCCAATTGCCCGAGCCATGTTCAGTTGGCAATAGGTCTTTTGTGTCATGTGAGAGCTCAACACTTTCCACAAGCCTAAGAGCCTTCTTTGCATCTAACGAAACCACATGAAACTCGATCACACGGTGATCTTCCTCAAGACGCGATAATTCTTCCATACGATGGGCTATCTCTGCCATGCGGTATGCTATCTCCGCTCGCCGTTGAGCTGCACGGTCCTCACGCGCTCTCCGCAGTGCGTCACTGACATACGCCCGTAGTGTGGCTCCCTGAAGTCCCATGAGCTCTCCTGCAGCAACCAGCTCGAGCGCACTCATCTTGTTTCACGAACGCCGGGAAGTAGCAAACTTTGCTCGGTCTGGTCCTGTCGTAGCGGACGCCAAATTTGTGAAATGAAAAGTCCCCCAGGCAGGTTCGAACGTCCTCCGAGGTGGGGCCCCGGAGGATCCAGAAAACTGTCAAAGACCGAGCACGTCTGTGGATAGAACAAAAATAGTTTTACTTAACGTCAATCAGTCATAGATGGGTAGAGAACCGTGCGGCCGAGGGTCGAGGAGTGGTGCCGGCGTGGGAATCAGCTGTCTGTCGCCAGAAAACAGCCGGGGCCAAGCACCACCGCAGGCCTGTTCTCCCAGGGGCCGAAAATCGGGCGCGAAGCACTAGCAGCAGTGGCTTCGATGAAGCACCAAAGAGAGGGAATGGCCGCCCAGGTCGGGACACCCGGGCGCGGCCAGGGCGGCACCTTTTCACAGCAGCAGGTCCTAACCACGGGACGACAGACGCGAACCGACTGCAGGCGCGGCAAGATCCCCGGATGGGCAGCACCTGCCTGTGCCCAGCACGGCGCCCACTCTCCCAGGCAGCAAGAGGCAGGCGGGAGACGGGAGACAGCAGGCTCCTGGTTGCGCTAGGCGAGGAGACGAGCTCGGGCAACGAACAGGCGAGGTCACGGCTGAACGGCTTCTTGAACCCGGATGACCAGGCCTGGGGAAGCTGTCCTCGCCTAGTTCAGCGCAACCAGGAGCCTGCTGTCTCCCGTCCCCCGCCTGCTTCTTGGGGCCTGGAAGAGTGGGCGCCGTGCTGGGCTCAGGCAGGTGCTGCCCGTCCGGGGATCCTGCCGCCCCTGTAGTTGGTTTGTGCCTGTCGTCCCGTGGTTAGGACCTGCTGCTGTGAAAAGGTGCCTCCCTGGCCGCGCCCGGGTGTCCGGACCTGGGCGGCCATTCCCTCTCTTTGGTGCTTCATCGAAGCCACTGCTGCTAGTGCTCCGCGCCCGATTTCCGGCCGCTGGGAGAACAGGCCTGAGGGGGTGCTTGGCCCCGGCGCCCTTCTGGCGGCGGACAGCTGATTCCCACGCCTGCACTACTCCTCGACGCTTGGCCGCACGGTTCTCTACCCATCTACGACTGATTGACTTTAAGTAAAACTATTTTTGTTCTATCCACAGACGTGCTCGGTCTGGGACAGTTTTCTGGATCCTCCGGGGCCCCACCTCGGAGGACGCTCGAACCTGCTTGGGGGACTTTTCACCTCACAAATCCATTGATTCACTTTCTGTAGAAAAGAAAATGCTGCTTCTGCGATAAAAGGCGATGTGGGCGTAGCGTCGAAATCGCACTCCAGTTCAAAAAATGCTCGCAAGCAACAGGTTCTGAATGATATAAGATATAAGGCTGCAGGCGACATGCAAAGTATATCTGTTTTGGCATACGAGGTCTGTTAGAAAAGTATCCGACCTTTGGCCGTAGAAAAAAAACTTGCATAACTGGAACGTTGCAAACCTAGTCACCTTCAAAGTAGTCTACTTGGGACTCCACACACTTCTCCCAGCGGTGCTGCCATTGTGCGAAGTATTCCGAAAAGGCCCCTTTCGGAATGGAGTTTAGCTCAGCTGTCGTTGCAGCCATAATGTTCTTCCTTGTCTGAAATCACGCTCCTTTCAATGGCCTCTTAATTTTGGGAACCAGCCAGAAGTCGCAGGGGCCATATCATGACAGTAAGGAGTCTGTTGAACTACAGGAGTCTGGTTTGTCGCCAAGAAAATCTGAATCGAGTGCGAGGAATGTGCCGGAGCATTGTCGCGATGGGTGCGCCAATTTCCTGTTGACCTCAGCTCCGGGTTGTTGCGCCTCACAGCATCACGTAGGCAACGGAGGACATCCCTGTAGTACTCTTTGGTCATTGATTGACCCTGTGGAGTGCGTACTCGTGGTCTGCCGCACAGAGGGTGTCAAAGAAAGCACTCAGCATCACTTTCCCATTGCTGCGCACTTGGCGGGCCTTCTTAAGTCTTGGTGACGTGGAATGTTTCCACTGTGACGACTGGGATCTGGTTTCCGGGTCGTACCTGTACACCCAAGACTCGGCAGCAGTGATTATGATGTTGATGAAGTCGGGGTCACTGTTTGCGGAATCCAGCATGTCCTGTGAGACTTCAACACGAAGCTGATTCTGTTCCACCGTGAGCAGCTTCGGTACGAATTTCGCCGCAACTCTCTCCATGGCCAAATCTTCGGTGATAATGGAATGTTCGGAAAAATTGTTCATGTCCACCTCTTCCTCGATTTCTCGGATAGTCACGCGACGGTCCCGCATCACCATAGCGTTCAGTTCGGCAATGACCTGGTCATTTTGGCATGTTGATGGCCGATTGCATCGTGGCTCGTTCTCCACCGATGTGCGGCCATCATTAAATCAATTGTGCCACTGCTTAATCTGTGTGCTGCTCATAGCATCGTCACCGAAAGCCGTCTGAATACTTCGAATGGTTTCCACTTGGCTGTCGCCCAGTTTATGGCAAAATTTGATGCTGTAGCGCTGCTTCATTCAGTCCGCCATTTTCCTTGCAATAAAAAACCGACGAGAGCACTGCGCCCTACCTCACTCAAATGCTGCGTGCCAGCGACTGACGCTATCGGCAGGCGGGAAAAAATTCGTGCATGCGCATGAAGGTTCAAGGTCGCCTGATGCAAGCGCGCTTGTTTCATATCCATCAGGTGTTCGCAAAAAAAAAATAAAGTCGGATACTTTTCTAACAGACCTCGTATATCGCTTGTTGCATCAATATGCTTCCAACAGAACTCCTTTCTTTCCGACGTCGTTTCTCATTAGTGGCACGCAGCATACTTGTGTAATAGAGACCCCTTCATGTTCCCTGATAGTTACGCTCTTTCCTTTATGGCTTATTTTAAACGGCATATTGCCCTTCGACAGCATGGGCCTAATTGGTCACCTTTCATCAGTCGGGGCGAAGAAATTAGCAGTGCTACTAACTTGGCAGCATCGGCTCCAAATTGCGACATATGCCGTTTGGTACCGTCTAAGTGCTGCGGTGGTGTTGTGTGGAGCTTGCTTTGAAATTTCAAAACTCTGACGGAGCATATAGGAAACCTGCGCTGAAGTTTGCCGCAGCGATCGCAGAGCCGTAACAAACACCCTAGTGATAGCAGCAAGAATTTTTTGGGCGCACCCGCAGTGTTTTTGTCTAGGCCACCTGCCTGTCCTTAAGCATGAGTCTCTACGCTCTCTTGAAGGCTCACGTGGTGTGCGTCATATAACTGGGCTTTGTCGAGAGCGTCTAAGGAACGAATGTTATCAGCCAAACGGAACACGGGCCTCTAATCGTTCAGAATAGGCTGCTAACGACAGCAGTTTTTAAACACGCAGTGCAATGAGTGCGGCGCTGCATGGGAACAGCAGGTTTCCTATAGTTTCTCGCACAGGAAAGTTATTGAGCGCGAGTCATTGAGAGTAGTGCCACTTGCATGAGCAGCGCATACGCGCGTGTGTGCCCTTCACGAGTGGGTGCTCAATGAAGGCGGGCGTCGGGGGAGCAGAAATGTAAAAAAAAAACCAACAACAATAACAAGTTTGGCCATTGAAGGATTATTTACGGTCAATAAATGCATTCCACACTTTCAAAACTTAACTGAATGCGGAACTTCGAGTGTTAGCTATTGTTGATTATGGACGTGTATTTCCACTCCGTCAAAAATACAGCGCACCAACTCCTGGTCTTGTCGCCTTGCTCGTCTGAAAGGTTTTTAAACAACGATTTATGTTTCAAAGCTCTTCACAGTGCTATCTGTATACAAAGTTACACACACCATGATGGGAAATTGTAAATTATTTGCGGACTGCGGTAATTTCTTGTTCAAATAAAAAAAGGACGACTAAAATTGGTTTATTTTTAGCGGCTTAAACAGCGATTTTCTCTGGCATCGCACAATGCGACCTAAAAGAAAACACACCCCAAGAGCAAAATGCCAAACAGTTTGCGTGGTGTGAATAGTGTGAATAATAAAAAAAAGAACAACGATTAAAAGTGTTCAAGTAAAAATGTAATTCGAACAGCTATCTTACGCCCTCTAAATCAGTGCTCTAATACATTGCGCCGCCAAACCCAAAGAGAATCCGCTGTGTTTATTGTGCACTGACCCGTTCTTATAAATAATCTATATTGCCCTAGGTGACGCATCTAATTTGGTGCACTGTACTGTTGACGGTTCGGAAACGCGTTTTTTGACTCCGTTTTATTCCTGCGGTCATGTGGCACCGCTATCGCTCTGTCTAGATAATTTCTTGTAACTATTTTTGAAGTAAGAGCTACATTTAATGCAAACGTGTCACAACGCAAGAAGAGAAAAACACGGTAATAAAGAGCGCCAACTGGATAAGCCACCACTTCACTTTCTATTCACAAGTTTAACATCGAATAGAAGGTAACGCTTTTGGGGAAAGCACAATGAAATATTTACTAACGCAAGTTTCAAGCTCACAAAGAATCATAATGCCCGCAACGACCTCATGTGCTAGAGAACGGTGGGAACATCTTGCGAAGTATTGATTGTCTCTAACCTTCGAGATTTTCACGATAAAATGATCATAAGCGTAATAAGCCTTCCTTCTTGTCACCATAAAAAAATGGCGTTTCTGGGTGGTTATTCGCCAATTACGGCGTCGTTTGTGTCACTGTCGTGTGTCGTAAGCGGCTGGTTTTCCTCTTTTTTACCTATTTCAACTAGCCGCCACGGTGGCTCAGTGGTTATGGTGCTCGGCTGCTGACCCGAAAGACGCGGGTTCGATCCCGGCCGCGGCGGTTGAATTTCTTTGGAGGAGAAATTTAGAGGCCCGTGTAGTGTGCGATGTCAGCGCACGTTAAAGAACCCCAGGTGGTCGAAATTTCCGGAGCCCTCCACTACGGCGTCTCTCATAGCCTTAGTCGCTTCGGGACGTTAAACCCCATAAAACCAAACCAAACCTATTTCAACTAAGAATCAGGTTTTATTTGTTGCTCAAAATGCTAAGTTTACATAGCATTAATTCTTTGTTTCTTTTTTTTCTTTGTCGTTGCTGGTTACCTTCGTTATCTTTTTTCTTTTTTGTTGCTTTCTCGGTTTTATCCACCACCACGGTTCTTCAAAAAAACCACATGCCTCGATATTGCTTTCCGTTCTTTTGTCATCGGTTTTTCTCTGATACGATGGAAACTGCTACATCACAAGACTGTAGAGCTAAACCTTCTGCACAGCACACCGCCCATATTTCTCGCATTTCCAAAAAATAGACATTCACTACCTCGCCTTCACTGTGAAACTAAATTCAGTCTCGCACAAGTACAGGCCACTCTTTTTTCAGCAAACTTGACAACAACTTGATTGTGTCGAAAACGCCACGTCCAAACGTCACACTCAAAACTGCTTTTTTTATTCAGCTTCAAATTTGCCCACCCGACACACAAGGGTAGTATACCAGACCACACTTCCAAATTCATGCCACGGAGCCATCTATAAAGTTAACACAGGCACTGCGTCTAAGCACCTCACGGAACATCCGAAGATCTTCAGACCGACTATGGTGAAAGTCTGCATTAGAGACAGGTCTGAGACCGCCATCGTAACCTTCAATCAAAACCTTGTGCATAAGGATGTGCTCTATACCATCCACCATCGGGCGACTTTTTCGTAGCAGACCGCGTCACCCAAAGCAGCAAGTGCTTTTTGTCTACCTGCACTATATACCTAGAGCAGAGAATGGTCCAACACAAATCTTGCTCCTAGGACGCCCTGATTGCACTACCTGACGCAAGCTGGAGTCGAGCACCAGTGCTTTTAATTCTCCATCACGGCGTGACCATCAAGACAGTTGTCCTATCTCATCTCTTAAAAATCCAAAAAGACCAGCTCAAATAAAGAGCGCCCATGCAACAACCCAAATCTTCTGAAAAAAGTTGCGCCGCAGACCACAGGAGCAGCATTACATGAGGTATCCACCAACTGCAGAGAAATATCACAAGTCAACAACACACGTCTGATAAACATCTCACGAGCACCTGTACCTGTATAACATTAATAGAGCCTTGAATAAGGTTTCTTGTCGCTTTAAACACGGATCAGGTTAGCTGCAACCGCCCAGCCACTCGCAGTTGCCTGTACATCAAGCCATCGACATTAGGGGTGCACAACCTAGCCTGTTTCATAAGCCGCGCGACTGTCCGATGAAAGAGAACTACTCAGGGACAACTCAGTCAGCACCAACTGGCAACAAACGACTCCCAGCAAGTGTTCCTCCCTCACTAAAAGGTCAATCCATCCCAACCCTGTACCAGCGCTCTAAATTCAACTTTGTAAGCAGCGCGACATTCACACTTTATTCGCTTCACCAGCGTCTTACGGCCTCAGAACAAGTGGCCCATTTGAACACAAAGCTGAGTAGGAAATTAAGGCGCGTAGTAAGAATTTTATTATTGCAGGTTTATTATTCCTGTTCTTCCTTTCACGCCACCAGCCAGTGGCCTGCTCTCATAACTCTAAATTTTAAGATTTTAAAATTTTTGCGACGAAAATATTTGGCTTCTTCTGGAGAACCCATCATCCAAGGCCCCCCTCTCCCCCCATCGCGACCTGCTCCGTTGGAAAACTGGCAAACCTAGACTTACCAGCGGCCGTGCTGCGCGTTACTCCAGATAAATTGTCGAAGAATGCTCATTTTCCAACTTCGCCGAAGGCAAGCCCCCTCTGCGAGTTACGAGCCACGGAGCGTTGAGTTCCTTTTCGCACGAAACCCTTCCTTGTGTTCATATTAGAATTCTTGGAATCACTAAATTTGCTACGCGTAGCCCGTGTCCTTAGTAGGGACGTAGAAGTCAAGTGGCTTGCACTTTTCTCGCGGCCTTCCGGTTATCAACGTTGATATGCTGTCCTGTCACTATAGTAACACGATGCTGAACTTCACCTCTTTGCCTTCGCTAGGTCCGGATGGCATTGTTATGTTTTCCGTTTCTATTGCGTTTTATGCGGTAATATTGTTACGCGGCGGCCAGCCGAAGAATGAGACGTGGTGAACCATGGCTATGAGATGATTTTAATGGCCGCTGGCCTAGCACGGGCGCTCCGTCCCGCGCCACTGCCAGCTTCGTCTTCGTCACACTACCCGGGGCCTCCGAGCGATCGTCCCGATCGGTGACGAAGAGACGGCGAAATGGCGATGGTCTTGAGTGAAGGATCGAACAATATGTAGAAGATGGTGCAGTGCTGGCCGCCACGATGAGAAAGATGAGAGAATGAGTCCCGGTCAACGAAGCATCCGGGCCGTATGGTGCCAGGAGCTGACGGCCGAGGTCTCTGGACGCACCGAATGGCAGAGGCAGGGGGACGGTGTCTTCACGTTTGGGTCAGTGGGGTCTTGGGTCGGTGGGGTCTTGGGTCCGTCGGGTCTTGGGTCGTCGTGTAGTGTGGTCCGGGCGGGGGACGGGGCTGGGGTGAGCGTCGAGGTCGGTTCAGGTCGGGCGGGCTGGGGCACGGCCGTGCGGCGCTGACTAGGTACTCACGGCCGACGTCCACGGCAGGCCCAGGACGCCGAAGCTCCGTGACCAGGATGGCGATGAAGGGACCCCAGCACCTCACACCAAATGTTACGCGGCGGCCAGCCGAAGAATGAGCGTGGTGAACCATGAGATGATTTTAATGGCCGCTGGCCCAGCACGGGCGCTCCGTCCCGCGCCACTGCCAGCTTCGTCTTCGTCACAATATACACGACTGTATATTCAAACTACCCTTCTACGAGTTGTCCCATATGATGAAACATGGGTCTCTTCCTTGCCTTGTTTGTCATTCTAGCTGCCCTCGAGAGCAACGTGAGTTGCTCCAGCCCAAACTTGCAAACACAAAAACCTTCATTCAGATGCGCCTTTTGTGTTGTTTTTAACATTCACTAAGAAGACCGCGTAACGGATTTGCCACGGATAGCCAGCCTCAGCGACGCTATCCTCGTCGCCGTTGCGCCGATGATGATGACTATAGAGGCGCCGCATCAAGGCTATGTCTCCCAACTGCAAAATACCTTTGACCATCCTCGTTCCAACATACTGGTAAATCACCTTGCTGCTTACGCTTTCTAGGCACTGAAGCGGGTTACGCACGTCTTTGTGCGAAATATGGTACTACGGAAACATTTTGCAGGCCTGCTGAGCTAGCCTTTATCGTGAGCTTCAATGCTCGCCATCTACTTCTGCTGTCTAGAACAGAGCCCATACGATACATTTCCCTTCGCGTTTCGGCAGCCTCCGAGTATTAACACCTCATTGCCTTCGTGTCATATCACTCCCCAGCTTCGCGTAATTTTGTGTCCGAGTCGACCCATGGTCGTGCGTAACCCGCAGGGTCACCTGCAATTTTCACCGCTCGCCGAATAGGCCTTTTCTCTCCGGCCAGCGTCCACTATAGGCGAAGCGGAAATGGCGCCACGCTAACGCTGATGAAGCGCTAGCCCCTTTTACGTGTCGCTGCCTCATTCTGCGCGGGCCAGTGTGGACCAGCGAAGCCAGCCGGTGTTTGAGAGCAAATCTAAACTTTGTAAGCACCGTGCCCTTTCTCATCTTTCATGCCACTGTCAGCACCTCCCGTCGACGCGCTCGTTCGAGTGGAGGAACTTTTGCTCACTTTTTCTGGAAGCAGGGCCGCATAGTCACAAAAGTGCCCTCTCTTTTCCTCATGATCTTTCCCCCTTTCCGTGAAAGCGCGCTCCTGCTTCACACTAAGCGCCGCCGACGAATAATACTCTAAACTTGATGCAAATTTAAGCCGCCACCAGAAACGGGTTGACCGTCGGCCACCTAACGCGTTAATATCCTCCCTTACCGGCTGCAGCAGAGAACAACAGCCTCCTCTGCAACATTTCTCGTCGGCGCGCCGCAGACCCCGCGCCGCATGGGCAACGCTGAGTGACCCCCTCCGTCCCCCTTTCCTTTCTCGCTTCGCCCGCTCCGTAAGTGCGACACGTAGGCGCGCAGGCTGAGCAACGCATCGGCCCGTTCAGCCGCACGCAGCGTCCACGCGGCTGCTACGGAATGCCGGACACGTCGCATTTTTCGCATGAAATATGGAATGCGCCCCCGCTCACGATAGAGACGAGGTGGTGGAAGGGGCGGAAAGGGGACGGGTGGCCGCCGTTTATGCTTTCAGCGCCGTAGTATTTCCGGAACCTCGTTGACCTCGCCTCGTCGCTGAAGGCGAGCGCGGTCGCTCGGCCGTTGCTTTGGCACGACGCGCGCCCGGACGAGAGCCACTCTGGCCACCGCGCCGCTTCTCCTTGGGCCTGTTTGCACTGCAGCCACGGGAGCGAATCTCGTGCGTTGCTTCGTTTTTGCCTGCTTGCACAGTATCTCGACGTCAGGATGTAATTTAACGGCCCTCATCCTTCCCCGGCCCCGCTCTCTTCCTTTCAGCTTCTCTCCCTTTCGGGAGCCCTTTCGAGCGCCCAGAGACGATGTGATTCGACCCTGGGCCCCCTTCCCCTGGGATCCTCCTCCTCGACCCCTCCATTCTTCCCGTTTAGAAGAGACGACGAATCTGGCTGACATTTGCGTGTATAGTGCGTGTCGGCTCGGTCGTGCGTGCGGCCATCGAAGCGCGCCGCCATAGGCGAGGGAAGAAGCCGCGCGTGTTCGCCTGGGCTTTCGTGTGTTTGCCCGGAGCGACCACCGTGCCGGCTCGAAACCCCGCATGAGAAAGGCGCGCTGAATGCAGCGGAAGCTCTGCCGGAGCGGGAAGAGAGAGGCTTCCGCTTTTCAATAACTGATGCGGCCGCGACAGCTTCTTTAGTGCAAGGAACTGAAAGACGTGGCGGCGTGCATGATGAAACGGTGCCGCCTGCAAAGGAAACATGGGATGCGTGGCCCCTCGCGCTAAGTTTGCATGCAGCAAACGAAGGACTCTTCTCAGTTGTGTGTCTTTAGGTTGAAAGGTGCCAACTGAATGTGGCGTTTTTTTCTGTCTTTGTATCTATATTTCAAATCCGCTGAAGTATCGGGTATAGTTTAGGGGATCCCTTAGATCAGTTTTGGTGATATAATATCATACAGTTCTGAACGCACTTTCTTTTCTGTGCTGTCCCGTTTGCGACACTTCAGATTCATTTGACTGTAGTCGACGTTAAAGAATGAACTAATTCGAGAGGAATAGGCTCTCAGGCTATTTAGGCAAAGCCGAAACGAAAAGAAATACTGAAGGCATTTAAGTCTGCTTACGTGGAGGAATACGAAAGCATGCGTTTGGAGGAAAGGAAAGGGCGCAGTTGATCCCAAACCTAGACATCTCGGTGGGCTTCTCAACCACTTCTTAAAGCATGCAACTGAAGGTGCATCGGGTGTGACGTCTATGACGCCATCACTTTCTAAATTTTGTGTCATCCTGTCACGTCACCTCGCTGATTCCCACCTATACCGCAATTTTCTTTTCTTATTTTTTATTCAATGTTCCTTTTACTCTAATGTCTTATTACGTCATACGACCGCTGACGTGCCAGGGGACCAACTTCCGGCGACACATTTTGTGGACACTTCCCGCGTCAAAACAGCCTTCTAATGCTTTAGAATTAATAACTGACAGTGACAGCATGCAATGCCAGTCCCGTAGCCCCATCTCATTGGGCTCACCTACCACACGCCTGTATCAAACAACTACAGACCGCAAATTATCAATGGCGAATGAGTTACTCAACTACTCCGGAGTAGCGACGTCATTGTGACTTCTGTGGCAACAGACAAGCTACTATGCTAGTGCCAGAACTCCCACTACAACTGGCACAATACTGCAACTGGAAGCACTATTACAACGACAGCTACTATTACTACACCTACCACCTCCGCTACTACTTTAGCATCGGGCACCTTCTGCTACAACTAGCTACAACTCCTGAAACTAATGCCATCACTGCAATTGTTACTACAGCGCCATAAACACTGAAAATCAATCCTTGCACAATTATCATTTGAAAACGAGCATGCCTATGCAATTGAAAGTGGACTTCAAGGCCACCTACAGCTATATACTATCAGTAACTCTAGATGTACTTCACATCTCTCGTAATTTGAAGTTAATACCAACGAAATCATATTCTACTTGCATATGCTGTGCTTTCACTTAGGAATTAAGCATCGTGTGTTGTTTTTTGTTCCGCCCCATCGTTTATAACACGCACATTGAAAATCCACTCATCAAAATCAAGTTCGCTGCACTGCAAGAAAGGTCTCTACCAGCAATCTCTTACTACGTATCTTTTACGCCGGCCACCATTTTCCAGGGAGCCCCTAGTCACAATACTGCACTACATAGAGCCTTTGAGGTGTTTTAGGGAGATTCTTCTCGCTTTACAAAAATATTGACGCTCTCAGAGGCCACTGGTGCTGGGGTCCGCACAGAATCTTTCTTTCGCAAGTCAGCCTATTTCTTTTAATTCCTCGAACGATGCAATCAACACGCGTTTTCCCTCTAAATTGCATCGTGTCTTTTATGCCCAAGCATTACAGACCATTTCCCTTCTCATCGCTTGCTGCGCTGCCTCATTTTATCTTTTTACGCTCATTGGTTGCATTCCAAGTTTTGCTTCCATTGGAGGCTTCGTCAGCATGTGTTCATGATTCCTTTATTATATTTTTGCTTTGCTGGCGATAATATGAGATCAAATGCTAAGTGTGCTCCAGGGCATTTTGATTTTGATAATTTCTCCCTCGAGACCTAGGTCTAGGGTGATCATTCCACGTACATAGGCGTACTTTTTGTGAAGTGTAAATTACCTCTTTACATATCGTAAATTGTTTCATTTTCGCTAAACTTGTCAGCAATATTTTTATTATTTTCTTGTTTTTACATTTTTTCATTTCTCACCAGGAATGTACGCTGCTCTATAAAGTTACTAGCAATATGTACGACAGCTATTGGCAATAGCCCTTTCAGAAAAGCAGCTTGCTCGGAGTTTCCTCAAGTCGAATGTTGTAGCCACTTTAGCAAATGTCCTGTAGGCAAGAGACAGTGTGTTATCTAGCATGTAACTTCTCACGGTTAATTAAAATTTTTGCACTATAGTGCACATTCAGTATTCGTTAGCTATTTGGTTGAAGAACGTGCCAGCATTTTTGCCTAGGCAGGCCATCTGAGAGGCAGTAGTAAGTACCGGCAAAGCTCGTGCTAACCAAAAATTCGTGCGAGCCTAAAATGCTTCTGTTCCGCCACCATCTACATAAAAGTTTTATTGCTCGTCTTAATTTATATTCATTATATGGTCTGCATTGCATTTGTCTTCGTTATCCCTAAGTCCAAATCCAGTATTAGAGTCGGCTGGCCTTGTTAAGATCTCAGTAGGCATCTTATCGCTTTTGCTCTGGCCCAGCTAGCTTACGAGCCCTTCCGTTCGACATCCTAAGATCAGCGCTCAGTGGCCAACTGTATCTACGTAGAACGTGCACTGTCTTCCTTAGATGTAAGGTTTTTCTCTGAATCTGCGTAGAACACGCTGAATCCATATGAGAAACTGCCGCACAGCACATAGGGTTATTAAAAAAGACATTAACTAGTGCGTCATTTGCCAGTGCGCCATTTTTTATCCCACCGACAAAAATGTTATATTTTTTGCGCACTAGGGCGTATAATGACGAGGCCATGTGAGCTTACGTTCTGGTGATTTTTTCCTGAATTTTTTTTTTGGAATGCAGATTATGCCCCAAACCTGCTGAGCAAGCTACCGTGAAATAGTTTGTCTTTGCAAATATACTGCGGTCACTTTGGAGCTCAATCACTTTGGGGTCGAAAATGAGATGAACTCGACTTGGGGAACTCAAATACAAGTGAAAAAAATAAAAAATGTCGAGTTAACTGATATATTTGAGTAAATGGCCAGTTACTTGAGCCCCAAAAGAAGCGTTCCTAGCGAGCTGCAGCGCTGCCAAAACGCGAAAGTGAATTTGAATATATTATAACTGGCACCCGTGTTTCTTCTCTGAATCAGTGTTTTTTAATACTTTATGCGTTGAAGTTTGAAAATATCGAAATTGAAAAATACAGAAAATTTTAAATGGCGATTACAAACTGATAAGGCGGAAAATAAGCTCTAGCTTCAATGCGACGATGATTGCGCAGAGAAAGAAACCGACTTTATGCAACTACATGACCTTCTTGCTTTCGAATCTGCGCCCCCCTTCCTAGGACATTCTTCTAATATCGTTGTAGAAGTTGGAGCAGTGAAGACAAACAAACAGGGGAAACATGCAGCGCAAAATATTAAAGAGTAGAGAGGGAATTGGAGAAAAATATGGTGTATATATACTTATAAAGAAAAACGTAGGAGACGAGCACAGAATCCGAGACGCTCGCTCTGCTTGCCAAGCCAGATGTTCAAGGAAAATATTTTTAGAAAGAGCGACATCCGTTAGGGTTTTTGCCATGCCATGCAATCGACTGCAAAGTAGTCTTCTCCCTCACGGGCTTGGGTCGTATAGCGTGCTTAGTAAGACAGCAGGCGGATACAGCGAGTGGTTTCAGCCTGAAATGACGACTTCCGAAAAGAAGCTGGGTATCCAGCTATCACTTCTGCTGCAGACCTTGCTTGCACAGCTGTGAACGGTTCTGACGGGAGTGGAGCATGGGTCTCCAAATATTAATCTAAATTACGAGTGGCGCAAGAGCGCTCGTTCAGACCAGGAGCAGACTAACACAGCACGTAACTGCAGAAAGAAATATAGAGATGGAGTCAGATGGTAAAGCCGCAAGTATTGTGCAACGCAGATAGCTTTGCACGTTACGGCCCTCTAATGCATAAGAATGAAACAGACAAACTTACGTAACTTCCTGTAAAGGCTACTTTACTGCTAAGACGCTAGCAAAGTGGAAAAGTAGCCTTCTCAAGCTCCTTATGCGGCATGTGGAGTTAAACCGTCCCAAAGCTCCCAATGTGCTATGAGAGGCACCCTAGTGAAGGGCTCTGCTTTAATATCCACTTCTTGCATTTCTTTAACGTGCACTGCATTCGCCTAGCACAAGGGCGGTTTTCATTTTGTCCCCACCGAAATGCGGCAGCCCGCAGCCGGGATGCGTCCTTCTGTTCTGCAGGCGAATGCCGTAGCCACTAAGCCACCGCCGCGGGCGCAGGCTCGTTTTCACGGTTCCCTTAATGTATATAACTGAACCGAGTGACAGAAAGGAGATGCATCTAACTCTTCCCAGCGGTATCAAGTTTTGATCGAGAATCCGCGTGAGCACTTTGATTCACAGCGTGTCTCGCAATTATCTCTCCTTCGTCTCTCTTGTTCTAGTCCTGAGAACCCTATATTATTCTTGCAGTGGGCATCAAGCAACCTGGCTACATACTTTTCGGAATGTTTCTGTCAATCCGTTTTTGCATTGAAGTTTAACCCGAGAATGGGGCGAGCCATGCCAATGCTCAGGATCACACATAAGTAGAATGACCAGGTTTGGTGGCTCCTCTCTGCACTGGTACGGTTATAGTACGCAAAGAGAGAAAGAAAGTCCTTTTCAGATGTGACGCGTGGGAGCCAGCTCTCAGTGCTCGCTTCTACGCTCACTGGCTTTCCGCGCAGACGAGAGACGAATGCTCGTTCTGTCACCGAAGCAGACAGCCTCGCGCTGTTGCATTCTTAAGGCGAAAGTCCTATATGGCCCATTAGAGCAATGAAACCATGCGTTGTCGGCGTCCAAGAAAAGTTGTCCACAAGACCTCCAATGATGTCATCAGCAGAGAAAGAAATGTCTTCCGAAGGCGCGAGGAATCGAGCCAAGGACATTGAGATCGTGAGCAGATCACGCACCCCATAGGCGACAAAATCGCGTTGCTTGCTGGCGAATAAAGGTGAACCTAGTGTATGCGTTGCTTGATCACGGTATGCTAATGAGTAAATGTCTAATTATAAAGGTTAAAAATATATATTTAAAAATAATGCCTTTGCCTTCAAATCACGTAAGTAGTATCAAATGTCCTTCGCAATTTTTAATCTTGGAGCATCGTACTGGATAAAAAGAGTAGCGTAGGAAGGTGGTTCAGCTTTTTGACCACCCGTGGTACTCTACTCATTAGGCGCGCGCAGAGGGAGCGCACAGATGACGGTAAAAAAACATCATGCCGCACTTTGTAGGGATTCTTTCCAGAGTCATACTATTGCCGCCTTGGATTTTGCAAGTCCTGCCTTTTATAATGAGGCACAACCTCACGTTCCTTCTCAACTATAGGATGTGACGTCATACGCGAGTACTAGCTATGAACGGATAAGGTAACCAAAAAAGAATTGAGATAAAGAGAAGCCCGGAATACAGCTCTTCTTGTCTTATTCGCTGTCCTCTTCCACTTACTCTTGTGTTGGCGCGTCTGCAGGTAGTGTAAATAGACCCCATTACTATTATTATTTTCTCGCTAATTCTGTTCCACGTAATATGAGCCATCTGTGTGATGGTGCTGATACATGATAAACATTTTATGAGTATAAAGACACTGTGACATCTACAGTGGTAAAACCAGCCTTACCAGTGCCCTGCACAGTTTGGAAGCTCAAAAGAAACACAGAACGAATAAAAAAATTCCTGATGATCACACCAGCCGATTACTTATTAAGGTTTTAAAGGCCAAAGGTGCTGGAGGAAATGGTCATTTGGCGCAACAAAAAGCCATTTCCAATATTTAAATAATTCTAAATCGACCTTTGCCGCGACTTTACTTATTCGCTTATATACGTATTAACGAGGTACGCCTAGCAGCGTCCCGGTCGTTGGTGTGCATCCACAATTCCTGCCCATGATTGGACCTATTCATTCGCATCGTAAGATTTCGCCGACACTGCCATTACTGGTATATTCACAAGTGTTGACATGCGTGGTATGCCCACAAACGGATTTCCAGTGGCTATGACATACCGCTGCTGACCCCAAGGTTATGGTATGTATATGGAGTTTAAATTTTACAAGCGACACATGGGCTATAAGGGACGCCGTATGGGAGGCTACGGAATAATTGAGACCACATGCGCATACATCGCACACGGGCGTTTTTGCATTTCGGCTTAATCGAAGTGCGGCTGCCGCGGCCGGTATTACTTCCCGCTACCTTAGTGTCACCAGCGAACGCTTAAGTCATTGGGCTTGGTGAAAGAATCAAAGCACGAATGACTATTGTGCGTGCGCACTGACTGGGAAAATCTTAATCGGATACGTACCGTGCTGTCATGGTCAAGTTTTCAACTTTTATTACCTGGGAAGCTATTTTTGTCGACAGAAGCAAACCGAAAAGTGTGGGGGTAAATATTACTGAGGAGTTTTGCATGTAAACTCGCTATTCGCGGGGAAAACCATTCGAATAGAGACAGGCATGTGGAGAAAAGCGCGCTGTTCGTCCGAACAATTATTCAATACAAATGAGCGTTTGGTCTACATTTCGGAATAAAGTAGCGTCTGCGAATATCACATAATAAACGAGGCATCATCAGTCAGCCATCCAGTAACACCTTCCCAATTGATCAGCTCTCCTCGCAGCTATCTGATCGTGGTCGTGAGGCTGCAAATGACATGTGTGTTTTGTTCCCTAAAGTTCGCAGCGTTGTTAACAAGAGTGACTTGTGTACTTCAGTCGTCACGTGCAGCGCAGACAATGTGGTCCTGGGAGAAACATGCTTAATTTCGCATTACTTAATGATGAAATGATAACCTTGAAACATCATGAAATGATTTCTGCACAAAAAAATATGACACATAAAAAGACGAGACGACAGGATGACCGCGAAAAATGCGTCTTTTTTTCCTAAAAAAACTTTCATGGGGTGTCAAGTGTCAGACCAACTAGCGCGACAACCACGCTTGCTAAAATATTAAACCGCGAAAAAATAGCACATCGCATTGATATGACCATGGTGACAGAGCAGGAGGAGATATCCTGGAAGAGGTCACAATCTATCTGCAGTGTTCACAAGTGCTGCTTGTTTCCCCGCTGGAAATTGTGTGCTTCCGTACACGCTTGAATTACTGAGACACACTCTTTTGCGCATGCTATCGCCCAAAAGACACTCTCTTTCATTTTGCAGCGACGCTCATGATGTGCTAAAACAAGTTTTGGTTAGAATAACTTCTTTTACAAGGTTTTTACTCGATGACTTCAACCTGCCAAAATTTAATTCGTCCGGTGCATTGACCTGCACTATGGATACGTCATCCGAGACGATTGGCTTCATAAATTTGGGTGGACACTTCAACTCTTCCAAGCTAATTATCCAACGAATGCGTAATACACATATTTGCGCTAATGGTATTGATCCTCTTCCAAGTTTCCAAGTTTCCACCTTTCCACATAGATTATTTCACTCCTATCCATTAAGTAGCATGCCACTCGTTGAAGCTTTGAGGTTTTGTGCTCGCTTCCCACGAAAAATTCCTAGTTTTGAATCAAAGCAGCCGAATATCTTTTTTTCTCTCTCTTTGTGTGACACAGGACCCCAGGAACATCGCTGAAAACGTCATGTCCAGCAAGCAGTCAGGAATTTCTTGTGCAACCAAAGGGTAAGCGACTGCTGCGTCTCGTTCCTGCCAGGACCCTGCGCTTACGTCACAGCTGCCGCTGAATATGGCCGGATGAGAGGCCGCAGTACGTCTGCACGGCTACTCAGCGTAGAATGGACTAATCAGCATGTTAAAAAGACTAGACGTCAGCGTCCGAGAAAAACTTGTCTCATAGGAGAAAAAACAGACGAAGGCACCAGGGCTGGCTTTTTAGCCCAGAACGAGCATTTTTTAGAGGTATTCTGACGAAATTATCAAAAATGGCTGAGGCTTAGCTAAGGTTAAGCCTAGTCAGATGCGAAGCATATTGATGGCTAGGCTTGGTAAAGTTCCTCGCTTTGTTCTTCAGTTGTTGTAGAACGTTGTCGCCGAACCGCATATTGAGCACGCCGCTTAGCCAGACGTTCATCCCGCTCTTCATCGGTCTCCGTGGCACGCTGAAGCTTTCGCTTCTCGTTCAAATCAGGCCTGCTTCTAGGCGGCATCCCAACACCTGGCCGCCTCGTAAGTGCCCGGAGAGCGAGGCAAGCTCAGCTTTATACCACTGCTGTAGCGTCACGTGGTCATCTGCAGCGCCTCTGATGTGGAGCTTCCACCGCCGCGGCCGACCGCGCGAGCCGGCAGCCCATCTCTCCTCTGCTGTGACGTCATGTTGTCTCGTGGTCAGCCGCCGCGCCTCTAATGTGGAGCCTCCACCGCCGCGGCCGACCGCGCGAGCCGGCAGCCCATCTCTCCTCTGCTGTGACGTCATGTTGTCACGTGGTGTCACGTGGTCACGCTAAAGGTCCATGGTAGCTCCACCGCCGCGCTCGACGGGCTGTAGTGTAGCTCTAGTAATATGCTTCGCATAAAAATACTTCATGTGGCGGCTATCATTCTCAGAAGTGCTGTAAACATACTTTGAATCCTATAGGAGCCTCCTAATCTGCAAAATCTAACCTTTGCATGAAGCCTCTGCGAGAGTCATGAATGGAAAGGAAAGGCGCATAACAGGCTCTCTTGGTGAGTGGACACTTCACTTACGCTTTGAGCTACGTGGCGGTAGTGAGATATAAATATGCGCTGCATGCGTTGGCGTTTAAAGCGTTGTGGCAGAAACACGACACTGGAGAATTAGGCTGCCAGCGTTCATTGGGTTCACTAGAGTTGGCGTGGACGACATTGTTAACCAGGTTGATCAAATGTTTAGGGGAATCCCCCAAGGTGGAGTAGATTTGTAATAAGCGAGTAATTACTCATTGCCATCCACACAAGCGCAGCCAACGGCTACGAAGGAAAGCTATACAGCTTTCTCGGAAACTTCGCAGTGAAAGAAAACTTCGCCCTGTTCCGGGGTTTGAACCCGGGAGCACCGCTTCACCGGAGCAATCGTTCTATCAATTGAGCTAACCGGGACGGTAAGCTTATGGTAGGGCGAGTACTCGAAAAAAAGTCGACGAAAACGGTCAACCTGACTTTCACATTGCTGCGGACCTGCCGTGCTTCTTTTTAAAGCGAAAGCTTTACTACTTGCACTTTCAGCCTTTGGCGTGGCGCGGCGGTGCCACCACCACCGGCGCCTAACCCCTGCGCTCTCCGCTAAGAGCGCAACAGGTGCTTTGTGACGTCACGCCGAAGAGAAGGGCGACCGACTCGCGCCGTCGCAAGCCGCGGCGGTGCCACCACGGCGTGGCCTCCGCCATCGAAGCGCGCTTTTAAGGCGGAAGCCTTTAATTCCTCATCGTTGTAAGCAGGAGCTGTCGACAGAAATGTCACGCTTTTCAATTGGTCGAAACGGTCGTGACGTCACAGTGCGAGAATTTCAAACGGGGCCAATTGTACTTTGGCTACTAACCATGCAACCAATTGAAGGGATCGTTTAGTGATGCTCCAAGTAAGTTTGACTGAGTGTAATTAATTCCCTACTTAACCAATTAGTCAAACCTTTCTAGTCACACCAGATAAATAAATAAAACCCAGTAAGAAATTTGCCGAGCTTGCGAATCGAACCCCGGTCTCCGGAGTGCGATACGTGCACGCTATCACTCCGCCATGCCAGCTCGGTGGTTTGGAATGAACAAAGGTGCGTCTAGTGAATACGGTGTCTTCGTTCACTCCCATCTTCCTCCCTTCCCGTTACGGCGAGGTTTAGGTGTCCACCGAGATATGAGAGACAGATACATTTCCTTTCCTCAAAAACCAATTCACCGACGAGCAAGGCGTATTTGTCCGCATTTCAGATTGACCCAAGAGTTCGTGACGTCACCGCGCGCGAAATTTGACGGGTGTCCACCCAAAATATGTGAGACAGTTACTGCGCAACTTCCTTTCCTCAAATACAATTTTCGACTAGTGTCTACTGAGATATGTGAGACAGTTAATGAGTAACTTCCTTTCCTCAAATACAATTTTCATTTTGTTCATTACGGCCCCTCTTTTTTCTTTCACTCACACTTCCTCCCTTCCTGTACGGTGCGGCTCAAGAGTCCACCGAGATGACAGAGAATTACAGACCATTTCCTTCCCTCAAAAAGCGTTGCGTTCGAAGCGCAACGCACCGCGCCGAACAGGTGGTGGCGTTCTTTGGACTCCATGGCACTGTAACAATGTGTCTTCTTGTGTGACCAGCGTGTACCTTGGATTTACCAGGACACTTACCATGAGTGCCAAGCATGCCGTTGTAGCCAGTGCAGGAACAGCAGTCCTACAGTCTGCATTAACATCACCAGCAACCAAGTATATCCTCACAGCGCAGCGATTATAGTTTCACTACAAGTTGTACATAGAATAGCCAAGTGATAACCACCGCAGCACCAAGGTATACAACAAGTTTCACACAAGCACCACAACAGCACGACTATCATGTGAGCGAGGGCGTAGCCATGGGTATTGCTTTCGCGATTTCCCGGCTTAGCCAAGTTGAGCCACAGCCATTTTTTTTTTGGCCTCGGGAATGTCGGACGTTTCCACTGTGACGACTGCATCTTGGTTTCTGGGTCGTACCCATAAACACTTGACTCATCGCCTTTGATCATGGTGTTCAGAAAGTTGGGATCAAGGTTTTCATTGTCCAGCATGTCCTGCGCGATTTCCACAGGGCATTCCTTCTGCTCCTGTGTTAGCAGTTTGAATTTTGCAGAAAATCTCCTCAAGCTCAAATCTTCAGTCAAAATGAATGCGCGGATCCAATGCTTACTCTTACCTCGTTCGCAAGTTCGCGGACTCTAATACGACGGTCCTCCATGACCAAAGTCTGCAATTGCTGAATGACATTTTCATTCCGGCTTGTTGATGATCTGCCTGAACGCGGGTCACTGTCCACTGATGTACGGCCATCTTTGAAGCGGTTGTATCACTCCTTTATCTGTGAGCTGTTCATGGCATCGTCTCCGAAAGCCTGTCGAATCTTGCGAATGGTTTATGCTTGGGTAATACCAAGTTCCTGGCAAAATTTGATACAATATCCTTGCTGATGTTGTTCCGTCATCGTGCAACTTACTGGAATCCGACCAACGCGCACTACATGTCCTCACTCATAGACTTACTGCTAGCGACTGACGCTTTCTGCGAGCCGAAAAAATGTCGCGCATGCGCTTGAATGTCCCCTTCACATCTCCAGTGAAGGAGGTCTCCCAAACTTCATTCGTTTAGGCAGGATAGAAGAAGGCTCGATACTTTTTGAACGCACCTTGTACGCCGTTTTTGGTAAACGAAATTGTCATCTGGTCGCTACCAGAAAGCTACAGTTAGTTGCCACAATAGTCACACAGTAGACAAATTAACACCATGAATCTAAAAGGACACAAGCGCGCCTAACACTCATGCTTGTCTACCCAGCACTCCCACCCTCGCCCCCTATGCGAACAAGACAACTGCAGACAAAAAAAAAATCATTCATTCATTCAATTGTCTTTGGTCACATTTCTAGCCACCATCACGCTGTAATGATAACTAATGCCGGTTTCCAGTCCAGCGTTTGCATAAGGGCGTGGAAGCTCTAACTACACACTACGATCAGCGGTTGGCCAGCCCGGCGAGTAGCCTTGGGTGCAACATTCGCCAGCGTTGTCTGCTGGGAAAGCGTTCCTGCTGAAAATAAACCTTGAGATCTGCCACGTATCAAGGTAGGAAGAGAGAACGGGAGAAGTGTGCATTATTTCAAGACAACAACTGAGAGAATCAACTGCCTCTTTTGGCACCATGTTACGCGAAACAGCAGCTTCTATCACTTCCTGCGTGCGCTGGTCGTGTCTCTTAACAAGTGCCAAAAGTTTGAGAAAAACCGGGAACGTGACTCGATGAACCATAACATAAGAGTAGCGCAAAACCAGGACGACGTACACAAGGGGAGAGAACACACACCAGGTGTGTGTTCTCTCCCCTTTTGTCCGTCGTCCTGGTTTTGCGCTACTCTTATGTTATGGATCAGTACCGACTTGCCCAAATTTCCACCCTGGTGACTCGATGAAGGACGCTACTAACGCACGCGAGATATTATAGAAGCGGCTATTTAGCGCAAATAGACTATATCCTGATGTTCAGCAGCCTAATACTGACATATACAACTCACCTTTCTTAACTGCTAATCTACTATCGCGGACAGAAGTCTCCAGAACGCGCAAAATGCAATCTAGCTGCACAGGGTCTACCTCTTCCAACTAAGACCACTTTTCTAGCTCACATAACACCCCGTAAGCAGAAAATTCGCTTAGAATAGTGTGGCCTCAAGCTCGTCCAATAGACTTTTGTCCTCAGTTGTACTTCAGCAAGTTTTGATTTTTTAGCCTACTTAAAGTCAAATCGAGGCTCCCACTCTACACTTCACGTTGCTGCTTTTAACATTTTTACCCAAGCCGGCACGTGAAAGACGTCGCAAAGATTCCGCAACCGTCGAACACTCGAGAACTACAAGTTTTGTTGGGCCTCAAGAAGTAGAACTCCCACATTATACCGCAGTGTGCTTCCATCTTGCAGCCGCTTGGCGACTTTTCCCCGTAGGACGATATACGCTTCCATCACCTGCAGAGTTGATGCTGCCTTAGGAATATCGGCCAAGGTCCTGGCAGCAGAACATTCCTGGCACGTCGTTTTCACGACGCGCCCGCATTCGTCACTTTGAACCTCGGACGCTGTTGCCGGCGCAGCAATTTGTCAGCAGGGCTTGACGGCCTGTTGGCGAATTTTCTGGGAAACTCGCTCCGTTTAAGTGAAGGTGCTCCTCTGTCGGTTTTGTCGTGGTGGGAGCTTCCGACGCGTGTTCGATAAATCTCTCCTTTCCGGTTGAAACTTTTTAATAAGAGATGAAATTATAACATGCTGCTTTCAAGTTTAAAATCTGAAGCGCAGGCTTTCCCAGACGCGCATGACATTTCATTGAAGTTCCCTGCAGTGTCTGCATGCCGGAGTGCAAGAACGAAGGCAGCTGTTGGCGCCAACAGCGCTCTGTATCTTATAGCCCGGACGCCACACCCTTCGGAAATAAACTTCTGATAGGCACTACTTCGAAGGAATCACCAAAACAGTGCGTCGTAGCTGTCGTCGGCAACCGCCCGCTTTCTTTTACGACGGCGGTAAGAGGCACGTTTAGGCTGTTTACAAAAGCGGCGCCAACGTGACTAATTAAAATATACGCACTTCAAGTTCCATGATAAATTTGGCATTCGCAGACAAGTGTGCACACAGCCACTGTACAGGCGAATCAGCGGATCGCATCATAATAAAAAAAAATTAAGGAATTACTCCTGCCGTACAGAAACATGCACAAACTCCTTTCCGAAGACGATTCGTGCATGGAAGCGGCTACCAGCCAGCATTCTGGAATACTCAACTCCTGGGTCATTTATAAAATATGCGCAGTTGTACTCGTAAGCGTTTTAAACGCTGGTGCGTTTGCTTTAGTTGCTGTTACGCAGAACCGCTGTAATTGCTTTTTGTTATTCATGAGTGCATTTTGTCGATTCTTCGCCGCGGTTTGTGGAAATACGCTTGCTGTGTTTTGATATATTCAACGCATGTATTCTTACCTTGGTTCTTTCATATCCCCACTTCTGCTTACACGAGGCTAGCAGTATTGTAAAAATGAATGAAAGAATGCATAACGAATACAAAATAATTAATAAATAGAGCTACATTTTAGGATTGTTTGCAGAATCATTATGCTTTCATGAAAACGCATTTAACCGATTTTTTTGTGATGCTGTTTTAATACAAGAAGACAGCCGGTGGGTTAAGCTGCGACTAAGAGCAGTTTTTGAAACTCCCCGATTTCATTTTGAGAAAAATAAAGCTGACTGGGCGGGATTTTCTGAAAAATAAACTGTAAATAATCCGCTAAAGAAAAAGTACCCAGTGAAAATATTAAGCTCCACCAACTCTTATTCCCCTTGCAACGAAAGCAACATGCGAAGGTTAAGCAGCGAGGTTGAAAGCGAATTACTTAACGTTGTTTTGAATAAAAGAGTTACTGACAGAAGGAAATGATCCTGATGTATTAATATATGGCAATGCAATACAGAAGTATATTCTGTAATTCATGAGCGCCACAATGAAATGGAATGGTCTGATTTTGCAGGTTGATCTAAATGCGCATGGAAATATACGGCGCTTTAGATGGAAAAGACTTGATTAGAGAGCCTTTATCTAGACTCGTAACAGGAGCTTAAGAAAGACAGGGGGAGGGATGAAATTCGCGAAATTTCTGGGGTGCGGGAAGTGGGGACTAGCACATGGAACGACTAATGACTTATCATTATTTCCTCCTGGGAGTAGCCTTTACAGGATTGATTATGATGATAATGAACAGAAAAGGTTATAGTGGACATATTGATAGTCAGGAAATTAAAGTGTGGATAATATGACGTCTTATAAATTAAAGGTGTCATATAAATCTCTTGTTCGTTTTTAGTGCTAATTTACCCGGTCGTACACAGCTACCTCCTCGCGGTACCGAAGACATCTTTAAAAAGTATGCTTTAATGGACTTGCGCCGCGACACATTGCGAACTATCTTTTTCAAAAGTTGACTGCATTAATAACTGCTAATTGTTATTTCAAAGGTGTTTTTAATGGCTCTTACAAGACTGTTTCTCGAAGCGCCATTTTGCTGATCTGTGGAGCTTGCCCTTTCTTTTGAGGGTTTCTAGCGTGCCATAGGAAAATGACACGGGATTGACCGGGACGCAGGAGGGCTCTCGCGCAGTCAGTTGAAGTACAAGCGTTTATGATGTTCCGACAATAATGCGTGAAGACCCATTTCTGTTTTACACTACGCTCTCTCCATATGAATGGGCGCTCTGCTCTTCTGCGGTAGAACAAAGCTGGCCAATGGCGGTTTTTCACATCTGACGACGAAACAAAACGACACTCAAGCATCAGCTGCCGCTAAATTTAACAACTATGAAGTGTTTTCAAAGCTCCAATTCGTTTTTCTTTCTAGTACATTAACTTCCGGCGCACAATCCGAGGACTATACATATTTAAAAGCTGAAATTATGCTTTTTGCGAGCTACCCGCCAGCGCCGTCCATACGGTATTAATATTTTTTCAGTATCGTCGAATATGGCGGGAAATTCCCAACTCTTATTCTGGATCCAAAAGGATTGTGCGCGTCTTTGCCTCTTCGCCGTCCGTGTCTCGTTCGAACAGCTCTTTCTTCGCTTCAATAATGAACCAACTAGCCCCACAAGTTCTACACAAGCGTCTTTTTCTGTTACGACGTTTTCTAATAATTGTTCAGTACGTCCACAAAAATTGTTGTGCGCTGGTCGGAAACCTTGCTCCTGCCTACGTTTTACCCGGTGCAGACATTCTATTAAATCAAATTGTTTTTCAGCGAAAATTGAGTTCTGCGAAGTATACAGCTGGGGTGGGCTGTACGCCACGAATTACCAGAAGTTACTATACTTCTGTTGTTATGGCTGCAGATTTCCAGTGACGTAGGCCATGGCGGACGACTCTAATCACAGACAGCAAAAAAAACGAAACGAAGTGATACAATAGAACACCCGATTGAAATAAATGCGCGAAAGAGCAACCAGAGAAATTTCTGTTCTCCGTTAAAACATATATAAAAGAAGCTTTTGCTCGTTGTACATCTGCTTAAAGGAAAACAAGTGTTCAGTGGCACTATCAAATACTCACTGTGTTTTTGGTACGTTTAGGTGTGTTTTGCGGTGAAACATGCACCTGCTATATAGCAATTGCGCTCTGCCAAACAAACCTGTGTCCATCTGTCAATCTCTTAGAGGTAAAAAAAAATAAACTTTTGATCGTTGATTTTTTTGTGCGGCGAACTGTGATAGAAGGCTGCGTATTTCCTAAAAGTTCCCTTCATCGCTAACTCAAGCCAACGTGATGAAAATAGCATGTCATCTGTTATTGCGTCGCGTGAGTATAGGTCGCGTGAATGGGGATAGCGTTGCCGAGGGTTCGCTTAATGCTTCGGTTTTATAAAAAAATATGTTAACAGTTCTGAAATTTGGCCGAGTGGCGTAGTAACGTACCGTGCCAGTTGCTCTACACATAATAGAAGAATTGCGCAGTAAGAACAAGACTAGGAATAAGATATTCAAAAACGCACGACAGGACGAGCACTGCACTTCCCACTGGTGCATTCTTTAAAAACCCAAAGCTTCAGTGCAGTTCCACAATTCCTCTCGCTGGAACCAATCTCAGTTTTGGAAAAATGTTATTTCATTATCATGCACGACTAATGACGGTGTACTGACCCACTGATTGCCTGCTAGTCACATATGATATGCGTCTATGATTTCTCTTTCTACCTTATCTTTTCTGCGCCCAAGAAATTTGGTTTTTCGAAAGAGGGGTTTTCATTTGCAGTCCTGACAATGAACTGCGACATGCCCACTTTTCCTATCTTCGAACTGATCGTAGTGCTGCTTAGCTTTTTTATTAAAACAAGGCCCTGTTTACCCAATGTACACTCTGTTGCAGGTAAGTGGAACACTGTAAATTACAATAGTTGTGCACCACGGGAAACAGAGTTGGCACTTGACAGCCCATATCGGCTTTTTCTTTTTTACTATCGTCGCACAAATTTTTGATAGTTGCTTAGAGCTCAGAAGGGCACGTTTACGTTGTAACTGCTTTCTTTTTTTGGAAGACCATGTCTGCTGGATGTTCAGTCCCAGACCGTGAAAGGCGCTTCTCCTTCACAGCACTGCTCGGTCAAAGACAAACAAAAGAGGCATGACAATGAACTGTCTTCATGCCGTTTTGGAAAAAAAAACGTGTCCACACCAAATGCAAGAAAGCGTTAAACTGCAAATAGAGCGTCTATGCATGGCAGGCTTCCTTGAAGATACTATATAAATGGTTGCAGTGAAGCTGCTCCAAAAAAACAGCAATAAAAAGCACAAAAACAGCATCATCACAGGAAGTCAACACAAGTGATTCCGTATGTTCACAAGGTACCCCACAACTTAAAGAAGATGGCCAGCAGATACGACGTAAATGTACCCTTCTCCGCTCAAAGCAAGCTATGAAAAATTTGTCCAATGTTGGTAAAAAAGGAAAAGTCGATATAGATTGTCAAGCACCAACTTTGTTTCACACGGTGCACAACTAATGTAGATTACAGTATTCCCCTTACCTACAACAGAGTGTATGTAGGGCAAATAGGACGTTGTTTTAATAGAAGGGCTAGAGATCACTACAATCTATTCGAAGACGGTAGGAGTGGGCATCTTGCCGTTCACCGTCGGGATCGCAAATGCAAACACGCGTTTCAAAAAACTGAATTTCTTGGGAAAAAAAATAAAGTAGAAAGAGAAATCATAGAGGCATATCATAATAGACTAGCATGCGGTTAGCGTGTCAGCACACCTTCACTAGTACGGCATGATAATCAAATGACATTTTTGGAAAACTGAGATTGATTTCCTGGAGACGAAATTTTTTACTGCTCTTAAGCTTTGTTTTTTCATCGAAGTATCAGCTTGAAGTACAGCGCTCATCCTGTCGCGCTTGTGTACTATCTTACTCCCCGTCTTCTTTGTGCTGCGAAATCCTTCTATTTTGTATCAACACCAACTGGCCCAAATATCGGTGTTTCTGCTCTGCACGCTAGAGTAATGATCGTTATTTACTAATAGTTCATTTAGAAGACTAACGGTGCCGATGTAGAGCGAAGGATGGTGCAAAGATAAGAGAGTAGCCGCCAGAAATTGCATGGGAAAGAGCAGGTACGAGCAACTCCACGTAGCGGAGAGGTTCGATGTTGACGGATACTGAGTCGCAGAGATAGTTGCCCCGATTATGCTCACTGATTCTTTCCCACAACAGCAGTGGCAATGGTTATCGTGTTCTATCGTTAGCCGAAGGCTTCAGCCGGAAAATTCCTAAAACTTTCATTTCGTTTCATTCAATCACATTGAAGCTCATTATCCCCTTATAAAAGATTTCCCAGTCGTTTTCGGTTCGATTGCTGATGGACGTGTTTCCTGTCCCTGCGTCCAGTAATCGCGCGAAATAAGCTGAACGGAAAGTTTATATAACTAGTGCAGCTCCACCACCGATTACGCAGTTCAGCGCGTGTTTTCCATGCTTGCTTTCGCCTTACGGAAAGCGAAAGCTCGGCGCGCACTGACTCGCGTTTAAACTTGCCGGAAAGAGAAATCGGGCGGCGTCAAGCTCCTTGGCTCTCTTCGTCCGCTCCTCGGCCATGCGCCGCACACTGCGGGACGGCACGGGACAAAGCGGGCGCGCCGCTCGTCGAGGACACTTGTCGTGGTCGTGGCTAATTAAGGGACTCGGGCCCCGCCTAATCAGGATTTCAGCCGGCGTCGCCGCCGCAGCACCGGCCACGACTGCCGTGCGCACGCGGCTGTGTGTACAGGCGTCGGCACGGGCGCTACATATGGGCGCTGGCTCGCGCTCCTGTACGGCGCTGCCGCCTAGCGGGCAGACGCGAGGCACCGGGCGCGACACGAGGGAGGTCTCCCTATTAGCAGACTACGTAGGCTGGGCTTAATTAGGCTTCGACGGCGAGCTCCGCAGTTGCTTACTCAAATAACTGGACAAACGGGCGGGTATTCAACAACGAAAGGCAACGTATTTAACACAGTGCAGGCGTCGAAGAAAAAAAAAACTGAGATATCCTCAGGGCAGAAACGCAAAGCAATTTCTTAGTGTTTGTGGGGAGTTCGTCGCCCCATTTAGCCGCCCACGAGGAGACGCGGAAAGCTGTCAATTTCTAGGTCCCTCCAGTCAGCATTTTTAAAGTTTGTTGGTTCAACCTTCACAGCTGCTTGTCATACTGCCCACGCCGCTGAGTGCCGCAGATGTGCTGCAATGTACAGTAGAGCTCCGGTCAATTCTGTGTTCTTGAAGCGTAGTATAGATGCCGCAGTGATGATGGTAGGAGTTCAGATGCCTTTCGAGGCTCAAAAATTTTCTGGCGATAGCTGTAGCCAGCGAAAATGGCCAGAGAGCTTTTGAAGAGACACTAAAGTAGCTGCATGTTGTAGCCAAGACTATGTGATACTATCTGGCTTTTAAGCCAAAGTCTAAAATGTTCACCAGTTTGTTAAACGCAGTAACATAGAAAACAGCCACCAACTCCATCAGCTCACATGTGAAGTACTGCGTAAGTCCCGTTAACTTCCCACGGGCTAATTTGATAATGCTGGCTTAGCCTCCGGCCACCGTAATTCTCTTCAGCTATTAAGAGCACGCCGATTAAATGTTCATATCGCTATAAATAAGCCTGTCAGTGTTGCTGCAGTCGTCCAGAGGTAAATAACTAGTCGCGTTTATTACGCAGCAGCTACGAACTCCATTCGACTCAATTTCGTTTCGAAAAACTATTTTGTTCTTTTCTTTCTGGCTTAAAAAGCCCTTGTGCATCAAAAGCATCAACTGTGTTTGCTTGAGTATGGTGGATCAACTTGTATTTAGTGTTCCTTTCTATGAGAACTACGCTTGATAGACGGACATTTAGAGCAATGCTTGGCCACCACAGTTTCTACGCTATCTGCGTTGTCTTCGTGCTTCTTCATTGTTCCGTCCTCGTGCCGTCAATCTAAAAATATCAGCCTCTTCAGTAGATTGTCGTTCTACAGCGACACCTAGTAGTGGTACTGCCACTCCCGCCGTCATTGGCCGCCTTTGTTTTCCGTGCATCATGTCTCGCAGTCCGTCGTTGTTGTTGCTGTCGACGAAACAGTAATCTAGTGCCCATTTCGGTAAATGCTGTACCTTTCAGCCAGCCGCCACGGTGGTTCAGTGGCAACGGCGTTTGCCTGCTGATCCAAAGGACGCATGAAGGTCGCGCAAAAGGATCAGGCATGAGTTTCTCTCACTACAAAAATGTGAATGGGCTGGTTTCTTAGCCCACTCTGCAAATTAACTCTCTTGGGCATAAAATAACAGCTACCAATTTTGAATGATTAGGATTTCTTATTAACCAATTAGGCGGAATTTGAAATATACTCTGAGTTGCGCCATAAGACGGCAGAGCATATACGTATACCAACGTCCCTCTGTGACGTAAGCAATATGCAGTAGCGCTGCAGTCGCCGGCTGAGCCGACTGGGTGTGTCAAGTAGGGGTAGCGCTGGTAGGAATACATGAAAACAAGAGCTTTGAAAGGAGTTCTCCCGCTCCGAAGTACGTCTACGATCTCATGCATTCGCGAAGAATAACCAAGTTCATCATATAAGAGATTGTGCAAGTCTGATATGTAATTTCAAAGGCTATGTATTTTTAAAACAGCGTGGCACGCGCTCGTGTAAGTCATCCTCCCTAGGGGTACAGGCCGAGAGCATGGACCGTAGAAATACATGAAAGAAAAGGTTTCCCAAATATTTTTCTTGTTTCACAGACTACTTATGGAGGCGGCTGTTCGTTAAGAGTTGGCGGCGAGTACTTTGAAGAAGCGTGTGCGAAACATGTCATGTCTTTTCGAACCTACCTTTTTAATTAAAACACCACTACAAACATGTGTTGCGAAGCTGAACATATACCCAAAATGCGCTCTATTTATTGGATGTTCCTCTGAATCGCGGAATCTTTTCGTGTAAAGGCGGGGACATATGTTAGGTGAGCGCTGCGAATCCGGAGCGGCGCGCCGTATCCGGTGACTCTGCTCCGGGAAACCGGCGAGCGTCTGGTGCATCAAACCGCATAGATATGACCGACGCACCTGGGGCACCCCGGGCTGCTCCGGCGGGCGACGGCAGCCAATCCGAGCGCGGAGAACGCCATGTCATGATGATGTCAAGACCGTGAAAACTACATGGTGTCGGCAAGGTGTCGACTGCTGATAAGGCTGACTGAGTGCTCTGTTCTGCGATAACCAAAAAAAAAAAAAAAACGCGCGTTCCGACATTCAGCGCCATGGGTTCCATCAAGCAGTCACGGATTTAAGAGAATGAACTACTAATATCGGTGGTGGAGAGGAATACGTCTCATTGGGACCGAACGACCGCAGATAACAAGAATGTTGATCGGCGGTATACAAGCTGGATTGCCCTTACCAAGGAAGTTAGTTGTCCAGGAGGGGACCGCAGGTGTTCATTCGAGCGGGACTACATGCGCGCACAGGAAATACATTTTTGCCTGCTTCCGCGTATCAGCAGCCATTTTTCCGGCACTCTAATTTGTTTCTGGCCAGCGGCCAGAACAGCTTTGAGAGGCACGCAACATGCCACAGTATCAGCTGCACGCCTTGAGCGGGCAGCTGCGCGTGCTCTGCAAGACTGATTGAGGCTGAGGTATTGTACTTTAGCTATCGCAAGCAAGAACACAGGACCGTATGTAGTGTACATCGCAAAGGTATTTATTACCTTAATAGATGTGCCCCAAACGAGTTTTTGACGAGATTTTGGCCCCTAGTGCTTCCGCTCGCGGTTTTCGCACCTCTACTGCGCCTGCTTTTTATCGAAATATGCTTTTTTAATACGCCTGACACGAGCCCACATCTAATATTAACAAAGCTTAAAGACGATGTGTCGGGATATTTTCGCAGTGAGCAGACGGCTTCAACAGCAAAGAGCAAATGTTTTGACCTTATACAAACATGAACCAATACGTTTTATTTCAATTTACTAACAATGATGGTAGCCCCTCTGATAGGCCCGAAGGTTAATTTAAGAAGAAGGAATCATATGAAAAGCGTTTGCGGATCCTGTTATGCTAAGACTTTTAATTGATGAACAAGCAAAATATTGATTAAGAGATTCTCTTGAGATGCTAAGCATGCTGCTATCAGTCACCGTCACGTGTCTCCTCTTAACATGCCAAGCAGGTCGATAAAAGAAGGAGAGAATCGGGGGCTGCACGCAGCTCAATGAACATCCTTTAACACGACGGTCGTCGAGCCCTATTCTTCGTGGGCATGTGGCAGCTCTCGCACAGTTTGCCTATTCGCTACGCCATAGATTCTAAACACGAATACGCGTATAAGGGAGTAAAGGAGAGTAAGCTCTCCTCTAGCGCAATCCCTTTTATAAAAGCAAGTGCACTGCAGGAAAGCTTACACCTTTTTACTCCTTCCTGTTTAGAGTGTAGGGCGCTGATCAGTCGAACGGTCGACGCTCGAGTGATGTTCATAAAAAATATAGAAAGGAATACATTACAGGATTTAGATAAAGGGAAGGTAATACGCAGCTGTCCGAGGATCGTTTGCTGCTACACTACAGTGCTGGCAGTTGCTAACGCTGCCACGCACGAAAGTTCTTAGAAGTAGCTTGCTCAGCGCAAACGCCTGTGTGCACGCAGCACAAGATAACCACTGATTACCTTACGCGTCAAACTTTCTTCCACTTGAAAATGAAATGGCGGTGGTAATGGGCAACGTTTGAATCAATGCTTAAATTCGACCATTAAAATGATAACGGCGCAAAATTCCACTTCCCGATGCACTTCCCGCTGCCGACTCGTGCCATCTTCAGCGCGAAACTTCAAGCGAAGGTTGGGACCCGCAGTAAAATCATGCTAGCGATGACTAAACAAGAAAGGGCTCATGTTTGGTGAAAGATGAACAGTTCGAGAAGCGCAGTGACTGAAGATTGGCTTTTGAAATTTTTCTTGCGAAGCTCCTGACAACCTCTTCAGAGTCAAGAAAGTACTCATAACAAATTACGCTTAAGCTTCACCATGTCAAAATGGCGACCAGAAGCTGATGGCACGGTATTGCCAGACTTCCAAGCAAATTAGCATATCGGCTTTCTAAACACAACCTCAATAAAAGTCGCAGCACAGAAAGTTCACGTTTTTCTGCGCTATAAAATAACTGTATGTTGTGCTTCGTGTTGTTGCGTTCATTGCTTTCCTCGGTTCTGTTGTCTGTTCACACTTTTCACCAACATCTCACGAACTACCGCATCACTAGGCTCTCCTTTTGGGTGTCTTCCTGTTCGTTTGTAGACTGACCATGGGCGTCCGGTGCGGTTACGGACTACTGACAACATGGACCCAGTCTTATTCCAAACTTAACTTCTGTCCAGCTTTTTTTTCTCTATAGTTCTCTTTCTGCCTTTTCCCCGTGTAGGGTAGCCAACTAGGCTAAGCTCGATCCTCATTAACATCGATGGTTAACCTGCCTGACATTCTTCTCTTCTCTTTCTCCTGTTCTTTTCATCTTTTTTTCGCGCGCTCCTAGTTATGCAATAACAGCCTTTATCATTTTGACTCCTTGCCACGTGGTATCATGGTTCGTGGTACTTACAGACACCCAAAGTAAAAGTTCGGGAGTGAAAGCAGATATCACTTTCGTTCGCTTCTCATCTGCAAAGGCAGATTCCGTAGTATTTATGCAGAGACGCGCATGCTCTATGGTAACGTATAAGGAGTACGCCGTAGGCAGAGGCGGAAAAGGCGGGACGGGAAAAAAAAAAACCTTAGTATCCTACACGTTCCGCCGCTGATCCAGCCTGTCAACGAAGGCCGACGAGATTAGGCTGCCGGATCGAGCGCCACTACTCAGTCTGCACCAAGAGCCATGGCTGAACCGATAAAAACAGCCTCACAATTAAGACACGTGGTAACGGTCTGTAACCACTGCCGGAACAACTGCACAAACGTCGCGAAGGATCAGCGCTTAGGGACTTCAAGGTGTCGCCTTCTCATAGAACCGAAACGAAGGCAGGAGTCTTGGGCGATTTTTTCTCTATTGCCATGTTTTGCGTTCCTGTCATGGAGAAGCTTACCGACAAATGTGACACCACCGGGCCCCACATGTGCTGCGTGACGGACCGACTCCGTAAAGCTGAACGGATCGGGAGCGAAAGCTTGTAGGACGTGGCACGTCGTTGCATGTCAAGGTCTTCAAAGCCATGGTCACGCCTTAGGGGTGTTTTTGATAGCGACTCCGCGCGCGTGTTCACAGAGCCGGGGAGCTACGGTTCCTTATTGGGACTTCTTAGAGGCTACAAATTCACAAACATAACATGCACGCGACAACAGCTCGCGACAGAAAGTGTTAGATGTGTTTCAGTTGCACGGCAGCGTATGGCGGGTGTAGTTCTGTCGCAAAAAGTTCATAAATTTTACTTTTGGTTTTTGCAGTTGCTGAGCCGAATTTAGAAGGACGTTCGGCTTTTTGGTAAGAGGAATAAATGGGAATATATTATTTGTGTCGTAATGCAAGGAATTCGTTAATTATCCACATTTTCACTTTTCCGTCTCGGAACTGCAGGTTCCCACTTTACCTGCATCCATACATAGTTCTAAGTCTGTAGGCGCGGCTCACCTGGGCAATGATAAGACTCACCCTGATAACTATCCAGACCTAACCTCACTTGTAGAACAGTGCAAGGTATCCGTTTCCTTGGAAGCATATGCACTATGTGCACAACATACAGGCTCCCCAGAAGTTAAGCAGAGCACGAAAGTTGCCGCGCGGCGCGATTTAGCAGCGGACGCATGCATTAGAGAGGGCGCGGGTGGTACATTCAGCAGTTTGGTGCTCTGGTTTTAATACTTGCCTTCTCTACGGCCCAAACAAAGGAGCGCTGCTTCCAGTAGCATGCGCCTGGGGCGGCTTTGACGTTTATATTACCGAAAATTAATATTACCGAAACATTAATATTACCGAAAAGGCTCGTTTGGTACGCCTGCAGCGCGTGCTGCTGCCGGTAATCTGTAAACTTCCCGGAAATTCTGAACACTAGCAGTAAACGAGGAACGAGATGAAACATTTTCCAACAGTACTGCAAACATTGAAAAAATATTCGAAACAAAGCATGCGCATCCTTTATCGATAGGTAGGCCAGTCGTTTGACAGCGAAAAGGTGTTTTTTCAACGTCTCGTTCCCATACATTCATTACTACTTGCTGATCTCGGCTCCCAGTGACTGCATTTTGCTGGCGTGTGGTGTGAATGGGGGATACATTTGCCCGCATTCACAGGCATGATGTGGCAAGGAATGCGGATGCGCAGCAACACTTTGCATAGCATAGTTTCGTTTTCCCCAGCACCTGGGCCACACTGTACGCCGTACGGCAGCACGGGCTAGCTTAGAGGTTGGTTTGTCTCATAAGTTTTCTTCTTTTATTTTGAAATGACGGAAATTCTGAAGGATTACAGCGGTCACCGAGAAACAAGCGCAACAGCGCACGCGGAAGACAGCTTTCCCTTTCCGCTATCCTCCGCTACCTTCCGCAACAACCGCGCTTGCGCGCCACGTCTCCTGTCGCAGTGATCAAAAACGGGAGGGCCGCTGGCGCCCGTACGTGTGCGTCGCCGGCACGTTCACAGCCAGTCGTCGACTGCATCGTGCAACGCCACAGTGACGTGCCACATGTGGTGAAGACCACGCGTGGTGCTGCCGCTAGTTTCACGACCCGCGGCGTCGAGTTAAATCACGATGGCCGCGAGAGCATTGGTTTTGCACGATTCCACACTACCACGTGCACTGCTTTTCCGTGTGCTGGGCGTTGATTTCATGAGGAATGGCAATTTGTCTGGTGTGAAAAGTGAGATAGTGACGTTTGCAAATGGCGCTATATTTTGCGGCAACTTATTACTCAAATGTATTGAAGATTACAATTGCGGTGTGAATCAGACTGAATTGTAAATGTTGTTACCAAACTATTCGAAATTTTAAATTTCGCACATCCCTGGTTTGTACGACTTACATCGTGGGAGGGAACAGCGCGAAACAAAACGACGGACAAAGGAAGAGGACACAAAGACGAGCGCTGACTCGAAACTGAATTTTTTATTGAAAAACGAAAAACATATAAACATCAAACTCACGTGAACAAACAGAGCAACTACCATTGGTCTAGTGGAATCAAGACCATCAAACGCACAAAACGCCACGTGGTGAACTCTGAACAAAAGCACCCCTGAATCCCGAAATGAAGCAAGTCATGAATTATCTAAAAACGATACTTCTTTGTTAACTAATGCTAAAGAAGGCTGGCTGATACATTGTGATTCCTTCTTTCGTATGAAATAAGCTTCCATAATCTCCCTTGTCAATTTATCCCGGTGTCTAAACAAAATTTTAGTTTTTGTGACCAAAGGGCGGCACTTTTTCTGTTTATCATTTTCCTTCCCACACTCGCGGCAATGATCTTTCAGATGAGAGTATCTGGTGTCTGATAGTGAATTAAGATGTTCCCTCAGGCGAACATTAATACATCGGCCTGTCTGACCAATGTATACTTTTTTGCACGATAGTGGAAGCTCGTAGACTACAGAGCATGCGCATTCCACCAACGGTGACCTGTGAGTAACACGACATTTAAATGGACTAACTCCTAATACACTTTCACTACGGTTTCTGATGGCCCGGCAAAGCCCGCTCAACTTGCAAGGCGCCGAAAAAACAACTTCGACTTCAAACCTACCAGCTACATTTTTTAGATTATGGGCTACTTTGTGAATGTAGGGGATGACTGCCCTTTTCATACATGCCTTGTCCCTCTTTGACTTGACGAAATCCGTCCTCACCAGCCGCACCAACTTTTCGCACGTTGCCGAAATAACCGAATCAGGGTACCCTGCGGTTTTCAGCCTGCTGACCTGTAACAATACACTCTCTTCGATCCGGTGAAAACAAGAATTCTGTAAGCTCGAGCGGAGGGCAGACACAGCTATTCCATTTTTAACATTTTTTGAATGTCCGGAAGAATAGTGCAAAACCTGTTTCTGTGATCTTGGGGAGTAAAACCAACAAACATGGTCGTTCTTGAAAAACAACTTAATACTAAGAAACTGGAGAGAATCCTTCAAGGGCACTTCTGAGGTAAACGACAGGCCATCTGCGCACTCTCGAAACAACTTCAAAATGTCTATCATCGTCCTATTGAAGTTCTCTCTTTTTGTCAGTACCAAAAAATCATCCACATATCTGAAAATCTTCACCACCATTCCCTCACTGTGTCTACTAATTTGTTTGTCAATCTCACCTAAGAAAATATTGCTCAAAACAGGTGCTACCCTAGACCCGATACAGATCCCCTTTTTTTGCACATAGACGCCGCCTTGCCAGCCTACATGAGTTGACCTTAAATAAAACGATAACAGTTCAAGAAAGGTGTCAAGAGGAACCCCGCACTGACCAATAAAGCCTACTTCATCATTGTCATCAGTGATGCACTTTTTTACTGCTTTCATAATCCCATTGTGAGGAAGTGAATAGTAAAGATCTTCAATGTCAATACTTCAATGTCAATGTCAAGGTAACCCTTTTCCTAAAGCATAGCAATCCAGGTGGTTGTACAGGCTTCAGTATTGACATTGAAGATCTTTACTATTCACTTCCTCACAATGGGATTATGAAAGCAGTAAAAAAGTGCATCACTGATGACAATGATGAAGTAGGCTTTATTGGTCAGTGCGGGGTTCCTCTTGACACCTTTCTTGAACTGTTATCGTTTTATTTAAGGTCAACTCATGTAGGCTGGCAAGGCGGCGTCTATGTGCAAAAAAAGGGGATCTGTATCGGGTCTAGGGTAGCACCTGTTTTGAGCAATATTTTCTTAGGTGAGATTGACAAACAAATTAGTAGACACAGTGAGGGAATGGTGGTGAAGATTTTCAGATATGTGGATGATTTTTTGGTACTGACAAAAAGAGAGAACTTCAATAGGACGATGATAGACATTTTGAAGTTGTTTCGAGAGTGCGCAGATGGCCTGTCGTTTACCTCAGAAGTGCCCTTGAAGGATTCTCTCCAGTTTCTTAGTATTAAGTTGTTTTTCAAGAACGACCATGTTTGTTGGTTTTACTCCCCAAGATCACAGAAACAGGTTTTGCACTATTCTTCCGGACATTCAAAAAATGTTAAAAATGGAATAGCTGTGTCTGCCCTCCGCTCGAGCTTACAGAATTCTTGTTTTCACCGGATCGAAGAGAGTGTATTGTTACAGGTCAGCAGGCTGAAAACCGCAGGGTACCCTGATTCGGTTATTTCGGCAACGTGCGAAAAGTTGGTGCGGCTGGTGAGGACGGATTTCGTCAAGTCAAAGAGGGACAAGGCATGTATGAAAAGGGCAGTCATCCCCTACATTCACAAAGTAGCCCATAATCTAAAAAATGTAGCTGGTAGGTTTGAAGTCGAAGTTGTTTTTTCGGCGCCTTGCAAGTTGAGCGGGCTTTGCCGGGCCATCAGAAACCGTAGTGAAAGTGTATTAGGAGTTAGTCCATTTAAATGTCGTGTTACTCACAGGTCACCGTTGGTGGAATGCGCATGCTCTGTAGTCTACGAGCTTCCACTATCGTGCAAAAAAGTATACATTGGTCAGACAGGCCGATGTATTAATGTTCGCCTGAGGGAACATCTTAATTCACTATCAGACACCAGATACTCTCATCTGAAAGATCATTGCCGCGAGTGTGGGAAGGAAAATGATAAACAGAAAAAGTGCCGCCCTTTGGTCACAAAAACTAAAATTTTGTTTAGACACCGGGATAAATTGACAAGGGAGATTATGGAAGCTTATTTCATACGAAAGAAGGAATCACAATGTATCAGCCAGCCTTCTTTAGCATTAGTTAACAAAGAAGTATCGTTTTTAGATAATTCATGACTTGCTTCATTTCGGGATTCAGGGGTGCTTTTGTTCAGAGTTCACCACGTGGCGTTTTGTGCGTTTGATGGTCTTGATTCCACTAGACCAATGGTAGTTGCTCTGTTTGTTCACGTGAGTTTGATGTTTATATGTTTTTCGTTTTTCAATAAAAAATTCAGTTTCGAGTCAGCGCTCGTCTTTGTGTCCTCTTCCTTTGTCCGTCGTTTTGTTTCGCGCTGTTCCCTCCCACGATGTATCAGTACAAACTCGCCCAGTTATCCATCCTTCTTCAATGTTTGTACGACTGTTGTTTTATATCTGCAGACATTTGGCAGCTTGTTAGAGAGCTCGTTTGTTGGAGGTGGAAGAGACGTTTTCATATAATTAGAAACAATGCGATCAACTTCAAAACAGATGACAGCATATGAACAATCATAAGCCAGGATTATTGCATATAAAAACGCTTTGTTCCTGCGTCCGTGCACTTAAGGGAGGAAGAGGGTATCGAAGGTTAAGTTTTCTTTTTTTTTTAACTAACAGCGATAAAATTTGGCAGACTGGCTTCAAATAGTTTCAAGCAGTCAGATTGAAAGTTTCAAAATGATATCTTTAGTACGTTTTATTTTATCACTCCTTATATGACACTCACACGTTGCTTGCTCGTGGAGAGCCTAGCATCACCACAAAACATGATGTCGGTCTTTAAATGCCTTCAGTATTTACTAAGAAGTATGGTGCAAATCAAGATCCTCTTAATTCCTAAAAAAATTATCTGCTCTTCTTTTTAATGGACACAGTATGCACTTTCTCTTTATGTTTAGAATGTATCATGCTCTTATTACTGTTTAATAATAACATGTGAGCCTAAGCGGTAAATATGAGAATGTCTCGATGCAAGCGACGTTTCAGCAAGTACAACAAAACAAAAGGGATGAAAATTCATGCACCCATTGCTGAGTTATGCCACTAATACCAGAAATCCTGCTACGTTTCGTGATAAAATAACCGCAATCCTCGCCTAGTGTCTCATTTCTCTCTGTTCTTGCGAAAAATCTCTTTTATTGCTGCTTAGTGTGAACTAACTTGTGCACTTTTTAGCCTCACTGCCAAACCGTGTTCCATTTTCATGTTGCCACATTTTCAAACTTAAGTAATTATTGTGTATTGTATTACTTTATTTCTATTCTACTGAGTGCCTCTTGCTAACTATTGTATAACGTTTCCCTTCTGTCGTTGTTTTTTTGCGCTGTTCTCTAACTTCTATGTACTGCCCCACTCACACAATGCTCCAATGTAAAGGAGCCTGTGAGTAACTTGAATAAATAAATAAATAAATTATGCCATCCACGAGCAAGACGATAAGCTAAATACAAACTTTCGAGAAAATAAGCCTGAAAGTTCTGAACTAGCACACACTGTCTGCGTGTAGATGCCGACAAATATATTTATTTGGTGCACTTAGAAATTGTTTTTGGCAGAAATATTTCACAGCCTCATTTCAAAAGTATTGCAGATGCCAAAAAATGTGTTTCAAAAATCGACTTTTTTCGTGAATTTCCGGATCTGATCTCCACTCCCCCCTTTATGCGTTTTTCTGAACTAAATGAGCTAACAGCGCTGGAAAAATTGAAATCGTCGAAATATGTGAGGACGCAGAATCCCGGCAATCATAGCACAGAGCATGCTTCTGTGATTAAACTGTCTTCTTAACTAGCCAAAATTAAGAGTAACTTTATACATGTGGCACGAATTGTCACTGCTGCGCTCGCGTATACAAGAAGAAATCTTCATATTTTCTTAATGAAAGAGGCAATAAAAGTTCAAATGCAAAAGCATATGCTCCGTATTATATTGGCGAACCTGTGTATGAAGAAATTTTTTAAACTTAGGCCTGCTTCACAGTTCAATAATGTGTTATATGAGAGTCACTATTTTTTTCTCTCCCATAGCTGCGCTTCGGAATTAGCCGTAATAAAATTTTTTGAAAAAGTAATGCCGAAGTGCCGTAATGTTTGCAGGCTCAGAAATCACTACAATATCTTTATTCTTGTTCAGAAGGCAAATTTTCAATGAATAGACAAACAAGTGAGACAACAGCAGCTGATTCAACGATCAAGTTAATAAATTTTTACTGCGTGTAGGCGCGTTCCCATGCAGAACAGAACCACTAAACATTTCTGATATCGTCTTTGCTACCTGTGCCGGGGATACACAGAACCATCGATTCAGTACCCAAATGCGATGGTCCGTTAGGCTTGGCCGACCTGCTCAAGGGCACGGTTACAAAGGATAAAAACGAAGACGGCGCGTGCCAGGAGCATCATGACCAAAGATGGTTGCAGCATCTACCCGGGCGCACGTGCTCTCACAGGCATGCATGTCCCCGTCACCACGGCTATTTGTCTCGGTTAAACAGCAAACGTGATCCCGTGTTTTTGTCTTTGATCCAGAAAACAACTGACCCTTCCAAAAATGCACATTGAGTTTCACCTGAACGCGTATTGAGACCTCTTGGAGTCAAAAACAGCCGATTAAAAGCTCAAATTCGTAGAGCTGACTTGCTAAACTCTCAGAGCAATCTCTAGTCACATAGGCATCGAGTTACCTGCAGGTCAGTAGAATCTCAGCTAATTTCGCAGCTTTGTAATTTTCCTACAGCTTAATTCTGATTTAACTTTCAATAAAAAGCACGTCATTAGTGTTACCGGTAGCACGTTTACGGCATAGTTACAGAACATCGACTTGAAGGAATAAAACATTGTTGCAAGTCGCAAAAACATATTCCAAGGCAAAGAAGGCTCTAGTTCAAGCATCGACTATGGGGGAGTCGAGGGCATATACACTTTCTTTCGCTGCTCATGCCGTGCAATGCACTTCTACCGACAAAACTGTGCAGTTGAACATCTTGGTTTGCGGCAAGCCCAGATTGTGTAAAAGGCGCCAGAATTCGCTTGTAAATTTGTTCTTATTAACAACATACTATTCAGCCTTGTTTGTACGCCCTTCACAGCCGGTATATAAGCATAAGCACGGGGTTTAAGGCAGGTGAAAGCATGTGTGTAGCACGTAATGCCATCTTCACGATCTCTATCTTGTTGTTACTTGCTTCTTGCGGTATCACCACCTTCCACCCCCTGTTCAACGTGACTGTATAGTCGTGGTCTACCCCTGGAGGTTGGACACCCCGCTCACACCACTTCGACCCCTTACTTCAGCTTCAAATACCATTCGGCCTCCCCCGCTATGATACTACGCTGTTGTGCCGCCTGTGGCTGGGAGTCGGGTTCACAAACGCCTATTCCAATCTCATCGCAATGGCAGGCTCTTCTGCGTGTGACCAGTGCGGTTGTGGTGAAATGCTCGGGCACCTCCTCGGTGAATGCCCTTGTTTTGAGCGAGAGCGCGCCTTCCTGGCTTCTACTCTTCGCCGCTTGGACTCGCATCCTCTAACAGAATCCAAAATACTAGGGCCTTGGACACAACCTTCCTCACAAAGGAAAGTGGTGAAAGCGCTCCTGAGGTCCTTAAAGAACTCGGGGTTGTGTTTCTGTCTATAAACGTTAAGCTTTAAGTGCGCGCCCTCTGCCCACTTGTCATTGGGGTCAATAGACACTTGAAAAACTCATTTCGCTGCCGCTCTTTTTCCTTTTTACCCCTTTGTTCTCTTCCTCAGGTGTAGTGTGGCCTACTGGGCATAGCCTGGTTAACCTCCCCGCCTTTCCGTCCTTCTGTTTCTCTCTCTCTCCCTCTTGGCGAGAAATTAGGCAGCAATCTTCCCTAACTCATTCATGCCAGAAGTGCTGCGGATCGGGCTAGTTGGTGCAATTATGACGTTTTTCAAAGCGCTAAAGCTACACGGAAGAAAAAAGAACAGACAAGGACGAGCGCTGCTTGCAACTGGTTTATTTTGTCAAACGGCAAGTGCTTTATATATGTCCTCAACGCTCCCATGTAAATGACAAAAACTAAACAAAAAGGCTGCCGGTCAAAATTAAAACCGTTGTATCTTCGAAAGAGTGGCCGTCCGAACATTGATCGGAGAGGTGGCCTGTGAGGTGATCTCTTTACTAGGCATGCTCCACTCATCATCATCAGCCGCACAATCCGCAGCCGCACATCATTCACTGCAGGACAAACGCATTTTTCAGTCATCTCCGGTTAACTCTCTCGGCGCTAGGAGCGGCCACCTTGTTCCCGCAAACTTTCTAATCTCATTCGCCCATCTTGACGCTGCGCGTACCTTCTCCTCTAATCCGCTCCATTAACATAAAGGACTACCGGCCATCTTTTTACAGCATTACATGCCTTGTCCATGCCTCTTTCCTGTTCTTAATCCCATCTAGCGTGTCATTGCCCCTAGTTTGTTAGCTAAAAAAGATTACATCCCCGTGGACACGTCTGAAGCCGCTTGAACATGCAGTATTCAAGCAGTTATTGGAATTGCTTGAAAATAACAACATAATTGATTTGATGCAGAATAGTTTTGGCAAGGACCTATCAACGGCAGAACAGTTACTGAAATAATGCAAAATTTTCCTGCACGATTGGATATACAGAGCCAGCTGGGCGTTATGTTCATACATTACGAGAAATGCTTCAATCCCGCGTCTCACTCGAAACTATTTAAAAAACTAATAAATCCACTTGATTCATACCTTGGATAGAAGTATTACTTTGTCTGCGACAACAAAGTGTCCCCATCAATGGCTTAAGTTCCAGCATACCTTCAGTTCTGTCAGGCATAGCGCAGGGGTCGGTGATCGCGTCACCTAATTTTCCTTCTTTTCCCAATTTTGATTAATAATACTTCCTCCATTTCCAGTGCAAATTAAATGGTTAGCTAAAAATGGATTTTTATATGAATAAATTATCAGTGCAAACAATCAGGCTCTTCTAAATTTTTCGCTATCTGAAATAGGATGTAGATATTGAGCATGGCAGATGACGGTAAATGAGAAGAAAACTGCATCTATGATAACCACAAAAAAACGAACTCCCCTACGTTTTCAATGTTCTGTTAATCGCAGCTACGTTTCTTCATTTCGAAGTTATATATACTTAGTAGTCATAGTCACATCTCATAGCAGGTAGAATGTATATGTTTCCTGCATTCAAAAGAAGGCCATGAGGCAGGTTTGTTTTCTGAAGCGATTGCTGCGACAGCAAATACAAGAAATAAACTGGGTAGCCAATAAAACTTATGTTACACCGATTATATAATATGTTACCCACCGCAGCGGCTTAGCGGCTTCGGCGTTCGGCTGCTGAGTCTTAGGTGGTAGGTTCGATCCTGACCACATTGAACGTGTGGAGACAAAATACGAAAACGCCAGTGTCCTCTGCAATTTCAACGCACGTTATGGAACCACAGGTGGTCTATAGTATTCCGGAGCAATACGGCCTCCATGATAGCCCATGTGTCTCTCTGGGTTGTTAAGCCCCATAATTTACAGCTTAAAATTGTTTCTTCAAGATACACTGGTCGTGTGAGACTCATATACTAAGGGTGTGCGAATATTCGAAAATTTCTGATTGCGAATCGAATACTCTCCTATTCTATTAATCGAACAAATCAAATATTGCACGCTGAAAGTAATTCGAAACAGTCGAATACCCTCTCATCTTTTCGAATATTGTTCGAATATTAGCACGAAGTTAGAATAAGGTTTGCCGCAGTTTTTTTTTTTTTTTGAGACAAACTTTCGAAAACCAGGGCCCACACCGACCCCGCGTCCCATGCCGCCGCGACCAGTATGCGTGGGGTGGAGCGTTCAGGATTGCGACGCAGTCTATTCGTTTCGCGGCGTTCACAATGTTCATGCGTGGCCCTCGAGCTTGGACGACGTAACAGGGCTCAGGCAGGTTCAAACCCTGCCTTGATGCAGGACCTTGGAAGTCATAGCTGTATATATCAGCTTTCGCCGGGCTCATTTACTGAGGTGAGGTATTAGTTTGTTCTCTTTTGTCTTCAATGACAAAAGATAATTTTCTCATTTGTACAACTTAAAGCTCACGTAGTTAATATACTGACTTCGCGTTTCGAAGGTCAACGCTGCGATTTTTAACAGCCGGAGCAATAACTCCATAACTTATAGCAACCCACTGCAGCGTCACTACTGGCGGTTCCTTTTTTCTCTTAATTATTTGTTTTATACGAATGTTCCCACAAGTAGCAATATTTATAAAAATATGCGACTTGCATTCGCTTCGGTTGCATCCCTACTCGATTCTTGTTCGAATTGGTCTTTAGCCGCAGTATTCGTATTCAATTTGGTAGCAAAGCTACACTATTCGTCTTCGATTGAGTTTGGAAAAAGTAGTATTAGCCCATTCCTACCATATATTCAAGTTAATATAGGCAAACTTCATAGTGATCGAGAGGGATGAGTAAGGTTCGTCTATAATTCATTTAGTTGTTGTGCGCCACTAACCGGGCTTCTATACGAATCTAAATTGCACTCATTAAATGTAGGACGTCAACGTGACAACGTAGAGTATATGTACGTAAGATATCATGAAAACCTACGTACAGAAAGACAGAAAGTTAGGCAAGTTGGTTTTTATCCTTAGTATAAAACCGTGGAAGACGAGGACGAACGAAAAACCAGACAACACGAGTGCTTTACATTCAGCTAAACTTTATTACACACTTGCATATATTTATAACTTTCCTGCCACGGCTAAGTGAAAAAATCGAACTAATTACACTGATCACGACCTACAACTCCGCCACGGCAACCACGAAATGAAATTTTTGGAGGGTTCCTATACGGAGTTGTACGTCTTCATCAGTGTTGACTAGTTCCGTTTTTCGGTTCGGTTAGTTCGGTTTTTCAGTTATCAAGTTCAGTTAAACCGAACTTTATAACTTTTTCAGCTTAGCCTTGGCAGAAAAGGTATAAGTGTATGCAAGTGTGTAATAAAGTTTACTTGAAAGTCAGCGCTCATGTCTGGTTTTCCGTTTGTCCTCTTCTTCCGGGCTGTTATGCTGCGTATAAAAAAATATATATATGTGATGAAATGGTTACTCTAAGTTTCACGCGAGAAAATAACTCTACAAAGATTAGAGAACTCGCCTGCGAAACTGATTGCTTTAGTTATCATCTTTTCTCGCGAACAATCCAAGAACACAAGGGCTCAGTGCAGACGTTGTTGAAACAGCAACCGTCCAGTCATGGCAGAGACTGCGCTCCCCCAAACCGGTGACAATAATACCCACGAGAATGGAGTTCTCAAGCATGTCCGGACAGTGGCGTGGGTGGAAATTGCCCATCGCATGGTGAATACGACTACACTACCCATCGTCGACGACGTCAGCACTGCTTTCATAGAGCGTATAGGCTTCCTAAAAGCAATTTAAGGAGTCCTGCAAACATTTCCTGAATATGCTATTGGCATAGACTACACCTTATCACTGATTCGTCTCTCGCATATGGAATATGCAGATGTATGAGCGCGAGCCAGTTAGCATACTCTGCCACCTTCAATGATCTATGAGCTGCATTTCAGGGATTCTACCACAAACTAAACATTACTGCGACGATTTTCCGGGTGCCTGAGCACGCAGCTATTGAAGGCAATCAGTTGGCCAGGAGCGATGAGCGAGCGGCAGCATACCAAATAGCAACCGCGTCGAACACTCTGGCCACTTCAGCGGGTACACACCTGCCCACTGGATCCCTCATCCCTAAAAGAAATCGGCATGAAGCGACGTCTCAAGGCGCCTTAGCACCCCCGCTGTGAACAAGACCAACGCGCCGAGGAGCAGGGGCGCCCTATTCTCTTTCTCTTTGCCGGGGTAGCTACCGAGGGGAAAGCATACTGGAGTCCGCCGCCTCTAAACCAGCACTGCGCTAACCCCGGTATTAAGCCACAAGTTTTACAACGATGACCAAGCCGATGGGATGTGCCATCGCTGCCGAAGTCCGGAGACCGCTGCCTACATCGTCTGGGAATGCCATGAATATTCTCAGCTACGTAGAAGAAAGCTTGCAGAACCTCCTATTGCTATCCGCCCGGCCACGTCCTTATACAGCGGCTGGGTTCTTCCAGGAACCCACGATAGCGCAGCCATCACTCTACTTTGGGCAAAACTTGGTGCATTTGTGGCAGTAGGCTCCTGCCGCAAATTTTACTGCACTCGGCCACTGCCGAATCAGCACCCGCACGGCCGCCGTGGAAACGGTGGGCCCACAAGCCCGCACAGATGCCTCAAGCAAAATGCAGATAAGGGGCTTTTAATGAAGGACGTATTTAAATCAGTGAAATAAAATGGCTTTGAAATTTCATTTCCAGCGCTATTCATCTATATCATGTTGATTGTTTACGTTCATACGTCCTACTTCACCTGCTGTCTGTTTCGGTGCGTAATGCCTAGCATGATTTTGTGTCATTGTGTCGCGTGCATAGATGGTTGTGTGACCAACCTTCCTGTTTTCTTCCGATCAGTGTTTTGTAAATATTGATTTATTTAATGCGTAAGCCTGGTTTCTGACGAAGCAATGTGAGAAATATCGCGTTTTTATTTCTTTAGGGATTTGGGTAAGCGCAATACCCTTTTAGTTTCAGCTTGCGTGCTTCACGTCGATGGAAAGAGAATAAAATTCTGCTTCCAGTTTATTTCCTTCAACGCACCGCACAATTTCACCTAATGCCTTATTTGAAGGCTGGAATTCTGTATACAGTCTATTCACTTCTTGTATATTATACCCCCTCCTTTTCCTTATTTAACTCACCGTGCGGACCGGCTCTCATCATTATAATCTGCAGCCTGAGGTTAAAAAAAATGTACTTCTTTTCCGAATGCATGGTCAATATGTTGCTCACACATATTCCACTGACCATGATTATATGAAATGCTTCTACTATACTGCTCGCTACTTGATCACGATGTTCTAATACAATGCTTGCGTCGGAAAGAAGCAAAGCCCAACTGTGCTTTTCACATTTCTGACAGTGGAGAGCTCTGTCACTCAAAGAATTACCTCTTGCTAAAGAATCTGCGTGTTCTTTGTTCGCACATGTAGGAATTTATGCACTTTTACTGATGTACAGCATCGCAAACGACAAGGGCATCTTTACATGACTTCAACTCTGCAAGCTGCAAACTGTGAACGATACGTTATGGTGCACCCCTCTTTTCTTTTGCCAGTACCACCTTCACACTTCTTTCTCAGCTCTGGGCACACATTCGACAATTTACGCCCAGTTGAAAACATGACCGCATCGCCATATCTCCCGGCTAGCTGCTCAATCGCTTGCAAAAGACTGTAAAATTCCTAGCCCTCTGTCTTTAAATAACTTCCTTACTATTAACCTTATATGAAAATATCAGTAAATGAAGTTTCTGAACATAACTTATATTATATTTACTTAATATAAAATCAAACAAGGATTCACTTATGGCCACTACGTCCAGATAGCGTTGCAGGTACTAGAGCCGGCATCAATCTTCATGACTGAGTCACCGTGCTTCCTGCACACGTTAAGGCAGTTTTCTCTTCATCATCGGACTGGTTTTCTAATCGTTTGCTATTGGGATGAGGATTCTGAATTCGGCTTCTCGTTAGGTTAAAGCAGTAGGATGCGCACACATGCCCACATCTAATGCTTCAACATGCAGTTGATTAATTCTTATTAAATGCTCACAATATTAAAACATGTCACAAGCAATCTATGCGAATATATTTCAGCTCTGGTATGATGCGATGTATTTTCAAGTTCTCTTGGATTTTATCCGGGCAAGTTTCTATCGGTAGCATGCCAGGAACTCCTAAAGGCTTCAAAACGTTTATGCTCGTCTATTGACCGCTGCTGTTACCTGTAGATGTAGGAAGCGAGGAAAGTAGACATCTATAAGTTTAACTCTTACCTACATTGCAGCATTTGTTAGTGCCAGACAAAAGCAAAAGAAGACAATGAAAAGGCCACGCTCTTAAACAGATGTAATCCGGTGAAATTTAGACGAACGCTGGCTCTTGATTTTGGCGCTCCTTGGTGGACAGACCAGCCAGCAGTGTTTTTTTTCCCACCACACACTGGCAAGGGGCGTGATTTAAAAAAAAAAAACAGCGTTTCATTGTAACACATAATAGCGCGCTTTCATGCTCTTTCACGACGCCTTTGTTCACACGAATATGAACCATGTTATCAGTCCCGTAAATAAAGAAGAGAAAAAATTAAGAGATTGCGTCCAGTAGGCAGGCCATTATGTGTGACGAAAAAAGAGCCGAGCTGCTTTGGATGGAGCAAAATGAGATTTTAGACCCAAACATAAGAGGCAATACCTGCTTCATTCGAGCGGCGCATAGGTGATCCGGGTTACCATCCAGCGCCTGCATGGCTTGATGGTAGGCAGAACATGGCACATATTGCCATGATTTGCGTGATAAATTTGTCCCCCTGCGAACGCAGGCGTATGTGCGCACGTGCTGGAAGAAAAAAGTTGCTTTGCTCGCTATAATGTAGGACTACTTTTTGTCATTATTCGGTTTGCTTTTACATCACATCCACAGAGGATGTTTAAAAGCAGAAACCTATCTTCTTTTAATAGCTGACGCAATTTCTCACGAACCTTCCATTAAAAGCTCATTCTGCTGCCTTAATCCCGTGGCTTGAATAGCTTCTGTCCCCCTTTCGCTTCCCCTAAAAGGCCTCTCAAGCAGCTGCGCCTCCCGTCGACGCGTAGAAGGACGTCACACATTATGGCGGCAGTTTTACAGCACGTGCCGTAGGCAACGCAAATTTTCCCTCTTTCGTATATGCAACGCTGAATGCTGAACACCCGAATACAGGGGGTAGTAAAAAAAGTTGGTTAGCGTGGCAGGCCTTTCGCCGCCCTAGTTTTGTATTTATATTCCCTGGGAGTATGCAATGTTGCGAAACGCTCAACACAATATGACGGACGCCACAGAGCCTCTTCGTCTTTTGGTATGGCTACGACAGACGAATTCCTCACACTTGCGAAATTTTTAGAGCTTATCTTACACAGCCGCGCCATAAAACACGTTGCGGCACTTTAAGGAGCACGGAGGATGCATTTAAGTTGGCCGATATTTCTAGATCTTTTATGAGCTAGAAAAGGATATATATATATATATATATATATATATATATATATATATATATATATATATATATATATATATATATATATATATATATATATATATATATATATATATATATATATATATATATATATATATATATATATATATATATATATAAACGTAATTCGGTTGACACACGGTAGAAAAACAACGACTTTATTCTAACGTTTCGACCAGGGTCTGGCCTTCGTCAGAGTGATGGGGTACAGGCAAAAGACACAGTTTATAAGTGCATGTACGCGGGGAGGGAACATTCTGATTGGCGCATCGCAGCGGCAAACACCTCATTATGAAACGCCAGTGAATGATAAATGTAGGCAACTAAGCACAGGCAAAAATTACTAAATCATCGTGGGGGATAACTGCAATCCCATTGTGAAAAAAATGCAAATAATACAAAAATGTTTTTGTCGTAGCTCAAATGCACAAGAAAAGGCGAAGAACAACAAAAAATATAAATATAAAATAAAATCATCAGACACGAGAACACAGGTGAATACCACTTTTGATTAAACAACGGCTCTTCTGAAAGGGTATGGTACTAAGATGCGATGCTGCTTCAGAGATAAGCCATTTAGTAAGAAAGAAAAAGCGGCGCTAACAGTAAAAAGAGGACGAAAATGATCAGTGTAGATGAAACACGGCATGATACTATCAAGTGTTGCGGTTATGACGATAGACAACTCAGCTTCGCGACATTTTCATTGAGACCGCAAGAAACAGTATTAAATTTGTGTATACAAAATGATTCACCAACTTCGCGTTCATGATGGGTCTTGAAGCCTGATTCCAGTAGATGGTTGGTTTGGTTGGTTTATGGAGTTTAACGTCCCAAAGCGACTAAGGCTATGAGAGACGCCGTAGTGGAGAGCTCCGGAAATTTCGACCACCTGGGGTTCTTTAACGTGCACTGACATCGCACAGTACACGGGCCTCGAATTTCTTCTCCAAAGAAATTCAACCGCCGCGGCCGGGATCGAACCCGCGTCTTTCGGGACAGCAGCCGAGCACCATAGCCACTGAGCCACCGCGGCGGCTGATTCCAGTAGAGTTACTTGAATTTTTTCGAAGGGGTGCTTAGTGTTATTCACATGTTTAGAGATAGGAAGCCTAGGCACTGTCTTGCAATGAGCTTTGTGATTATTAAAACGATATCTGAACGGTGCTTCTGTTTGGCCAATATACTGAATATTGCAGGCTGAGCATTCAAGCATGTAGATTACGTTGCTGGTATCACATGAGTAGTTTCCTCAAATTTTCACTTTAAAGTTCGATGCAGCGCTGGAAGCCGTTACTGATGTCATCATCTGCGCGCAGACTTTGCAACGTGATTTATTACATGGATGACAGCCGATTGACACACTTGTGCTTGTTTTAGAGGAAGTGAGAATGTCACTGAGGTTTTTTCCACGGCGATAGACGACCCGGGAGCTTGTTTCATACTGAGGTGTTTGCCGCTGCGATGCGCCAATCAGAATGTTCCCTCCCCGCGTACATGCACTTATAAACTGTGTGTTTTGCATGTACCCCATCACTCTGACGAAGGCCAGACCCTGGTCGAAACGTTAGAATAAAGTGGTTTTCTACCCTGTGTCAACCGAATTACGTTTATGTTCTACCGGATCCATCCGATCTTCACCCCCTTCTTATATATATATATATATACACACAGTTGGTGCCGTCACCTTCTGAACCATATTGCAGAGCGTTGCAAGTTTTACAGCGCCACATTATTGATGCTGCGTGCGCCGTCATTCATTTCCAACGGTAATCATGGTGTCCTTTTCGGTCCTGATAATAAGAGTTTCTGTTCCAATTTTCATGTTCATGTTGACCCTTTACAATGTAAGAGCATGAGTGCCGTTGTATTTGGTAACGTTACCACACCATGCTTCCGGCTCTTTCGGTTCGATTACGAAGAATGCCGGCGTTGACAGTCTTGAAAAGCGCTGTCCCGGTCGTAGTTTGCACAGGATAACGCCACAGAGAGTGGCACAGCAGCGTTGTTCAAATGATGGAGGTACTGATGCTTCAAAAGCTTTAACTTGGCTGCCTGATTTACACGTCACCTTCTTACTGCCCCCATCGTACCCCATGGGCTATTTGCCAACACGTTGCGCATTTTAATGCGAGACCATTATATGGCTCATCGCCAACGAAACCCGGCGTCGGCGTTGATCAGCAGCAGTGGTCCCAAAATCCCAGGTGTTGTCACCGTGGTATCAAAGCAAAATAAAATATCTTCCGAAGGTTAGGAGAATTGTACACCAGCCACGCACCCTATAGCACGCAAATCAATAGGCCACAAAATCGCTTGCTCTTTAGCGAACAAACGTGAGCCTATTAAGCATACAATTTAAGGGAAAAGAGGTGATCGTTATGGCATACATGAAGGACGCCAACAGCCATCGATACCAAAGAGCATAGGAGATTTGTTTGTGAATAATTTGTAGTAAAATCTCAAAATTAATCAAAAAGACATTCCATATGCTCCTTGCTCTCGGTGGCTGTTCGCTTCTGTGAAATGTGAACCTAGTATATGCGTCGCCTTACGAATGTATGCTGATGAATCAGAGTGTTATTGCAAAGAGGAAAAAATAAACAAACAAAATAAAAGAAAATAAATATCAAGAAAAGAATGATTTCGCATTGAAAGCAGGGAAGTACTCTGAAGTGCCCTCTGTAATTTTTTTTCTTTCTTTCCTCATTTTATCATCTAACGCTCGCGGTGGACCATGAAATTCGTCGAATTTGTTGCAGATAGGCTTAAATTATGTGTACGGTGAAGCATCAGCGCTTGATTTCTAGTAAGGCTGTGGGAATATTCTGGTTTGGTTTATGGGGTTTAACGTCCCAAAGCGACTAAGGCTATGAGAGACGCCGTAGTGGAGGGCTCCGGAAATTTCGACCACCTGGGGTTCTTTACGTGCACTGACATCGCACAGTACACGGGCCTCTAGAATTTCTCCTCCAAAGAAATTCTAGCCGCCGCGGCCGGTATCGAACCCGCGTCTTTTGGGTCAGCAGCCGAGCACCATAGCCACTGAGCCACCGCGGCGGCCTTGTGGGAATATTCTAAATTTCCTTATAGCGAATCGAACATTCGCTTCGCCTATCAGGTAGAGCAAGTTCCAACTTTGTTTTCAAGTCCTGAAATAGTTTGCAAAGAATTGGTAAGAACTTCCATTCAGGCACGCCATAGCTTTCTTCGACGAATGTTTCGAAAACAGGTACTTGCGACGCCGCACAGCATACGGCCGTAACCGGTCTGGGCGACGTGGACGGTCCAACTACGCGACGGAGTCCGTCCGCGTGCCGCCGTGCACAACTGCCACATTTACAATAGCGTGTACTGCTAACCGATACCAGTTAAAGCGTACCACGCACCCCGTGCCGTTACAGCGCATGCAGAAATCGCCCTTTTGGCGCCAGATGGCGCCACGTTCCCGTCAACAGCGCCCGCGCTTGCCGCGTTCGAACTAATCTGCACGTGCGCAGTTCCGGGTCGCGGAACGCGCTAAGTCGTCGCAGTAGGCATACGCTTAATGGTAAATGTATTCAATGCTGCTACATGGCCTCCAAGACTGGGCCATGTCCTCAGACAGGTTTAGCGAGCCGTGCCTGGCCCCGGGCCTCGGAGACCACGTCTCATATGTATAGCTCTGCCACCTCTCATCTATCGCGATTTGGCGCTAGTCTATCGACTGCCGCCATCTGGCGCAAAGGTACTACTTCTACACATATTACATGGCAGTCACAGACTTCTTATGCGTATGACATGACGGCCATATACCGAGTGCGTGTTGTATACCCTACAGTGAATCAGCGTCGCATTTTTTGACAGTTATAACTATTACAAAACTTATAGCTTCGTAGTGCAGCGCTGCAACTAGCGCTTCGCTGTTTTCCACAATTATACCTTTTCTTTACGAATATTCTCTACTTTGCGAATATTAGTAAACATATACGATTCATATTCGATTTAGATAAAAAGTTATGCTATTTGTCTTCGGTTCGATAGCAAAACTACAATATTCATACACTCCGTTGACAACGGCGAAAGAAAGAGTGTGCCGAAATAGCATAGTGCCGCGAATGTTTGTAGTGTTTGTTTCTTCATTCTTCAAAGCTGCCGGCACGCCGCTTTATCGCTTTGTTTGTGATGCAAGACGCGCCTAGATTTATCTCGTTTTATCGCATCCAGGCAGAGCCTATCGTACGTTGTTCCAGAGTGTTCTAGTAACTTTCCAAGCTTTATCTCGAAAGTTCGCTATCACCATTAAAAAGAGCATGGCCGAGAGCGGCCGGCACTCTGTCCGACGACCGCCGAGCACTCTTGTTGCTGCCCGAGCTCGTCCAGACCCAGCGAAGTATTTTCGGCGCTGGCTTGCTGAGAAGTTTTGACAAGTGCAGGCGGGCCTCGGATCCACTGCGACACCGAGGTTCCGCAACCAGCCTCCCAGCCCAGGCGCCGTGCCTTTGCCGGTGCTCGGGCAACTACGAGACCTCCAAGCAGCAGCCCAGTCGGCCACCCGTGACGTCATGGGAGGCCCGGGACCTGCTGCCCCCCCGGTGTTCCGTGCGCCGCCCCCAAAGGCGCACTGTTTCCAGTTCGAAGTTACTTCCGACGCGACGGCTGACGACATCGTCGATGGCATCGAGTCGGTTGTCGGCCCGAAAGGGCTAGAGAGCCTCCAGCACCATGGAGGCACGAAGTTCTGCGTCGCCATGGCCTCGGCTGCGGCGGCGGAGAAGATGCTCGTGGAAGGCGCCTTCAACGTGAACGGCACTTCCGTCCCAGTAGCCTGCGTGGGTCCTGCCGTGGTCCACGTCACGGCTTTTCGTGTGCCGCTGTTCGTGGGAGACGCGGCGCTGGCAGCGGCACTGAGCTCCTACGGTAAGGTGCTTGACATCACCCACCCCGTCCTCAAGGGCCGTCGTCACGTCGGCAACGGGACGCGCGTGGTCCGGATCGAGATGAAGCAGGCGGTGCCGAACTTCTTGACCGTCCAGGGCCACCGCGTCATGTTTGACTACCGAGGCGTCCGGAAGGTGTGTTCCCGCTGCGGGCAGGACGGCCACATCGGCGCGGCGTGTCGAACGCCGCGGTGCGCTCGCTGCGAGGTGTTCGGCCACGACACGGCAGGATGCGGAGCGGCTTGCAGGCGCTGCGGTGGAAGCCACGCCACAGCGGACTGCCTGCGGCCACGGTCGTATGCGGCGGCCGCCGCCTCGAGGAAGGCCCCGAGCAAAGACAACGTGGCCGCGGAAACACGGAGCACACCAACCCTCCGGACGCCTGTTGCCGACGTGGTCCCTACGACCAGCAGCCCGAGGGAGCCCGAGCCCACCCCCGCGACGGAGGTGCCCGTGAAGGAGCAGCTCGAGGGGACGCCTTCAAACGAGGTGGAGCCGTTCGGTGCTGTTTTCGCGGAACCCTTGCCGCCGCTACCCCGCACAGCTTCCTTCAACACCGAGAGCAGCAGCGGCGATGAGTCGAGCGTGGCGTCGGGCGACCTGGTGGACGTACCGGACAAAGACACGCCGCTTCGCCTGACAGGCGACTTGACGTGCGGCCAGGTGTCAGGACCGACGACTCCTGGAGGTGCGGACGACGCGCGCTTCTCGTCACCAGCCAGCCACACCCTCCCATCGGCGACCCTGGCGTCGGCATCGGCTTCAGCTGCGAGCGTCGCCAAGACCACGCAGCAACCGGTGAGCAAGGCCACAAGCGCCGACGGCCCCGAAAACATGGACTTTTCCCGACCAGACTTCAAACGTGCCCACCCCCAATCATCGGAATCCGAAGGGACTGTTACCGAACGTTCTAGCAAAAAATGCCCCGCGCGCCAAGCGCCGCCCATGGCAGCGCTCTTTAGGTTGTATGCTATGCCGTCGGTGCTCTTGGCAGTCATGGCGGTTGTGCATCTCCTCTCCCTGAATGTTCGGGGATTTCAATCCGTAGACAGACAGAGAGAGGTGATGCACTTTGCCAGGGCTAGGGGCGTCGACATCCTGTTTTTACAGGAATGCAACTTCCGTACTTCACTTGATGTGCTGAATTTCACCACCCGGTTTTCTGTTTTTGCTTATTTTTCGTTGACTGATTTTCATATGTGCGGTGTTGGTGTCGTTTTTGTAAACCCCTGCCTGCGCGCGGGTGCTCATTGCACTTTCGGGCTGGACGGCCGCACTCTTGCGGTCGACTTCACACTAAACCAGCGGCGGGTACGTGCGTTGGTTGTATATGCGCCAGCACGGCAGACTAGTAGTTCTGATTTTTTTGAGCGCCTCGACTCATTTCTCCTTGATCCCTACCCCACTTTCATCGTCGGTGACTTCAATTATGTACTTAACATCGACCGTGACGTCCGCGGAGCGGGTCATGGTCGCCGTTATTGCGGTGCCCCCGCGCTCCGCGATCTCGTGAGTCAGTTCCGCTTGACTGACGCGTGGGTGCAGCTTCACGGGGATGCCTTTGGAGCGACGTTTGAGAGAGCACAGTCAGCGAGTCGGATAGACAAATTCTATTTTCCACCAGAGCTCGCGTCTTTTGTCGTTAGCTGCGAAGTTCTCGCGTTCCCTGCAGGCACGCCGGTGATTTCCGATCACCACCCCTTGTCAGTCAGGCTCGACTTTGGTGAGGACACCCCACGTACTGTTACGTGGCGCATGGACACGAGCCTACTGGCGGACCCGGAAAGCGTGGCGTCGCTGCGTACGGCGTTGGCAGCATCGTGCAAGAGCTTCGTTGCGACTGATTCATGGGACACACTCAAGGCTCGTTGGCAGGCAACTCTGGTGGCGGCCGGTCAAGACCGCAGACGCCGGGTAACTCATGCACTGAATGACACCCTCAAGCGCATCCGTATAGTGCAAAGGGGAGCTCCCTTAACCTTTGCCATGAGCGATTACCTGAGTCTACTTAAAGCACGTTACCACGTGTTGCTCTGCCAGTCATCACGGGCAGCTAGTCGTGCACACCAGCTCGGGCGGCCTATATCAGACCCGGCTGTGCTACGACACGTACGCGCAGGCACGGCGGAGGAATTAGCCCCCGCTACTGTTCCTTTCGTGACACTCCCAGACGGCACCCGAAGCAAAACCGCGTCCGATATCTGCACGATCTTTGCAAGTCACTTCTCGAACCTGTTCTCTACGGACAGTTGGCTAAATCTTCAAGATGGTTATGACGGGCTTCTACAAAGCTTTTTTGGAAACTTGGCACGAGTAGCTGAAGAGCTGCATGAAAACCTTTGCGCACCAGCCACAAGCCAAGAGCTGCACGCCATCCTGCAGAGTATGAATGCAGCCTCTGCCCCCGGTCCAGACGGCATTCCAACAAGTTTTTATTCAAACTTCTTTTACGAGATCCAAGGAGCGCTCCTGAAGATGGTCAACGGCTTCCTCGCGGATGGGTTACGTCCAAACTCTTTCCGCGAATGTCGCATCATACTCATTCCGAAAGCGGGCGGTGACCCCTCCGACCCGCAAGCATGGCGGCCCATAAGCCTCTTAAACGCAGATTACAAAATAGTCACATCTTTACTGAACACAAGAATGCGGACGATCCTACCTCACCTAATCCACCGGGCTCAAACCAGCAGCGTCCCTGACCGCTCTGTGTTTGATGCATTGGCACTCACTAGAGACCTGTTCACATTTGCCAGCAGGACGGGCTTCAGCGGGTGCTTTGTTTCACTAGACCAGGCGAAAGCATTCGATCGGGTGGAAGACTCGTATCTGTTCGGAGTCCTTGAAGCCTTCGGATTCCCTCCGCAAATTGTCAGCAGGCTGCGCTTACTTTACGCAGACCTGAATGCTCGTCTCGATGTAAACGGCCACCAGAGCGCTCCCTTCTCAGTCACCAGGGGCATAAGGCAAGGATGCCCTCTCTCCCCAACATTCTTCGTGTTATGCCTGGATCCACTCATCCGGCGCATTAACGACAGCCCATCCATACGCGGCTTCCCTCTGCCTGGCCAGGGCCAAATCAAGGTATCGGCCTACGCCGATGACGTGTCGCTTTTCCTCAAGGACGAGGATAGCTACGCCGCTTTTTCGCGGCTGTTTCTCGAGTACAGCGAGATATCAGGGGCCCTATTGAACAGGGGAAAAAGCAAGGCACTAAGGTTTGGCACCTTCACACCGAACCTTGCGGGCGAGGTGGAGTGGGTGCAGGGAGTGAAAGTCCTGGGAGTAGTATTCCTCGCCAGCGGAGAAGTAGCCCGCGAAACCTGGACTAACCTCCGCACGAACGCTGAGAAACGCCTCTCGGTGGCGTCAACTTTCCGCCTTTCAATGGCAGAGCGCTGCTATATAGTTAAGTCCACAATCCTAGCCGCATGTTTTTTTGTCGCCCGCGTCGCAAACCCACCGCGCACGTTTGCGCGCAGGCTAACCTCGGCCTGTGGCTCTTTCGTCTGGGCGGGCAAAACCGAACTTGTGTCACGAATGTTCATGCGCCTTCCATCGTACATGGGTGGGTTTGGTATACCTTGTATCCGCACCATGTGCAATGTGCTCGCCTTGCGAGGAGTACGAGATCTTGTACGCAACCCAGACTATCCCGGGAGAACACTCCTCACATACTTTCTGGGTACAGCGCGTAACGTGTTTCTTTCACAACACGTGGTTGGCCCTACAGCCGAGCAGCCCCCGGCATTTTTCGTTAATGTGCGCCGCACACTGACGTCGTTGACTGCCAGCGTGCCCGATCTGGATGTTGATGAAACCCCCTCCTCCAGGATGTGTGAAGCACTAACGGTCGCTGCGCTGACCCGCGAACAACTCCAGAAAACGAGACGGGCACGCTGGCGCCAACTGACCTCAGCTACGCTTCCGACAGATGTCAGGGACTTCGGCTGGCTGCGAGGCTGGCGGGTCCTGCCCACAAGAGACCGCCTTGCGGCGTGGGGCGTGGCGCCCTCCGCCCGATGCCCGCAGTGCGGTCTGCTTGAAACTTTGCAGCACGCAATGTTTGAGTGTGTAGTTGCGCGCACCTTTTGGACATTAGTGTCACGCATGTTTTTAACCCACCTCGAAGCGCGCACTAGTTCACGCGAACTGTTCACAAATATGCTCTTGTGTGTCGGCATGTTCGTTTTGTGGCGGCAGCGTGGAGTGGCATCCTTAAATGGGCGTCCGCAAAGAACAATGTTCCCAATGTTGCAGCGCCTGCGCACGCGCCTCTTTGAACAAGCATGCATGGACGCTCTGTCAATGAGCGAGGCTGAGTTCTTGCGCAAATGGTCGACATACTTTATCGTCCTGCGCGGCGGTCGAGTATCGGCATTTTTACTGCATTACTGACGTGCTCAGTGCTGCGTCACTGAGCATGTGCTTGACTGATCAGGGCATTAAGTTCATCTGTTTTGTTTTGTATTTTCTATGTTAAAACAGAAAAAATAAACTTCTCTTTCTACGCCCGAGCTCGTCCAGAACCAGCGAAGTTTTTTTCGCCGCTGGCTTCCTGAGAAGTTTCAACGATAAGTGCAGGCGGGCCCCGGATCCACTGCGACCCGGAGGTACAGCTGCAACGGAAAAAGATTAGCACAAGTTACTCATGACCGGAGCGGAAAAATTTGCGAGACGCGGCGCTATTGTAGCCGTATGCGCAGATAGCGAGAGTGCCTGGCACATTCCACTTTCCAAAGTGGGGGTGGCCGACAGAAAGCAGCCCATCCGAAAGCAGGCACTGCCTCACGTTACTTTTGACAGTGCATCCCCAGCACATTTTTAAGGGAAAACGGGTGATAAAGATAACGTTGCTCTCTACGCTAGCGCAAAAAAATAAATAAAACTAGATTATGTGCTTCGCCGCCTTAGCACACGGTTTGGCTGATAAGACGTCTACAGGCGTTCGTTTAAGAAGGTGCATTTCTTATGGGCGAATGTCTAGGCGGGCTGCTTTCTGCCGGCCACCCCCGCTTTAGGAAATGGAATGTTCCTGGCACTCTCGCTATCGGCGCACTCGGCAGCTAAAGCGCCGCGTGTCGCGATTTTTTCGCTCCGGTCATGATTCACTTGTGCCATTCTTTTTCCGTTGCAGCTGTACCGCAACCAGCCTCCCTGCCCAGGCGCCGTGCCTTTGCCGGTGCTCGGACAAACTGCGTGAAGGTCGTGCAAGCAGCAGCCCAGCCGGCCACCCGTGACGTCATGGGAGGCCCGGGACCTGCTGCCCCTCCGGTGTTCCGTGCGCCGCCCCCAAAGGCGCATTGTTTTTCGTTTACAGTTACTTCCGACGCGACAGCTGACGACATCGTCGACGGCATCGAGTTGTTTGTCGGCCCGAAAGGGCTAGAGAGCCTCCAGCACCATGGAGGCACGAAGTTCTGCGTCGCCATGGCCTCGGCTGCGGCGGCGGAGAAGATGCTCGTGGAAGGCGCCTTCAACGTGAACGGCACTTCCGTCCCAGTAGCCTGCGTGGGTCCTGCCGTGGTCCACGTCACGGCTTTTCGTGTGCCGCTGTTCGTGGGAGACGCGGCGCTGGCAGCGGCACTGAGCTCCTACGGCAAGGTGCTTGACATTACCCATCCCGTCCTCAAGGGCCGTCGTCACGTCGGCAACGGGACGCGCGTGGTCCGGATCGAGATGAAGCAGGCGGTGCCGAACTTCTTGACCGTCCAGGGCCACCGCATCATGTTTGACTACCGAGGCGTCCGGAAGGTGTGTTCCCGCTGCGGGCAGGACGGCCACATCGGCGCGGCGTGTCGAACGCCGCGGTGCGCTCGCTGCGAGGTGTTCGGCCACGACACGGCCGGATGCGGAGCGGCTTGCAGGCGCTGCGGTGGAAGCCACGCCACAGCGGACTGCCTGCGACCACGGTCCTATGCGGCGGCCGCCGCCTCGAGAAAGGAACCGAGCAAGGACAACGTGGTCGCAGAAACGCGGAGCACACCAACTGTCCGGACGCCTGTTGCCGACGCGGACCCTACGACCAGCAGCCCGAGGGAGCCCGAGCCCACCCCCGCGACGGAGGTGCCCGTGAAGGAGCAGCTCGAGGGGACGCCTTCAAACGAGGTGGAGCCGTTCGGTGCTGTTTTCGCAGAACCCTTGCCGACGCTACCCCGCACAGCTTCCTTCAACACCGAGAGCAGCAGCGGCGATGAGTCGAGCGTGGCGTCGGGCGACCTGGTGGACGTACCGGACAAAGTCACGCCGCTTCGCCTGACAGGCGACTTGACGTGCGGCCAGGTGTCAGGACCGACGACTCCTGGAGGTGCGGACGACGCGCGCTTCCCGTAACCAGCCAGCCACACCCTCCCATCGGCGACCCTGGCGTCGGCATCGGCTTCAGCTGCGAGCGTCGCCAAGACCACGCAGCAACCGGTGAGGGAGGCCACAAGCGCCGACGGCCCCGAAAACATGGACTTTTCCCGACCAGACTTCCAACGTGCCCACCCCCAATCATCGGAATCCAGAGACTGTTAACGAACGTTCTAGCAAAAAAGTGCCGCACGCGCCAAGCGCCGCCCATGGCAGCGCTCTTTAGGTTGTATGCTATGCCGTCGGTGCTCTTGGCAGTCATGGCGGTTGTGCATGTCCTCTCCCTGAATGTTCGGGGATTTCTATCCGTAGACAGACAGAGAGAGGTGATGCACTTTGCGAGGGCTAGGGGCGTCGACATCCTGTTTTTACAGGAATGCAACTTCCGTACTTCACTTGATGTGCTGAATTTCACCACCCGGTTTTCTGTTTTTGCTTATTTTTCGTTGACTGATTTTCATATGTGCGGTGTTGGTGTCGTTTTTTAAAACCCCTGCCTGCGCGCGGGTGCTCATTGCACTTTCGGGCTGGACGGCCGCACTCTTGCGGTCGACTTCACACTAAACCAGCGGCGGGTACGTGCGTTGGTTGTATATGCGCCAGCACGGCAGACTAGTAGTTCTGATTTTTTTGAGCGCCTCGACTCATTCCTCCTTGATCCCTACCCCACTTTCATCGTCGGTGACTTCAATTGTGTACCTAACATCGACCGTGACGTCCGCGGACAGGGTCACGGTCGCTGTTATTACGGTGCCCCCGCGCTCCGCGATCTCGTGACTCAGTTCCGCTTGTCTGACGCGTGGGTGCAGCTTCACGGGGATGCCTTTGGAGCGACGTTTGAGAGAGCACAGTCAGCGAGTCGGATAGAGAAATTCTATTTTCCACCAGAGCTCGCTTCTTTTGTCGTTAGCTGCGAAGTTCTAGCGTTCCCTGCAGGCACGCCGGTGATTTCCGATCACCACTCCTTGTCAGTCAGGCTCGACGTTGGTGAGGACATCCCACGTACTGTTACGTGGCGCATGGACACGAGCCTACTGGCGGACCCGGAAAGCGTGGCGTCGCTGCGTACGGCGTTGGCAGCATCGTGCAAGAGCTTCGTTGCGACTGATTCATGGGACACACTCAAGGCTCGTTGGCAGGCAACTCTGGTGGCGGCCGGTCAAGACCGCAGACGCCAGGTAACTCATGCACTGAATGACACCCTCAAGCGCATCCGTATAGTGCAAAGGGGAGCACCCTTAACCTTTGCCATGAGCGATTACCTGAGTCTACTTAAAGCACGTTACCACGTGTTGCTCTGCCAGTCATCACGGGCAGCTAGTCGTGCACACCAGCTCGGGCGGCCTATATCAGACCCGGCTGTGCTACGACACGTACGCGCAGGCACGGCAGAGGAATTAGCTCCCGCTACTGTGGCTTTCGCGACACTCCCAGACGGCACCCAAAGCAAAACCGCGTCCGATATCTGCACGATCTTTGCAAGTCACTTCTCGAACCTCTTCTCTACGGACAGTTGGCTAAATCTTCAAGATGGTTATGACGGGCTTCTACAAAGCTTTTTTGGAAACTTGCCACGAGTAGCTGAAGAGCTGCATGAAAACCTTTGCGCACCAGCCACAAGCCAAGAGCTGCACGCCATCCTGCAGAGTATGAATGCAGCCTCTGCCCCCGGTCCAGACGGCATTCCAACAAGTTTTTATTCAACGTTTTTTTACTAGATCCAAGGAGCACTGCTGAAAATGGTCAACGGCTTTCTCGCGGATGGGTTACGTCCAAACTCTTTCCGCGAATGCCGCATCATACTCATTCCGAAAGCGGGCGGTGACCCCTCCGACCCGCAAGCATGGCGGCCCATAAGCCTCTTAAACACAGACTACAAAATAGTCGCATCTTTACTAAACAGAAGAATGCGGACGATCCTGCCTCACCTAATCCACCGTGCTCAAACCAGCAGCGTGCCTGACCGCTCTGTGTTTTCTGCATTGGCACTCACTAGAGACCTGTTCACATTTGCCAGCAGGACGGGCTTCACCGGGTGTTTTGTTTCACTCGATCAGGCGAAAGCATTCGATCGGGTGGAACACTCGTATTTGTTCGGAGTCCTCGAAGCCTTCGGATTCCCGCCGCAAATTGTCAGCAGGCTGCGCCTACTTTACGCAGACCTGAACGCTCATCTCTCCGTAAACGGCCACCAGAGCGCTCCCTTCTCAGTCACCCGGGGCATAAGGCAAGGATGCCCTCTCTCCCCAACATTCTTCGTGTTATGCCTGGATCCACTCATCCGGCGCATTAACGACAGTCCATCCATACGCGGCTTCCCTCTGCCTGGCCAGGGCCAAATCAAAGTTTCGGCCTACGCCGACGACGTGTCGCTTTTCCTCAAGGACGAGGATAGCTACGCCGCTTTTTCGCGGCTGTTTCTCGAGTACAGCGAGATATCAGGGGCCCTATTGAACAGGGGAAAAAGCAAGGCACTAAGGTTTGGCACCTTCACACCGAACCTTGCGGGCGAGGTGGAGTGGGTGCAGGGAGTGAAAGTCCTGGGAGTAGTATTCCTCGCCAGCGGAGAAGTAGCCCGCGAAACCTGGACTAACCTCCGCACGAAAGCTGAGAAACGCCTCTCGGTGGCGTCAACGTTCCGCCTTTCAATGGCAGAGCGCTGCTATATAGTTGAGTCTACAATCCTAGCCGCATGTTTTTTTGTCGCCCGCGTCGCAAACCCACCGCGCACGTTTGCTCGCAGGCTAACCTCGGCCTGTGGCTCTTTCGTTTGGGCGGGCAAAACCGAACTTGTGTCACGAATGTTCATGCGCCTTCCATCGTACATGGGTGGGTTTGGTATACCTTGTATCCGCACTATGTGCAATGTGCTCGCCTTGCGAGGAGTACGAGATCTTGTACGCAACCCAGACTATCCCGGGAGAACACTCCTCACATACTTTCTGGGTACAGCTCGTAACGTGTTTTTTACACAACACGTGGTTGGCCCTACAGCCGAGCGGCCGCCAGTATTTTTCGTTAACGTGCGTCGCACACTGGCGTCGTTGTCTGCCAGCGTGCCCGATCTGGATGTTGATGAAACCCCGCCCTCCAGGATGTGTGAAGCACTAACTGTAGCTGAGCTGACACGCGAACAACTCCAGAAAACGAGACGGGCACGCTGGCGCCAACTGACCTCAGCTGCGCTTCCTGCAGATGTCAGGGACTTCGGCTGCTGCGAGGCTGGCGGGTGCTGCCCACAAGAGACCGCCTTGCGGCGTGGGGCGTGGCGCCCTCCGCCCGATGCCCGCAGTGCGGTCTCTTAGAAACATTGCGGCACGCAATGTTCGACTGTGTAGTGGCGCGCACCTTTTGGGTACTAGTGTCACGAATGTTCGTAACCCGCCTCGAAGCGCGCACTAGTTCACGCGAACTGTTTACAAATATGCTCTTGTGTGTCGGCATGTTCGTTTTGTGGCGGCTGCGTGGAGCGGCTTCCTTAAATGGGCGTCCGCAAAGAGCAATGTTTCCAATGTTGCAGCACCTCCGCACGCGCCTCTTTGAGCAAGCATGCGTGGACGCACTGACAATGAGCGAGGCTGAGTTCTTGCGCAAATGGTCGACATACTTTATCGTCCTGCGCAGCGGTCGAGTGTCGGCTTTCATACTGCCATACTGACGTGCTCAGTGCTGCGTCACTGCGCATGTGCTTGAAAGATCAGACTTCAGTTCAACTGTTTTGTTTTGTATTTTTGTTCCTTTCGAAAAAGTAAACTTCTCTTTCTATACGCCGCCGCCGAATGATTCAATTCTTTGCGGGCGCAAGTCGACCCGTATAAACAGCTTCCTTTAGAAGCCATTCTCGCTGTTTTCCCGTTCGCTGGACTGCAGTCACCACTGGGTGACATCTGGTGGAGGTGTTGACAGATGTCCCTGTCTCCCTCACCCTCTGGGAGCCGCCAAAGCAGCTCGAGTCGTCTCGAAGAAGATTACGAGAAAGCAGCAGAAGCGGCCCCAACCGAACACGAAGTGCGAAGCAGCCGTCGTCTCCAGAGGCGTTCACCTAATACGGACTACTGCCGGACCGTACGCGAGCAAAGAAGGACTCGTCAATTCCGACGTCAACCATGGCTACGACACCAGCCCCCATTATTCTGCTGTTCCGGGGCCGGGCTGGGTTGGGCTAGTTCTCTTGCTCAGGCGAATCTTCTACCGATGGTTCGGAGAGGGCGAAGATGTCTCGTACGTCGGATATTTCGTCGAAGAAAGAAATCTTTGTTACCCTGTTAATGTGCCGGTATTCTTTGCTGAAGTTATTCAGCAGTACTTCAGCTTGGCCGTTGCAGAAATGTGCAATGCCTCTTGCGATGCCAATTCCTCGGTCTAGAACCAACTGCATGTTCCCCCCGATGATGGCTTCATCATTATTTGTTTTCGTGGCGCCTACGGTGATCCAAGGAGAGGGCTGAGTCGGGCTAGTTGGTTCACGTTGCATGGTACGACTAAACAACGCTGACGGACGCGAAGGAAGAAGAGACCGACACATGCGCTGACTAACAATCAAATGGTTTATTGCGAAAGAGGGGGGCAATATAAAGCCTAAAAGTGAAGAAAATGCGGGACGAACATGACATGACATACATACAGGAAATCATCACTGGTTAAGAAAGGCGATATCCTGTGGGAATAGAGCCACCGATCGCTGACTTACACAGGAGCTGCCTAATGCATGAATGTGAAAAGCCTCCCATATCAGGCGCGAGGTGTGATCTTTATACTTGGCGATGATAGTGGTTTGGTTCAGAAACGCCTCACATTCATTGCAATCTGCGGAATGAATGACCATGTTATTTCGGCGTGACTGGTTATCGATGTTTTTCGCGTGTTCGAATAGCCGTTCGTTGACGCACCGTCCGGTCTCCTCGATGTAAAAACGGCCGCATGGCAGTGGGACCTTGTCAACTCTTGCTGTGGTGTGGCTTACAAGGTTCCACTATCATGCGGTCGTTTTTAAATCGAGGAGACCGGACGGTGCGTCAACTAACGGCTACGCGAACACGGAACATTTCACGCCAGATTGCTATGAAGACAGCGTGTACCTCAGAGAGAGCTTTGGACTCGCTAAGGCTTCGTTTAACCGGCGCTTGAAGGCAGATTCTGTGCCAACGTTATTCTAATAGAACCGCGCATCGCAGCGGCCAGCTGAACGAAGCGCGGCCGTCATAAGGAAGCGGACTACGGTAAGCGTACTCAAAGTATGTTGGATTGTAGAACTGTAGCTGGCGTGAATTCACTTCCAAAAGCTCACCGTCGCGACAAAGCTTTGCAAAGAGAGGACTATTGGTGATGCTTGCCCCGGTAGGGACATTGTGCACTGCGGCAACGTTCCGGCAGCAGAATCTTTCATCAGGCTGGGTCGGCCGGCACTCGCCACACGAACAGCTGTCAGCGGGAGCATCAGATTAACTTTTGTTCTGACGATTGTGTCACAAATGCATGCACGAGAAATGACTCAACTACTTACTTCTCCGAGTTCAGACCGTATCCATGCTGCAGGTGACGCGGTCTGTGGTGTGACTCGGCTGGCTCGCGCGGCGGTAGGTCATACCTCAACGGCGACTGGTCTAGTGCAAAACCGTCAAATGAGTCGTCTTCTAAAGACTCGCTGGTCTCGGAAAAGCTGTTCTCCGCGCTTGCAATTATGTCGACAGCGCAGCTCAGGGTAGTCGCGATATCTTCGGGGACTTCACAGCGCGGCGAACACGCCAGTGACGTCACAGTCAATACCGCACAAAGGCACCTCCCCGGTTTCGGTTTTGCGGTTTCTGTTTTGAGTTTTGCGTTTTTTGCTGTTTAAAAATTATTTTAGGGTTGCTTTTGAAAACCTTGTATCGTACAAATCATAGGAGGTTCTTAGAAACACAAAACAGCCATTAACTTAAAATGGCTGAAATATCGCCGGAGTTGGCCTTTAAGACAACACGACGCATATGCAATCACAAGAAGCCTACAAGGTTGGTTGGTTGATTGGTTATTGGGGTTTAACGTAACAAAGCAGCTCATGCTATGAGGGACGCCGTAGTGAAGGGCTCCGGAAATTTCGACCACCTGGGGTTCTTTAACGTGCACTGACATCGCACAGCACACGGGCCTCTAGATTTTCCCCTTCATCGAAATTCTGCCACCACGGCCGGGATCGAACCCGTGTCTTTCGGGTCAGCAGCCGAGTGCCGTAACCACTGAGCCACCGCGGCTGGGCAAAGCCTACAAGGAAGAGATAGAAGAAAGGAAAGGCAGGCAGGTGAACCACGCAGGGTACAGTTTTCTAGCTCACTCCTGGTAGGAGGAATAAAAGGAGTGAAAGAGAAAAAAAAGACGATTAGAAAATCTCTTCGGATAACAGAATAGAGACAGGAAATGCGCCAAATGTAATTAGCCTCTCACGTGACCGGTAACCAATCCCAAGAACATATTCTTTTAATTCACATAGCATATGGTCACGTTGTAGTGACGGCAGTCTAGCGGTCAGGAAGACACCAGAAATACTTGCAAACGAAGCTCTTTATTTGGGCTGACTTGCGCCCGCAAAAGAACTGACTCACTCGGTGGCGGCGTAAGCAACAAGCGTGCTCGTCAATCGTCGAACTACGAATACCCGCCGCTCGCGGCATCGCTCAATTTAAAGCCGACAAAGAAACTTCCAGATAGCAGGACAAGATCATCTACAGTAATCTGGAAAAACCTAGATTCAGCCTTTCATGGCTGCGATCAATCGAGATTAGACTGGTCGCTTCTCGCGTCACGAACAAAAATGATAACAGCCCTTTCCTGCAGCCTTGAGCGTGAACGAACAGACACTACAATGATACGTGGCAATATTCCTTCAGAAAAACACGATATCCGTAGAAAACCAGTGGTTGTAAACATATTCGATATGCGCACACAAGCTTCGCAGCAGCTATTCACATCTAATACGGACCAACGGCTTAGAAGGCCCGATATAGACGATGTTGGCAGCAGCACGACATATTCTGAGAAGCTTGCGCTGCTGTCCGCAAAGTCTCGCGCTAAAATCAAGTCCGTTACCTGACCAGCCAACGACGTACACACCTGTTACAACCGTCCGCTAAGACCCAAATGCGTAACGCCGCAGCTGTGGTGGCATCATGACAACTATACAAGATCTTTCAGCAAAGCCCGTCAAAAATAAGTGTAAAATCTTGGCTAAAGCTTTCTTCCCCTGTACTACTATTCTGCCGGAAGGGAAACTGCCTGTGCCGTGTTTCGTAGCCTGTGAAGCCGTTCCTGCTTTCGCTGCTAGTTCGTGGTCGAAGCTGTCGCCCTCGCGCCGGGTCATTGGGGAAGCAATGGAAGCTTCCGCCGATATCGATGCTGTTAAGAACGGCGACTGCGAACAGGGGAGGAATTTTCATGCGAGACCTCCGTGAGCTGTCAGCAGGCGCGCTTGAAAGAGGCACCAGCGTGGAGCGAATGTCAGCGTCGCCACGGCGGTGGCTGCAGAAAAAAATGGGGAGTCTTCTTTTGTCCGCTCGAGAAAGGGTTCGCCGACCAGCAGCCTTGTCGAGGCAGGCGCTGTGTTGCGTTACCACTCTTTGGAAATTACATTGTTGGGGGAAGAAGCTTGCCTTCTCTCTCATGCAGAACAGCGACAGCGAAAATAATCTTCCCAGGGGCAATTTGGTGGATCCAATCCTCCCTCTTGCCGACGGCGGCAAGCTTCTTATCTCCACGAAGCGCCGGGGGTCTAAGTTGGTGGCCTTGCTGGAGACGGTACTGCTAGTTAACCTTGGTCAACGACCGATGCATCCAGGGCCCATTATAAGTGATTCTGCATTCCTCCCCGCCACCACCAACAGTGTTTGGAGACGGTAACAGGATCCACATTTTTATTAGAAGTACGCGCCCTCGCCACCAGAACCGCTCCAAGAGGGCAACGGTGGCGCCTCCGGGGGTGGGCGGCTTCCCAAGTCATCAAAAGCGATCAGTATTTACTCGTAAGCTTCCAGACGGCATGTGTGCGGTCACATTCTGATTGATGCTTGTTTTGGAAACGCACTTTAAGGTACTCCTATAAATATGTAAAATAAACCTTTGTAAACAACTTTCCCTTGTGCCGGTCCCTCCTCATCACATGACAGCAGCAGTCTTTTGAGACGGGACCCCTGGACCTCGACCTGGCTGGGACAACCCAGGTGAAGCGAGGGCCAATATATAACAGTGCCATACGCTTTGCTTCTCCGTGTGACGCAAATTATTCATTAAGCCCACTGCGGCACTTTTGCATAGTATCGACCAGAGTCATATTAGGACAAGAATATTGAGGGCCGGGAAAAATCTGCACCGCCTCATTGAACTCCCTCCGTTAGCAATGGTCTTTTTTTCCTTGGCGCCGCTGGCACGCAAGAGCGCCTTGCGGATGTTTCTCCTCCACCCCTCTAAAACTCCGAGCGACATGTCTGGTTTCCCCGGTGTAATTCCCTGTGACACCCCTCCCCGCAGGGAAACTTCGCACCACACAAAATCATAGGGCTACCATTTGCATAACCTCTGCTAAACTGTGTGAACGTGTGCTGAACTACTGAAGCTATCTTCTAACGATGCTCTGAACTACTTTTTGCTTTTTTATTCTACGGTAGAAAGAAGGCAGGATGACCGGCCTCTTGACAACACAAAACAATGTGAACAGCGGTCAAGGGAAAGCGTCAGCTTTGCTAGCTAACGTTTGGCAAGAGGACTTGTCTTTGTCTGGACCATGCGCCCATCACTGGCAGCGGTTAAATATGGCCTTCACTACGATGAGTAAGGACTGCCGAGGGGGTGAGACTGTCGAAGGGAGAGGACGGCAAGCGTGAACTTAAAAAGGACCTTGCAGTCCTCTCCCCTCCACGCTCTCACGCCCCCTTCCCCCCAAGCAGTCTTTGATCATACGAGTGGGGGCACTATTACCCGCTGCCAGTGACCGGCACATTCTCCAGACAGACAAGTACTCCTCTCAAAACGTTGGTTAGCGGACTGAGGCTGCCCTCGAACCCTAATCACTTATTTCGTGCTTTACTTTGGCTGTTCCGCTGCAGCGGTCATCCTGCGTTCATGCGCCTCTTCACTGCGTTTCTCGTTTCTGCGCACTGCTTTTCCGCCATGCGGCCAACTCTTACAAAGCGCTCAACGCAGATAACTAATCCTTGGAAAGGGAAGAGATAGGGAGAGACTTTAATCAACACTGGAGAGGAAAGTGAAAAGACCTCCTAAAACATGCACAAGAACATTACGGCTGCGGCATCTTTTTTGAGCGTGGCTTTCGGCGATAACAAAATAGCTGCAGTAGCGAAGTTGTTTACGGCGTCGCACACACTTTCAATTCCGCATCAAACGGGCGTTGGTTCGAACCCGGAGGAGGCCTCAAATTATACGAGGTATATTTTATTTTCAGAGTAAAGCGCTAACTCAACGCACACTTCCCAGGCATACGCCGGAGCCGGTCAGCGCATGAGCGGGGCGCGGCGCGGCGCAGGTATCTGTACATGTCCGATATCGGCGCCTGCGCTCGGACACTCGCGCGCGCGGGTCGGAAGCGGGATGCGGCTTAACACAATCGAAGGTCCGCGGGCCCTCGGTGGCTCTTCTTTTTCATGGCTTCAAGCTCTTTCAGGTTCCCTTAACTTTTCTTCGCGGTTGAAGTTCCCCTCCCTGGCTTTTTTCTTCACCACTCGAAATCCTTTCAGCTGCCCAACGTCTTTTCTTCTGGAATCAATGGCGCAGCTTTACAGCGCCAGAACATGGAGGTACATGCCCCTTCTCGACCCTGTCGCGGCACGTGGCTGGGCGCGCAGGCGCCCCGCTCCTCTCTTCACTACCAAAGCTTCGAAGAGTGTACAGGCAACGTTCTGACGCTGCGGAACGTAGTGTCAGTATAAAATGTGCATACGGGCATACGAGACAGCTGCTTTAAATGGGAATGCATTTGCGTTTCGTACGCTATTTTCCGAGAGTTTCATGCGTGACTCTCGCGCGCTCTAACACATCGTTTCCGAAACGGCTGCGCCCTTCGATGCAGGACCTTCGAAGAACCAGAGTCAAGAACTATATCAAAATTGGAAAAAGCAGATCAGAAAGAAATTGTTCAATGATAACTCAAGAGGCAGTACCGTATTCATTGAAGCCAGATCATGGTGTCTTAGAACCAACCCGCAGCTACAAAGAGAAATTTAACCAAGATGACACATGCGCTGTATATGGTAACTCCGTAGCAATGATTGAACATCTCATACTCGAATGCGGCGGTATCCATCGGGATGTTGATGCAGGCACAGTAACTCTTCTTGAGGCCCTCGGGTTTAGAGATAACAATAGTGATGCGAATAATTCTGCGGTGGAAGTTAGCAAAAATTGATTGGACGATTGGTGGTTCTAAAGCGGAGAGGTGACATAAGGTTAGAAGTGTAACATCGGATATGTATTTAAAAAAATGGCGTAATTTGAAACCAATTTATTATATCGTTAAATAAACATTAGATAAGCCGAGCATGGTGAGAACTGCAACGCCCCCATTCCAAAGGGGACGCTCCTTCCTTCCGCCCGCCCGTCCGTCCGCCCGTCCGCCCGTCCGTCCGTCTAACAATCTGTAAGGAGATAGCGCCACCCAGCGTTGCTTGTGGGGCCGAAGACGAAAAACACGGGTGCCGCGTGCGGAGGAGCACGACGGAGCGGGTGGAAGAAGAATACGTGGCAGAGGAAAAAAGAGCGCGGTCGGCGACGGAGGTGGACGAGTTCTGCTGGTTCACCGAGTTCCCGGGCTTGGGCCTCAGCCGCAGACGTCCGGGCTACCACACCTGGACAGCCGTCGTCGAGTGCCTCAGCCACCAGACCCAGGCGCCACTCTCTCCTCCTGTCCGACAGCTTCTCAACACGGGCCGCCTCTGACATCTCCGTGGCGTACCTGAGCTACCTGACCTGGGGACCGTGCCCGGAGCCCACAGCCGCTGACTATTTCCTGCGGCAGCGTTGAGGCCGAGGTGGATAACGCCGGCAACTGTGCGTCGACACTGGGACGCTGACCTCGGCCTAAAGACTGCCCGACGCCCAGCCACTCCTCCTTGCTCGACGCTCGTCTAAGAGACGAGTGTGCCTTTCCTTTTTGACTCTTTTCTGTACTTTTCGCGAGGGCTTTGTTCTGTTTTCCTGTTTGTTTTTCCTCTTGTTGTTTTCTTATCTTGTCTCTTTCCTCTTTTCATTTCAATATTTAAATTAGAGTTTGCCTTCCTCCAAATGCTGCCTTGTTTATTTCTTATACCTTTAATGTATGCATCTTAATGCATAAATTTCACCTGCAATCTTTCACCTCCTCACACCATCCTCTCGCATCTAACTGAATCCATCGTTGTTGCTGCCGTTTTCAGTACTTTCACTGGCCATAAATTGGGCACCGGGCTTTCGCTGAGTCTCATCTCGCCTATAATAAAACGTATGAGCGATAAATTCTCGTTATTCTTTTATATAGAGTGACGATTCTGCCGCGCTTAGTACTAAAGGAAATTGTCGATTTGATGGCAAAAATGCTTTCCTTCTAACCACCATATGGCGTCACTAGGCTGACCTTATCGCTCTGTCTCCGTTTGCATGAGCTGAAAAGCACGGATGTGAGAAATTGCGTAATTCAATGAAAAATGATTTCGTTTAGCGTACGTAAGCGTGCGTAGGGAGATGGAACGTAGACGGCGTCGAGTTGTACTTATATCTAACCATATCTATGTACTCCGTGAGCAGACAACACGCAGCCGGCAAAGCGCGGAGGAACACGTCTAACGCGCTCTCCTGATTGGCTTAGGAGGTAGTGTTTTAGTAGTACTGCAAGTTAGTTATGGGATCGAATATAGGTAGTGTTTATCGAATTGCCGCTTAAAGCACGAACGGACGGACAAAACTTCGTTGACACCGAGATTAGAAAATGAAGGCGTAATTTGCAGTCTTAAATAGGCGTCTACAATCTAAAGACGAATGCGCTTATGTGGGAGTGAAACGGGAGGAAGCTGCCTTTAACGCACTCCCTTTTAGGGGCAGGGTATGGGGCTCAAGTTCCGAAGCAGATTTAGATCACAAAATAAGTGTAGCCCACTTATAACGGCTCCAGACATAACGAATACTCGCTTACTACGAAAGAGTGCAGTGCTACCATCAAAATCTGCATTAGTAAAATAGCAATTTGTCTCAGATACAACGAACAACCACGGCCGCACCATTCGCTTATAGCGAACGAGGAGGCGACGTAAATTTGACCCAAAGCTCAAAGACTCGCGCTTCGGCAAGTGCGTGGAACCAAGAGCGCCTCTCAACCCCTGTGACACCACCATAGAAAAACAAAACAAAAACATGCCGAACTAAACCGCAACAAAGAGGGGGAATTGAAACTGCAGGTAACCACCAGCCAAGCGCGCGCTAGTGGCCTATAAGGTCAATCACTGCTTGCGTGTGCGCCGAGAGGTCGAACCAGGAAAGCAGAAGCGCGGTGGGCTCGAGTCAGCTGTAGCGTAGAAAGCGAAGCTACTGCGCATGGTCGTGACCAACTAACGACAGTGATTTGAGGAGTTGGAATGCCTTGCTGACCACAATGGGCACGTGATATGCATCCCGTGCCCAGTAGGCTGCACCTCGTTTGCTCCTAGCACGTCAGGCAGCTAACACGTACTCTGCGCACGTGCGCTGCGCTACTTTAGTCGCTTCATTTGGCCAGGAGCGATAGATCACGCTGTGGTCAGCACAGATGATCAGACGCAGAACATCGCAGAGCCGTACTCTGACGAAGCCGTCATACGTGAATTGCGAGCACTCCCCTCCAGGCAGGGATCTGATTAATGTGGCTGACCTGGAACTAGGTGCCGTGGACTCTTCAACCACGATTAGTTGCACCGCGTTCCTAAAGCAGATTGTTGGAATGAAGCATCTGGACGAGGAGAAGGTCCCAGACCTGGAGAGCCTACAAAGCACCGCAGTAGGGCTTGCTTTGAAGAAATAGTCTATTGCTTTGAAGAAATAGAACGCATGACGTTGTTTTTAGGAGTAAAATCCACTTATGGCGAACTTATTATTTTTGGTTGAAATACAAGGAGCCTAGTTTCTAAGAACATCGGATGCAAAGAACGCAATCCGCATGACCGTCATGTTGGTTATAAGTTAGCTCCACTGTATATGAAATGCTTACTCTTGGCAGCGGAGGTATATGCCCACTGCAAAGAATATTAACTTCATGCAGGTATCATTGGGATGACGCTTTTAAATACAGCAGCGGAGGGCTTGAACCCTCAAGGTTAAACAGGGAGGTTGCGTTGAGAACCGCGAGTATTCCGTATATTCAGTGGTCGAAATCTACCCCAGGGCTTGGGCAGCATAACCTGCCCCGTAAAGAGAGTAGGCCAGAAGACAGCTCGCTCCCTTTTTACTGCTTTCGTGTTTAGAGTGTCGAGGTGCAAAAATAGCTTTTGCGGCATAGTAATTGGGCGCATTTTTTTGGACCCGTGCTGGCTGTAACCAGAAAGGGCGGAGGCAGCGATCTAGGGGGTCACAACACGGCGGATGATGGGAGAAAGGGTTCGCGAAGCGCAGTGGCTTCTGGGGCTGCAGCAGCATAGATCCCAGCCAAGGGAGGAGCGTATGCGCCTTAGCATATATGAATCCGCCGGAGTATCCATTTCTGCAGTAGTCAAGTTCAGCAACCGCGAACATGGCTTTTTCTTTCTAAGCTTTGCTTTTTCTATGCAAGAACAATTTTCGGTGGCTATCTATAAAGACTACAGCGCCACTAACTACGCAGCAGATACAACGCGATGGAGCGTTATATAAAACCATGTTTACTGTCGTTATAATTGCACTTGACCGTTAGTAAATTACACCAATATTTCGTGTTGCTTTATAGAAGATGGGACAATAGTAGTGCAAGCCCCTGCTAAGGGCACAATCGCTGACAACACGAATGGGAAGCAGATCCTCTTGTGACCTGCGTCCTTACAGGGATATTGAGGAGAAATTGTAGTTGACCTTTTTCAATACGGTACCGTGTTCAAAACATAGCGACTACTCTCATCGAAAGGGAAACTTTTATTAGGTGTAAAAGGCAAAATAACGAAATACTGGTGTCGCTCTTGTCAGCCCGTTTCGCAAGTAAAATGCATGCGCCAACACCGAATTACGTCACACCGCCATTCATTTCAAAACAGTTGCAACCAATCCTTTACGGTAAGGATGCCTTAAGTTAGAATCGACTGTTGGGAGGGGAAATTTTTAAATCTGAGTTCCTTGGCAATAAATGCGTCTTTCGCTGCTTGAAACGTCAACATAGCAAGAAAGAGGCATACAATCAGTTTCTGTTGACAATAGTAAGTGAATGGTGTTGTCCTCAGTGTCCTTTAACCTACTACTCTGCCACCCCTTTGTTCAACAGATAGGGTTCAGTTTTTCTGTATTGAACTGGAATTATTTTCCGCAGAAACTATAAGGCCTACCTCGGAGCATTTTGCGGATAAGCAGCTCATTAAAGCGCCTTGTTTGTGGCCAAAAACGTGTCTTTATTTCCTAGAAGCAACAATCACCTCTAAATTGCAGACTAGCAGATTAAAATACATACAGTAGTCAAAACATACTTTTCCTTTCTGCTGCCCTTTGGGTTGCACATCACTGCCAATACAGCAGTAACAAACGTCTTATTTACGTTATTAATGTGAAAACACTTGATGGCTCAATACAAAGGTCATGTCCGCAAAAAGTGTCCGCAAGAAACGGCACCATGTGACGTCACGAGCGCACAAGACACGTGATGAAGATGATGACATCCCACAATTCATTAATTAACTCTAAATAACATGCCTAATTAACGTAATTAGGCAAACTAAGACTAATATCTATAATTACTGATGACATCATATGAGTACGACACCATACCAAGCCACCTGGAAAGGACGTAATGTGACTTCATACGGTCACACGACAAGGGTGTAACGTTACATCACACCAAGTCACGTGACAACAATGTCATGTGACGCCATACCAAGTCCCCACCCACTCCCCCCCATCCTCATCTTGGAATCTACAAAGGTGTAGATCAAATGCCAGCGATGGCATCACTGGCTGACCTCAATGTTGTGGCAGTATTGCGCCTGCATTGTTGAGCAACAGTTCGTCGTACAGTGCTCCGAGTGGTGTCATAGCATTTCTCTTTCATATAGCTTGGATGTTTTAGTCAAGCTGGAGGCCAGCTTGCGACAGGGGTTCGGAGCGATGACATATGCACCTTAAATTGCATGCTTTAAAGCACGGTTGAAGTGTCCACCGAGATGTCGAGACGTGAGAGCTCTGCGCCCTTTCCTTTCCTCAATAACATTTCCTTTCCTCTTTCCTTTCCATTCCTCCACATAAGTAGATTTAAGTGCCCACAGAATTTATTTTTGTGTGTATTCTGTGTCCACCCTGCGCGGCAGCTTCCAATTCCAACTTCGCGACCAACTGCGAGAAATTTCTGTAATGACCCCCTGGTTTCTTTTCTTTTCAGGACAGACGGCATACATTAAAGTCTACGCGCCCGCACGGAATACATCCATAATTCGTTAAGCATGCAGAGTTTGGAGCGCGCGCCATTTAGTGCATATGATTAAGAAGCTTAGCGAATAGCTGCGATATGCCATAGGTCAGAGGTAAACTTCCGCCTTTGTATACTTAATTCATTTGCCCGTGTAGCCTGAAGAAGAAAAAAATCCAGTTGAATAAGCACCCGGTGCAAAGCCGTACCGCAGCTGACACACGAAGCCTCGTTCGTAAAATGAATAATCGGAGAAGGCAAGTAATTAGTCGTTCAGTTTCCAATCTAATTAGCAAGCCTAGAACAACCCGTAATCTAATTTACGAGAGTTCATTCAGAGAGGATGCAGAGAGTCCTAGGAAAGAGAGGCGGGCAACGAACGCTATGAGGAAGAGACAAAAGGTTCAGTGTGTGGATGGGTGAATGGAATTTGTAGGCTTTCCTTGTTTCCCTGCCATCTTTAAGCAGGACCGTCACTTAGTGCGTTAATTAAACTAAGACGAGAAGACTGTCATGCGCCGAGGCGTTTTTAAGGCACATGTGCCTGTGCGGTCGTTGGTGAAAACTGTGCCCATGACGCCTTTATTGCTACCAGGAACTGCAAGCGAGATTCGGTATTTCCATGAACTGGCTGCCCTGTAAGGTAGCTAAAGTTCACGTTTATAGAACTCTGCTGTACCTTTTATAGAGGAAACTTAGGCACCGCGGTTGGCTGTTGTCACGATTAAGTATAACATTTCTGGGTTAACTAAATATGCTATTGAAGCAAATCTTTATTATATTGCACTCAGCTCATCAGAGGTGCACAAGCACATGCACTGAAAAAAAAATATTTATGAAACAAAAATGTGTAATAGATAAGCAAACATGTGCTCTCGCGGTGTGGTTAAGATCGGGAGGATGCCAACTTACCTAATTAGCCTGGGTTTGCTGTGTTCTCTACCTGAGGATAAGCTGCTATAAACTGTTATATAACACTGCTGTGAACCAAGTGACGCGCTAATCTTCTGTACTGGGCATGGTGGCACCACAAAGAACATGACGTTGAGGAACCATTTCATCTTTTTTTTCAGGTCCTTGGCATCTTCCTACCTGGCTCCAATGCGACCTCCTGGATTCCTGACGACGACCTGACAATGTCATTAAGCTTTCCTGGTACCGAATGCTGTGACGCCTCCGGAGATTACCAACGATACAGTAACTGCCGCTACGAGCTGGACTTATTGCTATTCACTCCCCACGGACTGACATCGGCAGCAGCTGCGCCATCGCGCCACACTGCTATAAACCGAGTGAAGCGCTAATCTTCTGCACTGGGCGTGGTGACACCACAGGGAACATGACGCTGATGGACGATTTCATCTGTTTTTTTAAGGTAAGAACAAATTTCGGTAAATGCTACGGCTGCAACGTTGTGTTTCTTGTGGTGCTGCCGGCCATGTCCACGGCAAGTGTTTTCGCTCCTTGGCGAGGTCATTATTTCACTAAAGCATCTATTACTACTGATGGATAACGTAGAGTGCAACCTTGGCCCTTATATGCAAGAACTTGCGCTGAAGTCGGTAGGTTGGCCGCTGACATAAAGTTAATCAAGAATGAAAACAAAGCTCCAAAGAAAACCCTTGCAGCCCTCCTCACTAAGGTGGATACGGTGTTGTTATTCAAAAATAGGCCAACCGATGTCGAAGGTAGAATCAGTCAAATAGAGCAAACATTGTCTCAGTTCGTGCGACAGATCGATGATCTTGTAAACAGAAGCACAATTTCAAATATTATCATCTAAGGCGTAGATGAACCAGTAAATGAAACGGCGGAATGCCTTGAAGAAGAAATAGCTGAAAATATTACGAAGATGCTAGGGGTGTTTATCACTGGAATTGAAAGACTGCACCACCTCGGGAACGTGAAGGAACGCATATCACGACCTGTTATTGTTAATCAGCTGGATTTCAGAGGCAAAATCAAGATACTCAAAAACTTTTTAAGTTGCTCTGTCAGCGAAGGCTTTCTTTTTTAGGGTTCGTAACATCAGGAAGCAACTGTGGGGCAACTGCAAGCCCAACAGAGGTAATAAAGAGAAAGACTTTCTGGTTTTCGATAAGATTCAACTAAATGGCCACTTGCTAGCCTGGGGCGAAGTAAACAAAGACAAAGTCCCCATCGAAAAAAAAAGGAACGGTCTTAAGGGAAAACTCTCTAAAGGGAAGAGGTTCTCAAGCACCCTGGTCCAAAACACTCATAGGCAACCTGGTTTACTACATAGGAACAATGTACCAGCCTCCGAACTCTAGCCCTGACGTGCTACATGATTTAGTTGAATACATGCAACCTCATCCGAATCGCTCACAAAGGATCGCACTAACTGGTGATTGCAACCTTCCCGGTATACAGTTGGAAACCTTCAAAAGTGGAAACGTGAAAATTGCCTGTGCGGAAGCGCGGCGTCATATAGCTTTTTACTGCGAATTAAAAGAAATTGTTCTTCAACCTACACGCGTCACTCACAAAATCTTACTTGGCACAACTCCTACGTCTGCTATAGCACCTGCAAACTCAATGAAATAATAATAACGGAATTCGGAATACTGTCTTTATTGCTAGCCATTGAAATTAAAATGCCAGTGGAGCGGATAATATACCTAACCATCCCTTAAAGATATCTGCCGCATGGGCAAACAAATAGTTTAGGCTCATCTATCTGACATCTTTTTTAACCAGGGCAGTACCAAACGACTGATAAATGGTATGATTTAGTTTATGGTTTGGTTGATGTGGTTTAACGTCCCAAAGCGACTCAGGCTGAGACGCCATTGAGAAGAACTCCGGAAATTTCGACCACCTGAGATTCTTTAACGTGCACTGACATCCCACAGTACACAGGCCTCTAGAATTTCGCCTCCATGGAAATTCGACAGCCATGGCCGTCATCGAACCCGTGCCTTTCAGATCAGAAGCCGAGCCTCACAACCACTGAGAAACCGCGGCGGCACCAGTTCTCGTATTGCACAAAGTTTTCGCTCTTGGTTTACCTGCCTCTGCTTTCCAGTGGGTACAAAACCACCTTTGGAATAGAACACGACTTGTTACAGTTAAAGCTACTACATTCTGTTCATTTGTTGATGGGACGTCGGTGCGCTGCGAGGGTCGGTTTTAAGGCCCCTACTTTTTAAAATTTTCATTAGTGACCTTAAGGTTAAACTCTCTTCTCATATGGGTCGTCTCAATGGCTAAAACAATTCCTATTCTTAAATCAGCTGATTACGTTAAGTCTAAAATTTATCGCCCCATTTTAATCACTTGTACAGCTTGTAAAATTTCCGAACACGATATTCTCAAACATATTGTAGCATTCGTGGAATAAAATTGGCTGTGGTTTAGCTATGGTTAAACCTGGAACATCTGCGCGTAGCCATATATTGTTGCGTGAGCTACATTACCTACAGTTTCGCCATTTCGCATGCTATTGCATGACCATACTGCGCATGCGCGAGGAGCAGGTGACGTGACTACGCAGAGCTCGCGTACCTCGCCGCGCGCACTCGCCTTCCTTTCCATAAAATCATCGGAGTGTAAAACGTTGACAACGCAAACGACAATGAACACAATGAATGCCGATGACCTACGGCTTCAGCGCCGCATTTCTAGCACAACCTTGACAATGCAAGCGCCGCCGCGGTGGCTCAGCGGTTATGGTGCTCGGCTGCTGACGCACGCGGGTTCGATCCCGGCCGCGGCGGCTGGAATTTCTTTGGAGGAGAAATTCTAGAGGCCCGTGTACTGTGCGATGTCAGTGCACGTTAAAGAACCCCAGGTGGTCGAAATTTCCGGAGCCCTTCACTACAGCGTCTCTCATAGCCTCAGTAGCTTTGGGACGTTAAACCACATAAACCAACCAAACCAACCAAGCAGCTCACATCTCTCTCTCATCACCCCACGTACCTATAAGCACGATTCAGGCGTTCACTGACCCAGGGAGCCATTATGCGCGCTTCCTTTCCATAAAATGATCGGAGTGTAAAACGTGGTCAACGCCAACTCCAATGAACACACTGAACGCCGACGGCCTATGGCTTCAGCGCCGCGTTTCTGGTACAACTTTGTCAAAGCCAACGCATGCAGCGCACACCTGTCACTACCGCCACTTAGCTTAAAGCTTGGTTGAGGTGTTCACTGTTCCAAAAGGGCAGTTATACGCCTTCCCTCTGAGTCAGGTGTCCACCTAGATGTGAACAGCTTGCCCTCACCTCACGCTACGTATATCCTGACAGCGTATTCGCCAACTGCAGCCTGTACAGCCACAAGGCTTGAAACCACGGTGAATTGATCACGGTGACTGAAGAGTGTCACAACGGCTTACCTAAAAGGGATAAGAAATCCTCTTAAACGGCGTTATATGCCACTAAGCATCACGATTTGCGACCTAAAAGGGAAAAAATGGAAAAAAAAATAAATAAAAAAAAAACAATAAAATTACAGTACAGAAAGCGGAGTCGAACGGCCGACCTTCCATACGCAACACGTGCCTCTAATCTACTGCGCCATAGCGGCGATGTCAAGCCGTCGTTCTGAATGAATATTTATAACCAGCTTTAATGTGGCTGCTACCTGCCGGTGGGCGGCGCTGTCATCGCTGGCTGTACCGGCTGCATTTGGCGAACACGCATCCTGGCACAGCACAGCTAAGCCACTCCCAATTTTATATACACCACAAGCCACGCAGATGGCGATGCGCATTCGCTACTGCGCATCAGAGAGAGAGAGAGAGAGAGAGAGAGAGAGGCTGTCGGCGAGGCGATGGAGAGCGCACGGCGGCGGCTCCGGCGGCGGCTCCGGCGTGCCATCGGTGCGCCATGTGACGTCACCCGCTCCTCGCGCGTGCGCAGCTTGGCCTTTCCAGAGCTCCGCTAAATGGCTCGGCGACTAGCGTAATGTTGCTTTCGCAACAAAAGCATCAGCATCGAGCAACTTGGATTCCGAATAGGTTTGTCGACGCAATTAACTGAAACAATGCATGACCTCACCGTAACTATTGGCAATCATGGGCCATTTGACATCATATTTCTTGATTTGTCCGAAGCCTTTGGCCGTGTCTCACACCTAAATTATTTCAGAAACTTCAGCTACTTTTGGACCCTGGGAGTATAACAAATTGGTTAAGAGCTTATTTGTCAAATCGGCGTCACTTTGTTGAATATGAGGGGCAACGTTGTCTACGTTGAAGTATCATCTCGTGTGCCGCAAGGCCCAGTTTCAGCTCCTATTCTTATATATATAGTATATATATATATATATGAGAGAAGCCAACAGCCACAGAAACCAAGGGACACAGGGGATTTTTAAATTTTTAAAAAATTTATTATTTATTTTGTGGTGTTGATCAATTTAGAATATTACTGAATATGTTATCGCTTAAAGCTAATTGATTAGAAAAGCAGAAGAAAAAACAACCACATGCCGCCGGTGGGATCCGAACCCATGACCTCCGAATTATATATATATATATATCAAAAATTATATCTTGGCAGCTGATTGACTAATATAAGAAATATAAAGTGTAAAGCACAAATGGAATTTGTGTTTTACACTTTTTTGTTTCTGTACCTCGCGGATGCTATAAAAGCTGCTTGTTTCAAATACTGTAATACACTCGAAAAAGACTGGTCCTCCAGCCGAAACGTCGTGAATTAAATCTTGTTATGGTTTTCAATTTCTGGTGACTTTATCTGATATATATATATATATATATATATATATATATATAAGAAGGGGGTGAAGATCGGATGGATCCGGTAGAACATAAACGTAATTCGGTTGACACACGGTAGAAAAAACAACAACTTTATTCTAACGTTTCGACCAGGGTCTGGCCTTCGTCAGAGTGATGGGGTACAGGCAAAAGACACAGTTTATAAGGGAATGTACGCGGGGAGGGAACATTCTGATTGGCGCATCGCAGCGGCAAACACCTCAGTATGAATCGCCAGTGAATGATAAATGTAGTAAAGAAAGCACAGTCAAAAATTACTAAATCATCGTGGAGTATAACTGCAATCACATTGTGAAAAAAATGTAAATAATACAAAAATGTTTTGGTCGTAGTTGAAATGCACAAGAAAAGGCGAACAGCAACAAGAACAAAATAATAAAAAATATATAATAAAAAATATAATAAAATCATCAGACACGAGGACACGGGTGAATACCACTTTTGATTAAACAACGCCTCTTGTGAAAGGGTATGGTACTAAGATGCGGTGCTATTTCAGAGATAAGCCATTTACTAAAAAAGAAAAAAGCGGCGCTAACAGTAAAAAAGAGGACGAAAATGATCAGTGTAGATGAAACACGGCATGATACTATGAAGTGTTGCGGTTATGATGATAGGCAAGTCAGCTTCCCAACATTTTCATTGAGACCGCAAGAAACAGTATTAAATTTGTGTATAAAAAATGATTCACGAACTTCGCGTTCATGATGGGTCTTGAAGCCTGATTCCAGTAAAGTTACTTGAATTTTTTCGAAAGGGTGCTTAGTGTTGTTCACATGTTTAGAGATAGGAAGGCTAGGCACTGTCTTGCAATGAGCTTTGTGATTATTGAAACGATATCTGAATGGTGTTTCTGTTTGGCCAATATACTGAATTTTACAGACTGAGCATTCGAGCATGTAGATTACGTTGCTGGTATCACATGAGTAGTTTCCCCGAATTTTCACTTTGAAGTTCGATGCAGTGCTGGAAGCCGTTACTGATGTCATCATCTGTGAGCAGACTTTGCAACGTGATTTATTACATGGATGACAGCCGATCGACATACTTGTGCTTGTTTTAGACGAAGTGAGAATGTCACTGAGGTTTTTGCCACGGCGATAGACGACCCGGGGAGCTTGTTGAAAAATGTGTTTCAGTCGATCACTTTGCATGAGAATGACATGGTGTTTTTTCAAAATGCCCGCGACGTTTGGAACCGATGCTGAGTGGGTTAGTACCAGGTTGATATGCGAGTGATGGGATGGTTGGTGCTTTGCTTTGAGGAGTGCCTCACGGTCAAGAAGGCCTGCGCGTTCTACAGCGTCGTTTATTAATTGCGCAGGATATTTTCGTTTAGTCAGGGCGTTTCGGAGGTTAGTACAGTTTCTTTCGAAGTCGCGCTCGTCAGAACATATCCGTTTAAAGCGGACGGCTTGTCCATATGGGATGCTGGTCTTCCAGTGTTTAAGGTGGCTGCTTTCGAAATGTAAGTATTGTGGTCTGTCACTGGGTTTCCGGTATAAATCTGTGCTAAGTTTGCCATTCTTTATTGAAACTGTTACATCTAGAAAACTAATTGTGGTTGCCGAGTAAGAATGAGAGAAAGTAATGGCCTCATGCGCGTTATTAAAACTAGAGATGAATGATAGAAGTTCAGCTTCACCATGCTCCCAGATAAGAAAAATGTCGTCAATGAATCTTTTGTAGTAGAAGGGTTTAAATGGGTGCGTAGCAAGAAACTTGTCTTCTAATACACCCATAAATATGTTGGCGTAGTTGGGACCGATCCGTGTGCCCATCGATGTCCCGTTTATCTGGACATAATGTCTATTATCAAATTCGAAGTTGTTGAGTTCGAGTATTAATTTCAAAAGTATGGCTAGCGTGGGACCATCCACGTTAGAATCAAAGTCTTGCTTCTCAAAAGCCTCCACAGCTGACCGGATGCCGTCTAAATGGGGAATGTTAGTATAAAGCGACGCAACATCAAGGGTTACAAGCAAAGCACCATGGGGGATGCTGATGTCGGCTATCTCGGCTAAGAAGTGTGTTGTGTCCTTTATGAAGGACTGAAATGTTGCAGGAATTTTGTTGATAAGGGTGTCAACGTAGCTTGACAGTCTTTCAGTCACGGTTCCTATTCCGGAAATGATCGGTCGGCCAGGGTTGTTCGGTTTATGAATTTTGGGCAATAAGTAAAACCTGCCTGGTACAGGGCTTAGTGGAATTATTGAATTTACTGTACTTTTATCAAGTTTGTTGCTGAGAATGAGATCGGACAAAGTTTTTTCCAAATCAGTTTTAAACTGAGCAGTTGGATCGCTGTCTAGGAGACGGTAAAATGAAGTATCTGCAAGCTGCCTTTCGGCTTCAGCGACATAATCGGTTTTGTTCATCACCACGATGGCACCACCCTTGTCAGCCGGCTTGATAACAATGTCAGTTTGAGAAGCTAGTCTCTTTATTGCTGCGGTTTCTTTTCCGGAAAGGTTGCGACGGAATTCTTTTTAGTGTTGTATGCCTCTAGCACATCCTTTTGAACTGCCTTAATGTAGATGTCAAGGCAGTTTTCTCTCTGAGTAGGGGGGGTCCAGTGGTTTTGCGACGGCAAATTTTCATCTCGTTTCGGATCTTGGGGACGGTCATGGAAGTATTCTTTAAGTCTCATATTGCGGGCAAAATTTTCTAAGTCTTTGAACAGTTGAAACTCATTAAACCCACCGGACGCGGGGCAGAAATTTAGACCATGTGACAGGGCACTCTCGTCATCAGTAGTCAAGGTGAAGTATGATAGATTGATAACTGAGTTTTGCAAGACAGATGGCAGTGGCAGCAGAGGCTGGCACTGCGTGGAGGGAAATATTTTGTCGCGCGAAAGCTTTTTTGATTTGATGGCATTTATCTCGGCCCACTTCTTGTCTTTGTAGACTTCAAGGGCGGTTAGTTCTTCGGAAGACAGATTAGAGTGGTTGAGCAATTGCTTCTCTGTATTTGTTAATGAATTTAGGGTTGAACGGTGGTGATCGAGAACAACACGCGTAAATCCCAAAGCAGCCGTTGCTGAAATGTTTTCCCACTTTGCAGCGTTGCTGACGGACAGTTTGGACGTTGCTGGATTGACATTTACGCGGAGACCACGCGGAGCAGTTGAGGATGCTACATAACTTTCTAAAGTGTTAACATGAAGTTGCGAACGAATACGTTTTTCAACAACTTTTCTAATGCGTAGGAATTTGTCTGAGTATATGGGACAAAAACTGGCGTCAGGAAGCGAATTTCTTAGTCAACAGGCGGGTTTTCTTACGGTGTTTGGGCGTTTCTTTCGTAGGTTGTAGCTGTCCTCGGTCGAGGCATGGTCGGCTGGAGTTGGAACGGACGTAGCGTTGGTCCTGGAAGCTTTTGCTCTAGAAGTGGAGGCTCCAGAGCCCAGAGTGTTGCGATCCTGAGGGTTGGAACATGGCGTAGTTTTATCCCGAGGGCCACGATGTCGGGGTTTGGAAACACTGGCACCACAGTCCCGAGAGCCGCAGCTTTGGGCGTCGAAAACTCCAAGGTTTGAAGTATGAGGGTCACTAGCTGATATTCTGGGAGCAGTAATGGCACAATCGGAAGGAAGCAGAGCTGAGTCAGCGGGACTAGAGGTGCTAGAAGCATGGTCATCATCAGCAGGAATGCCGGTTGCTGAAACATCAGGAGCAGGAGAGCACGAAGCAGGAGCGTCGGGAACGATGGTGTCGAGAGCGCAATCGTCAAGGGCAAGAGCATCGGTAGCTGGGACGTCGAGGGCCCGAGGTGCGGGAGCAGCAGCATCGGGAGAAGCCGCATCGGGAGAAGCAGCGTCGGGAGAAGCAGCGTCGGGAGAAGCAGCGTCGGGAGAAGCAGCGTCGGGAGAAGCAGCGCCGGGAGGAGCAGCAACGCCGGGAAGAGCAGCTCCGAGAACAGCAGTGCCGTGAGCAGCAACAACGGGAGCAGCAGCGCCGGGAGCAAGGACGTCGGCAACAGAAGCCCCAGGCGCTCCGGGAAGAACACCAGGCGGGCGGACGTCGAGAACGGGCGTGCACGGGAATGGAGCATCACGCGAACTAGGGCTAGAAGCTGGGCCACCAGCAGCACGGTTGTCGGCAACAGCGGCGTTGACAGCACGAGCGTTAAAGGACGTCGCGCGTGAGGCTGAATCCGGGGAACCGGAGACGTGAGAGCCGAAAGTGGTAGCATCTGGTGCACACTCCCTCCAGGAGGAAGCTCCTAGATCCGATGTACGTTTGGAGCAAAGTTGCTTAATTCTGCTCGCAATCAGGGCGGTGCCGTCATAGCTTGGATGGAAGCCATCTGTAGCGAGTACGCGTGCTGGTGGAAGCCACTCAAAGCCATGATCCACATAATGCACGAGCTTGGAGCGTCTGCAGAAGGTTCGCAGAAGGCTGTTGAAGATACAAGTCTCTCGGTTGCGCCAATGAAGTCTCTCGTCTCTGCGCTTTCGACGATTTGCTGTTCTGGGAAGAATTAGGCTTGCGTATAAGCGAGTAATACCGGGCCGGGTCGTTGCAATATGGTGCAGTAATTTGCAGTACCTTTCAAACGCAGACCGACCCGAGCAGGAAGCTAGATCGTTGGTTCCGATGTGTAGCAGAATAGTTGAGGCTGTTGGCGGCACTAAGTTCAGGAGGACGAACGCATCCGCAATGAGGGCGCCGCGTTTCGTAACGAATGCGGGAGTATCTAGTCGGGAAGGATCAAAGTGCTGGTAGACGTGTTTGGTTTGGGAATCGCCTAGCACGACACTCGATGCGTCAGCACGAGGGAACTTCAAGAGAACGTTTTTCGCCGTGGTCGTGCCGGAATCCATTGTTCTTTGCATAAGAAGGGGGTGAAGATCGGATGGATCCGGTAGAACATAAACGTAATTCGGTTGACACACGGTAGAAAAAACAACAACTTTATTCTAACGTTTCGACCAGGGTCTGGCCTTCGTCAGAGTGATGGGGTACAGGCAAAAGACACAGTTTATAAGGGAATGTACGCGGGGAGGGAACATTCTGATTGGCGCATCGCAGCGGCAAACACCTCAGTATGAATCGCCAGTGAATGATAAATGTAGTAAAGAAAGCACAGTCAAAAATTACTAAATCATCGTGGAGTATAACTGCAATCACATTGTGAAAAAAATGTAAATAATACAAAAATGTTTTGGTCGTAGTTGAAATGCACAAGAAAAGGCGAACAGCAACAAGAACAAAATAATAAAAAATATATAATAAAAAATATAATAAAATCATCAGACACGAGGACACGGGTGAATACCACTTTTGATTAAACAACGCCTCTTGTGAAAGGGTATGGTACTAAGATGCGGTGCTATTTCAGAGATAAGCCATTTACTAAAAAAGAAAAAAGCGGCGCTAACAGTAAAAAAGAGGACGAAAATGATCAGTGTAGATGAAACACGGCATGATACTATGAAGTGTTGCGGTTATGATGATAGGCAAGTCAGCTTCCCAACATTTTCATTGAGACCGCAAGAAACAGTATTAAATTTGTGTATAAAAAATGATTCACGAACTTCGCGTTCATGATGGGTCTTGAAGCCTGATTCCAGTAAAGTTACTTGAATTTTTTCGAAAGGGTGCTTAGTGTTGTTCACATGTTTAGAGATAGGAAGGCTAGGCACTGTCTTGCAATGAGCTTTGTGATTATTGAAACGATATCTGAATGGTGTTTCTGTTTGGCCAATATACTGAATTTTACAGACTGAGCATTCGAGCATGTAGATTACGTTGCTGGTATCACATGAGTAGTTTCCCCGAATTTTCACTTTGAAGTTCGATGCAGTGCTGGAAGCCGTTACTGATGTCATCATCTGTGAGCAGACTTTGCAACGTGATTTATTACATGGATGACAGCCGATCGACATACTTGTGCTTGTTTTAGACGAAGTGAGAATGTCACTGAGGTTTTTGCCACGGCGATAGACGACCCGGGGAGCTTGTTGAAAAATGTGTTTCAGTCGATCACTTTGCATGAGAATGACATGGTGTTTTTTCAAAATGCCCGCGACGTTTGGAACCGATGCTGAGTGGGTTAGTACCAGGTTGATATGCGAGTGATGGGATGGTTGGTGCTTTGCTTTGAGGAGTGCCTCACGGTCAAGAAGGCCTGCGCGTTCTACAGCGTCGTTTATTAATTGCGCAGGATATTTTCGTTTAGTCAGGGCGTTTCGGAGGTTAGTACAGTTTCTTTCGAAGTCGCGCTCGTCAGAACATATCCGTTTAAAGCGGACGGCTTGTCCATATGGGATGCTGGTCTTCCAGTGTTTAAGGTGGCTGCTTTCGAAATGTAAGTATTGTGGTCTGTCACTGGGTTTCCGGTATAAATCTGTGCTAAGTTTGCCATTCTTTATTGAAACTGTTACATCTAGAAAACTAATTGTGGTTGCCGAGTAAGAATGAGAGAAAGTAATGGCCTCATGCGCGTTATTAAAACTAGAGATGAATGATAGAAGTTCAGCTTCACCATGCTCCCAGATAAGAAAAATGTCGTCAATGAATCTTTTGTAGTAGAAGGGTTTAAATGGGTGCGTAGCAAGAAACTTGTCTTCTAATACACCCATAAATATGTTGGCGTAGTTGGGACCGATCCGTGTGCCCATCGATGTCCCGTTTATCTGGACATAATGTCTATTATCAAATTCGAAGTTGTTGAGTTCGAGTATTAATTTCAAAAGTATGGCTAGCGTGGGACCATCCACGTTAGAATCAAAGTCTTGCTTCTCAAAAGCCTCCACAGCTGACCGGATGCCGTCTAAAGGGGGAATGTTAGTATAAAGCGACGCAACATCAAGGGTTACAAGCAAAGCACCATGGGGGATGCTGATGTCGGCTATCTCGGCTAAGAAGTGTGTTGTGTCCTTTATGAAGGACTGAAATGTTGCAGGAATTTTGTTGATAAGGGTGTCAACGTAGCTTGACAGTCTTTCAGTCACGGTTCCTATTCCGGAAATGATCGGTCGGCCAGGGTTGTTCGGTTTATGAATTTTGGGCAATAAGTAAAACCTGCCTGGTACAGGGCTTAGTGGAATTATTGAATTTACTATACTTTTATCAAGTTTGTTGCTGAGAATGAGATCGGACAAAGTTTTTTCCAAATCAGTTTTAAACTGAGCAGTTGGATCGCTGTCTAGGAGACGGTAAAATGAAGTATCTGCAAGCTGCCTTTCGGCTTCAGCGACATAATCGGTTTTGTTCATCACCACGATGGCACCACCCTTGTCAGCCGGCTTGATAACAATGTCAGTTTGAGAAGCTAGTCTCTTTATTGCTGCGGTTTCTTTTCCGGAAAGGTTGCGACGGAAATTCTTTTTAGTGTTGTATGCCTCTCCAACTGCTCAGTTTAAAACTGATTTGGAAAAAACTTTGTCCGATCTCATTCTCAGCAACAAACTTGATAAAAGTACAGTAAATTCAATAATTCCACTAAGCCCTGTACCAGGCAGGTTTTACTTATTGCCCAAAATTCATAAACCGAACAACCCTGGCCGACCGATCATTTCCGGAATAGGAACCGTGACTGAAAGACTGTCAAGCTACGTTGACACCCTTATCAACAAAATTCCTGCAACATTTCAGTCCTTCATAAAGGACACAACACACTTCTTAGCCGAGATAGCCGACATCAGCATCCCCCATGGTGCTTTGCTTGTAACCCTTGATGTTGCGTCGCTTTATACTAACATTCCCCATTTAGACGGCATCCGGTCAGCTGTGGAGGCTTTTGAGAAGCAAGACTTTGATTCTAACGTGGATGGTCCCACGCTAGCCATACTTTTGAAATTAATACTCGAACTCAACAACTTCGAATTTGATAATAGACATTATGTCCAGATAAACGGGACATCGATGGGCACACGGATCGGTCCCAACTACGCCAACATATTTATGGGTGTATTAGAAGACAAGTTTCTTGCTACGCACCCATTTAAACCCTTCTACTACAAAAGATTCATTGACGACATTTTTCTTATCTGGGAGCATGGTGAAGCTGAACTTCTATCATTCATCTCTAGTTTTAATAACGCGCATGAGGCCATTACTTTCTCTCATTCTTACTCGGCAACCACAATTAGTTTTCTAGATGTAACAGTTTCAATAAAGAATGGCAAACTTAGCACAGATTTATACCGGAAACCCAGTGACAGACCACAATACTTACATTTCGAAAGCAGCCACCTTAAACACTGGAAGACCAGCATCCCATATGGACAAGCCGTCCGCTTTAAACGGATATGTTCTGACGAGCGCGACTTCGAAAGAAACTGTACTAACCTCCGAAACGCCCTGACTAAACGAAAATATCCTGCGCAATTAATAAACGACGCTGTAGAACGCGCAGGCCTTCTTGACCGTGAGGCACTCCTCAAAGCAAAGCACCAACCATCCCATCACTCGCATATCAACCTGGTACTAACCCACTCAGCATCGGTTCCAAACGTCGCGGGCATTTTGAAAAAACACCATGTCATTCTCATGCAAAGTGATCGACTGAAACACATTTTTCAACAAGCTCCCCGGGTCGTCTATCGCCGTGGCAAAAACCTCAGTGACATTCTCACTTCGTCTAAAACAAGCACAAGTATGTCGATCGGCTGTCATCCATGTAATAAATCACGTTGCAAAGTCTGCTCACAGATGATGACATCAGTAACGGCTTCCAGCACTGCATCGAACTTCAAAGTGAAAATTCGGGGAAACTACTCATGTGATACCAGCAACGTAATCTACATGCTCGAATGCTCAGTCTGTAAAATTCAGTATATTGGCCAAACAGAAACACCATTCAGATATCGTTTCAATAATCACAAAGCTCATTGCAAGACAGTGCCTAGCCTTCCTATCTCTAAACATGTGAACAACACTAAGCACCCTTTCGAAAAAATTCAAGTAACTTTACTGGAATCAGGCTTCAAGACCCATCATGAACGCGAAGTTCGTGAATCATTTTTTATACACAAATTTAATACTGTTTCTTGCGGTCTCAATGAAAATGTTGGGAAGCTGACTTGCCTATCATCATAACCGCAACACTTCATAGTATCATGCCGTGTTTCATCTACACTGATCATTTTCGTCCTCTTTTTTACTGTTAGCGCCGCTTTTTTCTTTTTTAGTAAATGGCTTATCTCTGAAATAGCACCGCATCTTAGTACCATACCCTTTCACAAGAGGCGTTGTTTAATCAAAAGTGGTATTCACCCGTGTCCTCGTGTCTGATGATTTTATTATATTTTTTATTATATATTTTTTATTATTTTGTTCTTGTTGCTGTTCGCCTTTTCTTGTGCATTTCAACTACGACCAAAACATTTTTGTATTATTTACATTTTTTTCACAATGTGATTGCAGTTATACTCCACGATGATTTAGTAATTTTTGACTGTGCTTTCTTTACTACATTTATCATTCACTGGCGATTCATACTGAGGTGTTTGCCGCTGCGATGCGCCAATCAGAATGTTCCCTCCCCGCGTACATTCCCTTATAAACTGTGTCTTTTGCCTGTACCCCATCACTCTGACGAAGGCCAGACCCTGGTCGAAACGTTAGAATAAAGTTGTTGTTTTTTCTACCGTGTGTCAACCGAATTACGTTTATGTTCTACCGGATCCATCCGATCTTCACCCCCTTCTTATGCAAAGAACAATGGATTCCGGCACGACCACGGCGAAAAACGTTCTCTTGAAGTTCCCTCGTGCTGACGCATCGAGTGTCGTGCTAGGCGATTCCCAAACCAAACACGTCTACCAGCACTTTGATCCTTCCCGACTAGATACTCCCGCATTCGTTACGAAACGCGGCGCCCTCATTGCGGATGCGTTCGTCCTCCTGAACTTAGTGCCGCCAACAGCCTCAACTATTCTGCTACACATCGGAACCAACGATCTAGCTTCCTGCTCGGGTCGGTCTGCGTTTGAAAGGTACTGCAAATTACTGCACCATATTGCAACGACCCGGCCCGGTATTACTCGCTTATACGCAAGCCTAATTCTTCCCAGAACAGCAAATCGTCGAAAGCGCAGAGACGAGAGACTTCATTGGCGCAACCGAGAGACTTGTATCTTCAACAGCCTTCTGCGAACCTTCTGCAGACGCTCCAAGCTCGTGCATTATGTGGATCATGGCTTTGAGTGGCTTCCACCAGCACGCGTACTCGCTACAGATGGCTTCCATCCAAGCTATGACGGCACCGCCCTGATTGCGAGCAGAATTAAGCAACTTTGCTCCAAACGTACATCGGATCTAGGAGCTTCCTCCTGGAGGGAGTGTGCACCAGATGCTACCACTTTCGGCTCTCACGTCTCCGGTTCCCCGGATTCAGCCTCACGCGCGACGTCCTTTAACGCTCGTGCTGTCAACGCCGCTGTTGCCGACAACCGTGCTGCTGGTGGCCCAGCTTCTAGCCCTAGTTCGCGTGATGCTCCATTCCCGTGCACGCCCGTTCTCGACGTCCGCCCGCCTGGTGTTCTTCCCGGAGCGCCTGGGGCTTCTGTTGCCGACGTCCTTGCTCCCGGCGCTGCTGCTCCCGTTGTTGCTGCTCACGGCACTGCTGTTCTCGGAGCTGCTCTTCCCGGCGTTGCTGCTCCTCCCGGCGCTGCTTCTCCCGACGCTGCTTCTCCCGACGCTGCTTCTCCCGACGCTGCTTCTCCCGACGCTGCTTCTCCCGATGCGGCTTCTCCCGATGCTGCTGCTCCCGCACCTCGGGCCCTCGACGTCCCAGCTACCGATGCTCTTGCCCTTGACGATTGCGCTCTCGACACCATCGTTCCCGACGCTCCTGCTTCGTGCTCTCCTGCTCCTGATGTTTCAGCAACCGGCATTCCTGCTGATGATGACCATGCTTCTAGCACCTCTAGTCCCGCTGACTCAGCTCTGCTTCCTTCCGATTGTGCCATTACTGCTCCCAGAATATCAGCTAGTGACCCTCATACTTCAAACCTTGGAGTTTTCGACGCCCAAAGCTGCGGCTCTCGGGACTGTGGTGCCAGTGTTTCCAAACCCCGACATCGTGGCCCTCGGGATAAAACTACGCCATGTTCCAACCCTCAGGATCGCAACACTCTGGGCTCTGGAGCCTCCACTTCTAGAGCAAAAGCTTCCAGGACCAACGCTACGTCCGTTCCAACTCCAGCCGACCATGCCTCGACCGAGGACAGCTACAACCTACGAAAGAAACGCCCAAACACCGTAAGAAAACCCGCCTGTTGACTAAGAAATTCGCTTCCTGACGCCAGTTTTTGTCCCATATACTCAGACAAATTCCTACGCATTAGAAAAGTTGTTGAAAAACGTATTCGTTCGCAACTTCATGTTAACACTTTAGAAAGTTATGTAGCATCCTCAACTGCTCCGCGTGGTCTCCGCGTAAATGTCAATCCAGCAACGTCCAAACTGTCCGTCAGCAACGCTGCAAAGTGGGAAAACATTTCAGCAACGGCTGCTTTGGGATTTACGCGTGTTGTTCTCGATCACCACCGTTCAACCCTAAATTCATTAACAAATACAGAGAAGCAATTGCTCAACCACTCTAATCTGTCTTCCGAAGAACTAACCGCCCTTGAAGTCTACAAAGACAAGAAGTGGGCCGAGATAAATGCCATCAAATCAAAAAAGCTTTCGCGCGACAAAATATTTCCCTCCACGCAGTGCCAGCCTCTGCTGCCACTGCCATCTGTCTTGCAAAACTCAGTTATCAATCTATCATACTTCACCTTGACTACTGATGACGAGAGTGCCCTGTCACATGGTCTAAATTTCTGCCCCGCGTCCGGTGGGTTTAATGAGTTTCAACTGTTCAAAGACTTAGAAAATTTTGCCCGCAATATGAGACTTAAAGAATACTTCCATGACCGTCCCCAAGATCCGAAACGAGATGAAAATTTGCCGTCGCAAAACCACTGGACCCCCCCTACTCAGAGAGAAAACTGCCTTGACATCTACATTAAGGCAGTTCAAAAGGATGTGCTAGAGGCATACAACACTAAAAAGAATTTCCGTCGCAACCTTTCCGGAAAAGAAACCGCAGCAATAAAGAGACTAGCTTCTCAAACTGACATTGTTATCAAGCCGGCTGACAAGGGTGGTGCCATCGTGGTGATGAACAAAACCGATTATGTCGCTGAAGCCGAAAGGCAGCTTGCAGATACTTCATTTTACCGTCTCCTAGACAGCGATCCAACTGCTCAGTTTAAAACTGATTTGGAAAAAACTTTGTCCGATCTCATTCTCAGCAACAAACTTGATAAAAGTACAGTAAATTCAATAATTCCACTAAGCCCTGTACCAGGCAGGTTTTACTTATTGCCCAAAATTCATAAACCGAACAACCCTGGCCGACCGATCATTTCCGGAATAGGAACCGTGACTGAAAGACTGTCAAGCTACGTTGACACCCTTATCAACAAAATTCCTGCAACATTTCAGTCCTTCATAAAGGACACAACACACTTCTTAGCCGAGATAGCCGACATCAGCATCCCCCATGGTGCTTTGCTTGTAACCCTTGATGTTGCGTCGCTTTATACTAACATTCCCCATTTAGACGGCATCCGGTCAGCTGTGGAGGCTTTTGAGAAGCAAGACTTTGATTCTAACGTGGATGGTCCCACGCTAGCCATACTTTTGAAATTAATACTCGAACTCAACAACTTCGAATTTGATAATAGACATTATGTCCAGATAAACGGGACATCGATGGGCACACGGATCGGTCCCAACTACGCCAACATATTTATGGGTGTATTAGAAGACAAGTTTCTTGCTACGCACCCATTTAAACCCTTCTACTACAAAAGATTCATTGACGACATTTTTCTTATCTGGGAGCATGGTGAAGCTGAACTTCTATCATTCATCTCTAGTTTTAATAACGCGCATGAGGCCATTACTTTCTCTCATTCTTACTCGGCAACCACAATTAGTTTTCTAGATGTAACAGTTTCAATAAAGAATGGCAAACTTAGCACAGATTTATACCGGAAACCCAGTGACAGACCACAATACTTACATTTCGAAAGCAGCCACCTTAAACACTGGAAGACCAGCATCCCATATGGACAAGCCGTCCGCTTTAAACGGATATGTTCTGACGAGCGCGACTTCGAAAGAAACTGTACTAACCTCCGAAACGCCCTGACTAAACGAAAATATCCTGCGCAATTAATAAACGACGCTGTAGAACGCGCAGGCCTTCTTGACCGTGAGGCACTCCTCAAAGCAAAGCACCAACCATCCCATCACTCGCATATCAACCTGGTACTAACCCACTCAGCATCGGTTCCAAACGTCGCGGGCATTTTGAAAAAACACCATGTCATTCTCATGCAAAGTGATCGACTGAAACACATTTTTCAACAAGCTCCCCGGGTCGTCTATCGCCGTGGCAAAAACCTCAGTGACATTCTCACTTCGTCTAAAACAAGCACAAGTATGTCGATCGGCTGTCATCCATGTAATAAATCACGTTGCAAAGTCTGCTCACAGATGATGACATCAGTAACGGCTTCCAGCACTGCATCGAACTTCAAAGTGAAAATTCGGGGAAACTACTCATGTGATACCAGCAACGTAATCTACATGCTCGAATGCTCAGTCTGTAAAATTCAGTATATTGGCCAAACAGAAACACCATTCAGATATCGTTTCAATAATCACAAAGCTCATTGCAAGACAGTGCCTAGCCTTCCTATCTCTAAACATGTGAACAACACTAAGCACCCTTTCGAAAAAATTCAAGTAACTTTACTGGAATCAGGCTTCAAGACCCATCATGAACGCGAAGTTCGTGAATCATTTTTTATACACAAATTTAATACTGTTTCTTGCGGTCTCAATGAAAATGTTGGGAAGCTGACTTGCCTATCATCATAACCGCAACACTTCATAGTATCATGCCGTGTTTCATCTACACTGATCATTTTCGTCCTCTTTTTTACTGTTAGCGCCGCTTTTTTCTTTTTTAGTAAATGGCTTATCTCTGAAATAGCACCGCATCTTAGTACCATACCCTTTCACAAGAGGCGTTGTTTAATCAAAAGTGGTATTCACCCGTGTCCTCGTGTCTGATGATTTTATTATATTTTTTATTATATATTTTTTATTATTTTGTTCTTGTTGCTGTTCGCCTTTTCTTGTGCATTTCAACTACGACCAAAACATTTTTGTATTATTTACATTTTTTTCACAATGTGATTGCAGTTATACTCCACGATGATTTAGTAATTTTTGACTGTGCTTTCTTTACTACATTTATCATTCACTGGCGATTCATACTGAGGTGTTTGCCGCTGCGATGCGCCAATCAGAATGTTCCCTCCCCGCGTACATTCCCTTATAAACTGTGTCTTTTGCCTGTACCCCATCACTCTGACGAAGGCCAGACCCTGGTCGAAACGTTAGAATAAAGTTGTTGTTTTTTCTACCGTGTGTCAACCGAATTACGTTTATATATATATATATATATATATATATATATATATCAATGACATTGTAGAAAACATTAATTGTACAGTCCGTTTGTTCGTAGATGGCTGCATTATTTGCAAGGATGTCATTTGTCACGAAGACCAACTAATTGTTAACAACTCGTGCAAGTTTCAGAATTGCATAACGACTGACAAATGATGCTAAACCTAGATAAGATCGTCTGTATGACTGAGTGGTAAGCAAAACTCTCCTTTTTAGGCCTACGGAGTTGAAAATCAGACAATAAAAAGAGTAGACAGGCATGTACACTTGAGTATTATAAAATCATTAGACCTAAAATGCAACAGAGAGATAAGTCATGTAAGATCCAAAATACTCTCCGCACTCTTTTCTATCAAACGTTCCCTCAAATCTTCTTCACCTGACAGCAGGTTAATAGCTTACCTCTCACTCATTCGTCCTGTGCTTGAATACAGCACCAATTATTGATTTCCGTCTACTACTAATTGTATTCCTCAACTGGAAAGCGTTCAGCGGAAAGCGTTAAGATTCATTTACAACAAATACCGTTGTTGCGATTGCCCAACAACTCTGACGCAAAGCAGGTCTTCTAATCATTAAAAATCGCGCTAAATTTCTGCGTCTTAAATTTCTTTTTCTTCTTTTGAACGATACATACAGAATTGACAAATATAAATACGTGACCTTTTCGAACGCTCAAAATTCAAGAACAAAATGTATCGAGCACTTGCGCGAATACAGATTTCATAGATAGACGCTAAAATTTTGCTTCTTTCCTCAAACTATCCCAGATTGGAACCTGCTGCCGAATGATGTTGTCACCTGCACATCTTTAGACGACTTTTTAGAAGGCTTGTCTAACGTACTTTAGGTGCGAGTGCCGTGGTTTCGACTTGTTTACTTCTTGTCTTGTTTTTTAATATTTTTTGAGGTTGCACTTTCTTGTTGTTGTTTTTATTTCATATCCTCCATGCTAACCAGAATGTACGCATTTTTAGTCCCTTTCCTGCAACAGCCTCCTGCGTGAGGCAAGCAGTATGTTGAAATAAATAAATAAATAAATAAAATGTTCTATCAGGCCTTTGTAGACCGTTAGTAGTGGAACACAAGAGCAGATTTTTGCAAATATAGCGGCGAGAACGGCTATGAACCTCCCTGAAATTAAGAATACCCTATTGAGCGCTAATTGAAAGCGGCGCTGAGTGAATGGAAAAGTATTCAGTTCACTGCAGCCTGCCCAAATTCTACAGAAAAGTGTGGGCGGTAACTTCCGTTATTGGAGAGTTTTTGAATACGGAACCACAAGGCACGGGGCCCTTAAGAAGTGCCCCCAAAAAGTATGGGGTGCCGAAATGCGCATTCAGAGAACTCAAAGCACGCCTTTCTTTTGAGTTTACTCTACTGTACGCCCCAGGCTGCCTTGCGTTGAGGCAACATGGTGCCGTCCGCCGAAGCGGCTGCCTGTCGCCTTAGAACTGATTCGTGGTTGCCGTTCAACTGTCTCTCACGTTCACGACAAGCGAAAGGCACACAAAGCTTTTGCTTCCCGTGAACAAACACGCACGCCAAAAATATGGCGAAGAACGTGCCAAATTTACAGCTTGCTTCTGGATTAACACTGCTTCTATAAGCCCAAGAGAACATGTCTTTTGGTTGCTATAGAACCAAGATGTTGAAAGCGCAGGAGGTGCAAACAGGTTAACGATTTCCATCCTAAAAGACGACAGAAAGAATTGGCGCTCCGTTCACACAGCGTTTTCTTATTTGTTTAGTAATTTTATACATGTAGATGTAAAAAAAAATAATTATCATTACGAGAGTTACCATTAGAATGGCTCCGCCTAATAATTTTTGTGCTGAGACGTCGCGGTGACTCAGTGGTTATGGCGCTCGGCTGCTGATCCAAAAGACGCAGGTTCGACCCCGACCGCGGAGATAGAATTTCGATGGAGGCAGAATTCTAGACGCGCGTGTGCTTTGCAATGTTAGTGCACGTTAGAGAACCCCTTGGGGTCAAAATTTCTGGAGCCCTTCAGTACGGCGGCCCTGAAAGCCTGAGTCACTTTTGGACGTTAAACCCCAATATACAATACAATACAATAATTGTTGTGTTGATTCTATCATCGACGCGTATGCTGAACACTTCTGCGTTCGTTGTCAGCACTGTCGTAATCAGGAACGTGGGAGTGGTGCTGCAGGGGCGCATTTTGTCATGACTTCTTTCCCCGTTGATTATGTTGGCGCTTCCTCACCACAGGACGCTGCAGGCAGTAAATCCAGGGCTGATCGGTACAGCAAGAAATTCTGGTTACCGGGCTTGATACCACACAGGCAAAAAAAAAATGGGTCGGGAAGAAAATGGGGTGCGTTTTAGCTGTGCATATTCAGCCAGTAGCTTTGCGACCTGAAGGCGAAAACGCTAGCAATCTCCGCATCTTGAATGTTAAAGAATATTGATGCTTCGGAGCGTGCTAACTTATTAACAATATTACCTTTGTTATTGCATTATATTTAACTCTGGATTTCTAGTCATCATAACGTCTATGACAATTTCCAATTGACCTTTAACCAGTGCCATCTGCGGCCCTCTTTTCCGCCTAATATCCTAATCTCAACCGCCCACCAACTTTCTGCCGCCCGCTTGCCCACTCTTGGAAGCCAGTCTGGTGCACTTAACCACCATCAGTTGGCTTGCCTTCGTTCATTACATGCCATGCATATTCCCATTTCTTCTTGATTTCCATCAGACTGCCTTTAACTCCCTTAACTACCTTTAACCCGTACCCCTGAACCCTGGCTCCTTCTCTTCTCTCTTTGTCTCTTCAAGCTAAACCTATATTTCTCCTTTCCATAAATCACTGCGTTGTGCTCAATTTAAGCGGCACCCTTTTCTTTAGCTTCCACGTTTCTGCCCTTTAGGAGAGTATACTGGTATGAGATACAGTCGTTATATACTTTAATCTTGGGGCCACTGGTAAACTCCCATTCACGATCTGAGAGACCCTGCCTTTTTTTAGCAGACACTCTTAGATGGTGAATTCCAGTTTACCATTATCCATCAAGTGGAAAGTATTTGACGGTTGCTCCGATACTCACCTATGGGGAAGAAACGCGGAGGCTAAAGAAAAGGATTGACCTCTAATTGAGGACAATGCGGCTAGATACCATTACCAGATAGCTGCTGGCTACTAGTACTACTATGCGCAGTGCAACTGGTTATAGTGATGTGAGCACTCACAATAAGAGGCACGTCATCACTCCATGAGATACTTTGACGCGCCCCACTGACCACCAAGAGCGTCAAACTGCACTACATGATTTTCAAGGATAAGGACGACCAGCGAATTCGACTGCAACTCCCAAGATTGCCTCACTTCTCTTTCACTGCCCACCACTACGCATAGAAGCAGATATTAGAAGTCACGGTGTGTTGATTTATACTTTTGTTTTCTTTTTCCTCGCGATTCGTTTTTGCTGACGACTCGCTTGATGGAGAGCTTTTCTCCGGAACCAAACTGCAGGTATTAACGAGGCACATCTGTAGTGCCAAAATCTTTATTAATTTATTTCTTTCTGTATATAACAATATCGCCCAAGCGGCATTATTGTAGGGGTACAACATTGTATGCCATTCGTAAAAAAGAAAAGTCAAGAAGAAAAGAAGACCAAACACCACAATAAAAACGAAAATAATGCAACTAATGCAAAATGACACTCACAAAAATGGACTTCAAGCAAGGCTGAGGAGAACATGGTAGGCGGAGCACTGATTACTCTTTCGGGCAAACGATTCCGTTCATTATCGTAAAAGGGAAGAATGAAAGAGCACAAAAATTTGCGCGGCAAGCAATCGAACTTTTTTCCAGTAATGAGTTCTAGGGGAAATATAGTGTGTGGTCTTCATTCAAATGATTTTGTCTGTGTCAGTGCCGCCATCGAATAAACTGGAAAAATTTTAACTTCATGAATTTTTTCTTTTGGTACAGGTGTTGCGACCCAAGCTCGGTTTTAATGTCTGTGATCCTGGAGTCAAAGTTATAATTGTCAGCGACGAAACATGTAGCATGGTTCTGAATACGCTCTAGTTTGTTAATCAGGTTGTGCGTATGTAGGTCCCAAATTGGACATACACATTCTAGTATAGGGCTGAGATTAGTGAGATAGGATATTTCTTTGAGGGTAACGGGGCACTTTGGAAGTTTCGCCTCAAGCAATTCAGTACAGCACCAGTTTCGTTAGTCAAGCAGTCCGCATGCTTGCTTCACGAAGAGTCGGACGAGAAATATATGTGTAAATACTTAAAAGTTTCAACATGGTGAATAAGGTTGCCATTAATGTTTTATTGGGACGGGAAAGGCGGTCGCTTTCGTGTAAACTGCACGTAACAGCACTTTTTTATGTTCAGGCGCAGTTTCCACGTATCACACTATAGCTCCATATTTCAAATCACTTGCAAAATGCTAGCGTCACTTGAATTGCGGATGCATCTGTTAATAACACAATCATCAGAGTAGCGGCGTATATGAGACGAGATTCCCTCAGTGAGATCATTAATAAAATTTTTTAAAAAGTAGGGGCCCTAAAACCGACCCTTGTGGCACACCCGACGTCACATCAACAATTGAAGAGGATGTAGTACCAATAACTGTAACACATCGTGTTCTATTCGAAAGTTAATCGAAGGTTAATGAACCCCAGGTGGTCGAAATTTCCGGAGCCTTTCACTACGGCGCCCTGATAGCCTGAGTCTCTTTGAGACGTTAAGCCCCCATGAACCTAAACAAATTTCTTTACTTCCTTTGCTTTCGTACGTAGTTTTCCTTTCAGCAGAAGAAAACAATCAATGTTAGCTTCTTTTAAGAGTTTTTTCAAGCAGGAGCCAAGCTCTTTGAGCGGTCGCCCTGGCCATCAGGCCTCCCAACCCTGGAGCGCTGATAGAGAGTACGCTTTTTACTGATAAGAGCCCGTGTGTGTTTATACTGAACCATAGTTTATCTTTTCTGCGTTTTCCAGTAATCAATTTTAGCAGGACATATGCGTGCTGTACTATGAGACAAAAAGCGAGTATAAACACGGCGGTGTGGCTATTAGCATCCACTTTATGGCTTATCTCACTGCTCGATAAAAGCGCCCAGTCGTTCGCGGGTGGAAGCTGTCTCGGCTCTCAAAAAAAAAAATCAGCTTCACGACGCACGCTGCATTTCAAGACGATCTAATTGCAAAGAGTCGTCGGTGTTGGGGACACAAAATACAGCAAATAGTTTATCAATTATTGTACTGGAATGGCATACAGGAATTCACTTCAGTTTAAAATGGTATACCGGTTGATTTGTTTGGTCTATAGCAAACTTTATTTAAAAACCGCGGGGAGTTTGGTCTTTTTACGCAGATTACAGCAACGCGATAATTCTATAAGCGGTACTGTTGAATTGAAAGACGATTGTTAGCTGACATTAACTAATAAAACTTCTTAATTTTTCATTTCAGCGCGCAAGATTATACCGCGAATTGAAGGCCATCAGGGGCGAAGGCGAGCAAGGTTTGTAAATATCTTGCATCGCCATTCGTCTTCCAAATGTCAAGGATGGAAAATACGCTTTGAAAGCTAGTTTAGTTCGCTTTTCCGCGTTGAAAATCTCTTATAAATTATCAAATGAACAAACTGCATCTCTGTATGGCGCAGCACAAATAGGAGTGACACAATATTGACAACGTGGAACTCTGAAAAGTCAACAAGCTTCGAATACTGCATGTTTCACCTTCCAAATTTCGAACCACAATCTCCAGCGATTCAGAAAATTAAAAAAATTAGGCTTGCTTTTGATGTTGAAGACCTTCAATCTTGAAATAAAATCTGTGCGTGCGTGCGTGCGTGTGTGTGTGTGTGTGTGTGTGTGTGTGTGTGTGTGTGTGTGTGTGTGTGTGTGTGTGTGTGTGTGTGTGTGTGTGTGTGTGTGTGTGTGTGTGTGTGTGTGTGCGTGCGTGTGTGTGTGCGCGTGCGTGTGCGTGTGTGTGTGTGTGTGTGTGTGTGTGTGAGAGAGAGAGAGAGAGAGAGAGAGAGAGAGCGCACTGGCGCATCAGTGCCCTAGTTGTGAAAGCATCTGAATAATATTTGAAAATCTAGGGTTCGGTCCCCTGCGGCCCGGGAAGGCACCGGTTTTTCAATTTTTCCATACTTGCAAGGTTTCTCCGGCTCGGTGCTCGGCTCTTCAGTGGTGAAATTCTCTAGAAAAAGGGTCTTAGACACCTTACCTTCAATGGAGCGTTGCTGCGTCGAGCTCCAAAAATGCAGTGTACAATAAAAGTCCATCTGTGTTCTTGTGTGTCCACATGTGTGTGCGTGTGCGCGTGTGCACGCGTCCACATGTGTCCACATGTGTGTGCGTGTGCGCGTGTGCACGCGTGCGCGCGCATGCGCGAGTGCTTTCGCGAGGCAAGACGGCGGGGTGAGTGTTCGTGCTCATCTCATCGTCTCATCGCCATCTGCTCTGATGTGAACTGTGAAGGTTTTCGTGGCCCGACTCCATCGCGTGCGTGAGGGCAAGCTCAAGCCATCTCAGATGAATTGCACAAGTTCCTGCAGGCGTTAGCTTTAGTGTTTTCAATGCGCTGGGTGGTAGAGATACGGCGCGCATTATCATGTCAAGCTATCAATCTCCGGGTGAAGTCATTTATTCATTTACTTATGTTCTCTTCAAAACCTGGGACATTATGTCAATACGCGACTGAAAAAAAGAAAAGAGCCAAATAAAGGTCAGGTGATTTCCTGAATAAACAATGCGCCTAGTGTTGTACGAAAATATGGACTTCTTCAATAGGCGCAGCACGCCTTGGAATAGGGTTGTAATCAAGGAAGATGAAGGGACTGAACCAGTCATTCGACGTTTTTGCCCTGCGTAACGTAATTTCAACACTGTGGGAGTGATCTAGGCACGGTGACGTATACTAAGGTTAGCCGGAACACTTGAGCAAGTATGAATGTCTATGAAATAGACTAAGTGGTAATCAAGTGTCCAATGAGAAACCATTCATTATAGGTTTACCGTCCACTTTTTTCATTATGTGCTTGCATTACGTAATAGTTACGCAGACCTGGGTATACTGAATTATTCTGAACCAGTGTGAGGACTTAATTTAGGTTATCGTGGTTTGAGATCGTGATGGGATAATGCACATTTTGGTTTGCTTCGAACAAGTATTTATATAGGAGAATTTTTTTACATACGACAGAAGAGAAATTAAGAGAAGAGAAGAGAAGACAAATTATTTATTATTCGGCTTGATTGCACTTCACTGCGTTAACGTCAAGTAACCAAGAGAGGCAAGAAGAGATATATTTACTGGGTTAACAATAAGATAAGGGGGCTCAAAAACAGTGTTAAGGTGGTAGGGGTGAGGAGAATTTCTGGAGACATGTAAGACCTACATATATTAGTGCAAAGATCCCTTTTGCGCAAATCATACGAAATGGACGCAACACTGCGAAAGTGCCGCGAACTAACTCAAGTAACATCGTCGCGCGCGGAAAAGCCCCGTTTGCTCCATTGCTACATCCGCGGGAAAAGCCCCGTTTGCTACATCCGATCCTTCCTCACTAACAGAACAGCAGTGATAACGGTCGGAACAATAGAGTCGGCCCCAATCACACTAGGAAATAAAGGAACGCCACAGGGCTCCGTCCTGTCCCCTTTCCTTTTTAACCTATCCCTCATCAAAGTTGAAACTTGGTTCAGCGCGAAAGACGAACACAAAGAAAGGAAACGACACACACGGAGCGCTACTAACAACTGATTTATTGATATATGCAAGAAACACATTTATAGTCTTCACACGCATGCGCACAATCGGGCGGCTCCAGGCTACTTTAACAGTTTTAGATGGCTCACACTTGTCTAAGCTCACATTATGTCACTGAAGAAAGCGCGGGAAGCAGATAAGGAAGATAACTCTGAACATGAAAATGACAAAAGGAAAAAATATGGATGGGATACGACCAAAACATTTCGAGAATCGACAGGCGAAAAAGATACGGGCCAGGAAGTTACATGACGTTATATGACGTTGTCCAAAAACATACGCTCAGCTGAGTACAAACTTATGGAAGGGTCGCTGATGCACTGGCTAAACTTTTTATGAATATGAAAGGCCTCAAAAATGACTCTTGATGTTGTGCTTTTACTCCTGCCTAAAACCTTTGCTTCTTTGAATCGTGGCGCGCAGCTGCACCCCATTACGTGCGAAACAAGATTCGCAAGCTTATCTTGATTTATCAAATTTTGAGCATGCTCCCTTAAACGGTCATTGATACAACGCCCTGTCTGCCCAATGTAGCACTTTCCACAGGACAGGGGGAACTTGTAAACCACTCCTAAAGCACATTTGACGAAGGCTTCTTCATGTTGCTTTTTGCAACCGCGCTCACCATCGCCGCAGATGCGGGGGCACAGCTTCGCCAACTTATTTGGCGCGGAGAATACAAGAGGCACTTTGTGCCTGCTGGCCACTTTTTTGAGATTATGTGACACCTTATGAATATAAGGCATCACCTCAGGTTTGGGCTTTGCGCGTTCAGTTGCAGCCACGTTTCGTCGAGGGCGAAATTTCTTCAGGAGGGTTTCGGCTACTGCCGTAAGGACCGAGCAAGGGAAGCCTGCGGCCAAAAGCCTGCACACCTGATGGTCGAAACTGTCTTGCATCTCGTGCGGACACGATTTCCGAAGCGCGGATTCAAGGCAAAGCATTGCTACTGCTCTCTTAATGGTCTTAGAGTGAGACGAATCATAGGGCAAGAGTTCCTTTTTCGCGCGTGGGAAATACGCCCAACAGGTGTGCCCCGCACCAAACCTCAACCTCAGGTCTAAAAAGCGTATCTCATCGTTCTGGGGAAGTTCATGCGTAAATGTCAGGCCTTTACCGTGCTCGTTAAAAGCTCTTAAGATATCACCAACGGAAGCCTCAATGGGTGAGTTAAAAGGGGCTTTTAAAAAGATTAAAAAATCATGTTTTTGGTCATATCCCATCCATATTTTTTCCTTTTGTCATTTTCATGTTCAGAGTTATCTTCCTTATCTGGTTCCCGCGCTTTCTTCAGTGACATAATGTGAGCTTAGACAAGTGCGAGCCATCTAAAACTGTTAAAGTAGCCTGGAGCCGCCCGATTGTGCGCATGCGTGTGAAGACTATAAATGTGTTTCTTGCATATATCAATAAATCAGTTGTTAGTAGCGCTCCGTGTGTGTCGTTTCCTTTCTTTGTGTTCGTCTTTCGCGCTGAACCAAGTTTCAACTATGTCCCACCAACAACCCCAGCACGAAGTTCCCTCATCAAAATTCCCCCCAAACTAGCACAAATACCAGACCTACATCACACGTTGTATGCAGGTGACATCAGACTTTGGGTAACCAAAGGATGCGAACGCTACATAGAAGACACACTCCAAGCAGCAGTGGACATCATTGAGGCATGCGCATGGGAATTCGGCCTCACTTGTTCTGAGCAAAAATCCGAACTCTTCGTGATCCTTCGTAAACAAAGAGGTAGGCGTACCACGACTCCCCCCCCCCCCCCCCCGCAAATAAACGTCTTTTTGAGACAGAAATGGTAATAGCGCTGCAATAAGACGTACACAAGAAAGACTGACACAGGACACGCGCTAAACGTCTTATTGCAGCGCTATTACCATTTATGTCTGAAATAATGCACCATCTAGCCCGAATTGACGTTCTTCTAAACGTCTATGTTAATGGACGATCTCTCAAAGAGGTACAAACCATGAGAATACTGGGGTTGTATATATAAACAAATGGAAAGAATACTGACACACTCACTAAGCTAAAACGCACGGTAGAAGCGACGGCGCGATTAATCCGCCGCATAGCTAATCGCAGACAAGGGGTGAGGGAAAGAGATTTATGCCGACTAGTGCATGCCTTTGCGCTAAGCAGGATACTCTATGCCATGCCGCCCCTTATCTCAAATTTGCGAAAGCAGAAATGGACAAATTGGATAGCATGATACGGCAGGCCTATAAGGCTGCGTTAGGACTCCCACTAAATGCCTGAACCGAAAGGCTTATGAGGTTAGGAATACACAACACCTTCAATGAACTGAAAGAAGCCCATTTAATGGCTCAAACAGCGAGATTAGCCAATTCCAGAACTGGCAGGAGTATTCTTACCAGGCTCGGAATTGACTTTCAACCTACGAATAAAGATGCTAAAGTTGACTTACCCCGCTACTATAGGACGGCCCTACTAATCAAACCACTCCCCAAAAACATGCACCCCTACACCATGAGGGTTGAAGACAAGCACGAGGCAAAGCCTTACATAATAAATACAGACAGTGCGCTGGTACACTTTATGTAGATGCGGCAGAATACAAACATACCAATGCCTTTGCAACTGTGGCTGTGAACGAGAATGGTGACCACATCGTCTCGGCAACAATCAAAATGAAATCCTCTGAAACGGCAGAAGAGGCCGCTATAGCCCTCGCCCTAGCGAATACCCAAGAGAGCATTATCCTCAGCGATTCCAAAATGGATATCAATAATTTCGCAAAAGGGCGAATTACAAACACCTCCCTTAGAATCCTTAACGCAACCAAATTCTCACCAAATTATTCCGAATTGATATGGGTCCCAGCCCATTCGGGGAATCCGGGGAACGAGGCAGCCCACAATAAAGCCCGAGGTTTCGTCGACCGGGCAGTGGATGAGTCTGGCTCCCTGAATTTCACGAAGGACTCCGTGATCACATATCATGATCTCACCAGTCATTTTAAACTAGAGAGGAGAATTTTCCCCCCTCCGGACAAAAGCCTGACTAAAGAACAAGAGGTTACGTGGCGTCGTCTACAGATGAGATCGATACGCACCCCATCACTCCTCGCGCACATTTATCCACATCTTTACAACCCAAATTCTAAACACTGTGGCCAACGAGCCACCTATGATCACATCCTGTGGGACTGCAAAATAGAGCCACCTCCGGGTGATCTAGTTACTGCTCCTTCTCTCGAGCAATGGGAGACCGTGCTGGCTAGCTCTAACCCCAGAACGCAAGTTTTGGCGGTGGAGTGGGCTGACAAAGTCGTCGAGGGCTGCGTACTCCCGACCACTTAACGCGACCTCTTACCAAGCTCTTTCCGGCGAATAAAATGTTTTACAATCAATAGTCAGGTCAAGTATATTACTTTTCAAATAATATTCCCGAGGGAAGATACTAATAAATCCAGAGTGTTAGGGGTTGAATCATTATCGCAGTTAGTTAGTTGACTGAGGGAAAGAAAATATACTTAGCCCCGGCTCCAAAGTTATTACTTGGAGATGGAAACATGTTTATATTACGTTGCTTAAAAAAGGAGGACATATTGGGGAAGTTAAATCCTCCGATTAACAAGGCATCAGCCGTAAGGTGGCGCAAGTTGTCAGTGTTAAACACATGATTGCATTCTTTGCAACGTTTAAATTGTAGCTAGAGAACTACAGTACAGACCGAGGATAATTTTATGACAATATATTTCCACGGCTCGAAGATTAGTGTCGCTATGAAGGGGATATAAACTGACGGCTTTGGAAATAATGAGGAACACACCACCATGAGAGCACGTGAGATGACAACAGAACGCCAAAAAGCATTATTTATCGCGTTTTACTGCTCAATCATGAATGCTAGAACGGAGTCATGTTTCTGTGAGCGCGATCATGTCAGCTGTACAGGTGTAGATAAGCGGTCTAGTTAAAGATCCGCGTTTATTTATAATGCCTCTGACGTCTCCTTCCAAACAGGTGAGCAGCCTGTCAGCGGCAGTATTTGGATTTCCCTTCGTGCATACCTTTGACGTATTACTGACGTGATCTTGAGTATCTAGCAGGGTGCATGCTTCTGTTGCCGCGCAGATGTCCATGTAAGACTGTGAAGGTTTTAGTATTCACTCATCTCGAAGCGGAGCAGTGTCGACCTTGTCGCGTTTGTGCCACAAGACCATGCAAGTAAATGGGCACACCGTTTTTTCTTTTTGTCAATCAACACTGATGCTTGTGACGCTTGTAAATTTGCATCTAATAGTGAGCAGACACTACTAGCCTACTTTCGTCGCAAGTACCTTCTAAAGAGTAAAGTTCAGAAGCCGCGCATGAGCGCGGCATTGTGATAACCGTCTTCGCTTCCATGCACCCTTTCTAATTGATATATTCCGTTGCACATTTTTTCTCTATCACTAGTAAGAAAAATGCATCTCATTAGCTGGCTTTTTCGGCATCTAACTTGACCACAATGCATACTACTGTAATAAGGGAGTAATCATACTCACTGGCATCCACCCAAGCGAAGCCTTAAAGGTAAACATTTCCTAAACATTTGACAAACACTGTTCCCACTTCGAGTTATTGATCAATTCGCTTCGCCCTGGCATACGCTAGCCCTCCCTGTTAGCTCAGTTGGTAGAGGGACTTCGTTGGAGCGGTGGTCCCAGGCTCGAACCACAGATCAGGACGAGATTCTCTTTTAACTACGACGTTTCTATGGAAGATGTATAACTTTCATTTGGAGCCGTAAGGCTGAGCTTGGGTGGATGCGGATGAGTAATTACTCCATTATTACAAATCTACTCCACGTTTCGGTAATTTTGTAAACACCTGGCCAATGCAGGCAATTAATGCGTGGCAGAGTTGGGGAATCCGCACTTCGACCCAGAGCCTCAACCAGTGTATTCGCTTTCGAGCATGGATGCTGTCGAGCGTAAGCAATCATTTATATCCACTGCCAATTACAGATCCAACGTTCGCAAAGAACCATTGTGGTAACTATTTATAGCATAATGTGGCACATTATGAGGCCACAAGAATAATATCGTGACGCGAATCTTTACTGCAGCAACTTTTAAACATTTCACCGCCTGCACCGCTGGCTCGTTTGCAGTGAAACTACGCACTTAGCTTTAATATGGCGGCAACTCTTCTTTCGTAGTCAGTTTCGCAACGGTGCTAACCTGGTTCGGCCGCGCATGATGCAAGCCTAAAATCGTATGCTCCTCCGCAGACGGCGAATAGCACGCCTTCGCACTCCGGCGGAAGCCCGGCGTAGGCAGCTTTCGATCCCTGGATCACGGCCCAGCCGATTCCGAGCTTGCGTCATGTGCGGTCAAAGCAAGTAGGCATCGCTGTAAAACTTACAACGAGACAAGAGTTACTGCAATACTCAAGCTCCGTGCGCAGTTTCGCTGCAAACGAGCCAGCAGGTGAGACGGGTAATTTTTTGAAATTTACTACGGTAAAGATGCACCTCACGGTGTAAGGTCAGATTGCCCAGCCACCACCATTAATACTTTCTCAAAAGTCGTGCTTGTTCGGAAACGCATCAATACGTCGCATGCATCAACCATCTAGCCCGCCTACTTCTCAACAACACTGCTTCACTCAAAGCGGCAAAGCGATCCGCTTAGGTTGTATCGAACTCAAAGAAAGAAAACGCAAAATTATGTCCAGTATAAAATTACTGCCTTTCTAAGAAACCGTGCCAGACGAAACGATATATTTATTCATTTTTATTTATCAGAGATACCTGCAGCGCCCGAAGAAATTTTTTCAGGGGGGACTTACAACGAAATCAAGTGTTACGAGTGTTATAGTCAAGTGATCAGACATTCAAACCGCAGAAGGAACAGCCATAAAATACTACAATATCAGGCACACACACGCGTACATTAATTGATACAAACTTAAGATTAAGCGATTCTATGAATAAAAGCACGAAACACTTCCAGATGTGCAGTCAACGACAATTTTGGGGGTCATTTACAAAGAGGTATGACATGCTTAAAGGAAGAGTTCTGATAAACGTTCGTTCGACATTTCATTTCTCACGCTTTAAAAGCATGATCACAGCGTGCAGATACAAAATGTAGCAGCTTACAGAGCAGCATACAGCATGTGGCAGCATACAGTGTTTTATCAATCACGCTTTTGCTGAAATAGATGCGATAGAAGATTTCTAGTTTACTGTTCATGAGCCTATTACTGAGAAGTTCACAGCCAAAAGATTCCTTTATTGCTGAAACGCTGTGTCGAAAGTCGCAATCATTGGCAACAAAACGGGCTGCACGGCTCTGTACGCGTTCGAAACCATCCTATTATGTAATCATAAGTGGATCTCACTCCGCGCTAGCATACTTAAGAATAGGTCTAATGTGTATGAGTTACAATTCTTTTATTTTTGTTTGAGCTTTATGGAAATTACGCCGGAAGAAATTCAGCATTCTGGATGCTTTGCCTGTCACATGTTCAAAGTGGGTTCTCCTTGTAAGCTCCTATCTGAAATCCACACCACCGCCGCGGTGGCTCAGTGGTTATGGTGCTCGGCTGCTGACCCGAAAGACGCAGGTTCGATCCCGGCCGCGGCGGTCGAATTTCGATGGAGGCGAAATTCCTAGACACCCGTGTACTGTGAGATGTCAGTGCACGTTAAATAATCCTAGGTGGTCGAAATTTCCAGAGCCCTTCACTACGGCGTCTCTCATAGCCTGAGTCGCTTTGGGACGTTAAACCCCACAAACCAAACCAAACCAGAAATACAAACCTAGGTACTTCAATTCATAAACTTCTTCCAAAGGAGCATATTTTAAACAGTATGGAGAGTTTATGGGGTTACGTTTTCGTGTAAAAGCAACATATTTACATTTGTTTGAACTCAGTCTCATTTTACACTTGATGCACCATTGATGGATACTGTCTATATTTTGGTGCAGGGTGCGAACATCATGTTCGGTGACTATTGGACTGTACACGACGCAGTCGCTCGCGTACAAGGGGATTTTGCAGGAAACGTTCTCGACAATATCATTAATATAAATTAAAAACAACAAAGACCCCAAAACTGACTCCTGAGGTACAGCGGAAGTAAACAGAAGATAACCAAGAAGGCTACTTGCATCAAATATTCTTTCTGTTGGCACTCCACAGAAGCTTTCGGAAGGTAAAACTCAGGCACAAAGAGCTTACGATCCGTTGAGTATCGCACCATTCCGCCGCCTCTCGAGGCAATCACATGTGTATATACATGCACGTGAAAATAGGCTTTAGAAAGTGTACATCTATCCTATACAGGCTTCATTTGACCAACTTTGTTTCAAGAGTGTCCTGAGGCTAAACTATCTAGTGTATGAGTGGTCTAGTACGACGGCATTTCCATATACGTGTATGCTACGTACATAGAAGTGAGGGCGCGTTTTCCCATCCCGCATTCCTAGCCGGATGAATGACACGTAGAGTAACCGTTTTCTAAGCGCGCGCGCGCGCGCTTCCCTTCGAGGATCTCCTCGTAACAGCGCACAATGCAAGAGAGGCTGTGAAATAGAGGCGCGCAGAGCTCTCTAGGGACGCCACGCTGGCCGGTCATCAAAGGCAGCTCATCGGCAGGTCTCGCGCGCTCCCTGCCTCTTCCTTTGTGTCAGCTTGGGAGCTACTAGGCTGCAAAGAGGACGGAGGGCACACGGGGAAGGAAGATGCATTGGCTGGCACTTTCAAAGGGCTCCGAGATGGTATCCGCGCCCGGCGGCCCTGCAATTAGCGCGGGCCGCCTTCGGCTTCGGCCGCCGCTGATGAGGTCTCGTCCACGGGGCATTCGCTCTCGAGGCCGGCGGCGAGCGCGTACTACAGGGTGACTTTAAAGTCCGGCTCGCTTCGAACTCTGCCCTAACGAGCTTGGCAGAAGAGGGGCTGTTGCTGCAGCGATGCACCGACGAAAAGCATGTCGAAGCCACGCCCGACAAAAAATGCCAAAATAAAATCAATCGAATACCTATTTCGCCATTCTGTGTGAGGCAAACTTGGACCGGGAGCGACCGCAGACCGTGCATGCTGGATTGTGCCTGAGTAGAGGTAAAGAACGGCCCATTGGGGAATGGAAGAAAAGGTCTATGCTTATTTGTGCATGCACGAGCTACTGAGGTGCTTAGCATAGACAAACGGGTAATTGGGTTGATAACTTCTGTAAAAAGTAGCAGGCTGTAATATAACACGAATTTTATGAAGAAATTCTGGCGGTAAAGATGTGACAGTGCTGTGGCGCCTACTTTGTTTTATTTGGTCCTCGTTGCTAGCACGCTGTTCATTCCCCAGAATGAGCGATTACAAACTATCCCATAATGTCATTCTAGTGAAGATTTGGTTTATTTACTCTTGGAGCTGAACATCTTGCTAGACAGAAGTACAGAGAAATAAAGAAGCTAACATATGAACCAAAGATATTTAGGGTCTAATAACAACACCAAAATGAAAAAAATAAAGAACCTATAGCGGCCTGTTTCAGCATGACGGAAGCCGGCAATAGCACACCCAGAAGACGTAACCTCACAATCAATGCTACGCACGCGGATACTAGAAAGGTTACGTGGCAGCATCATTGCTTTCCGAAAAGAAACATGAGCATTTCGTTTCTGACCGACTACAGCGTACTGTGAAGACATGATACTCGTCCTACATACATACTTCTCCGCGTCTAAGAACTGCGTCAAAGTATCCTCGTTTTATGCGCTTTTTTCAAACAATAAATGTTCTGTTTCGAAAAAGGTGTGGTTAGATGTTAGATGGTTCGTAAATGTAGTACTGACCGCCAATACGTTTGAAAGGCTTGTGGGAGAAGGTTCAAAATATCGAAAAACGGCCAGTCTAAAACGTGTTGCTCGACTCCGACCACAATGAAGTCCTACGTCGACAAATGCTGGAACTCATGGTCCAAGTTTAACGATTCCGTAGCTCAAGACTTGGAGCCTTAAACTAAGGATAAGAGCCTGATCCAAGAACGGGCGGATAGCATTGACTAGAAGGGAACTTAGCGGCCACAGACTCGTTAGAAATAAAAGAGCATCAACTCCTTTGCCGATCAAGAACACGGGCCCCGCGTTTAATGATAGGCCCCTGACTTCTTCCCCCGTCAGAGCCAAGCGCTAACGCTGGTCATTCGCTGATAGGGCACTCGGAGGGAAAAAAAGCGAAGCAGCAGGCACGAGGCTGCGCTGCCGGTGCGTTTTCTCCTTTCTTTATACTTATTTACCGACCCTGTTTCCCTCGTTCGTTTGGTTGGCTTCTTTCGCGCCGTTATCATGACGGCCGGAACCAGCGCCGCCTTGGACCGGAAGTGGCAGCGAGGCGCTTCCGCGAGCGGGCACAGCGGGCGCTGTGCAGCAGCCATCATTTACGCGCGCGGCCGTCGCTGTAACGGCGCCGCAGCTGCCACTCGTAAAATGCCGGGGGAGTAGAGAAGAGCGCCGCACGAGCCGAGCGGAAAATGGCCGCCCGGCCGAATAAGGCGTTTCGCTGCGTAACCGGCCACTGTCTGGTCGACACCGTTGCCACCGCAGGAAACCCTCTAGAAAAGCCTCGGGCCGAGGAGCTCAGTTAGAAGGCCACGCCCGGAGAAGGCGAGTCGGCGTGCAGTATTTACTCTGGCACAGCCCCCCCCCCCCGCCCTGCGCCTATCGCAAAAGAGACAGTGGAAGACACACGGCGAGGCTTCCTCACCGCCGCCGTCGTGCGCGAACGCTGCGCGGTGCTTCTCCCTCCGGCTGTCCGCTATCTTGGCAGAATGACGGCCGGTTTCCCTTAGGTCGCCGTTAAGATACGGACGTCGATGGACCGCGGGTCGGGAGGCACTTAAAGACGATGCGGCAAACGGATGAGACCGAAGGGTGAGAAGGAGGGCTGCTATACGCGCCGCCACAGAGCCTACCCAGAGCTGAATGGCAGCTACACGTCAGGTGTGGGTGTGGCTCGCCGAACGGGGTGGAAAAGAGACGCAAGGGCCCTTCCGTGGCTCCTTCCTCGGAACGGGCACACAAGGAGAGCGATTGAACGATAAAGCTATGTGGACGTTGGCGAGACGATACTCCGGCTGCCGACTACGTTACACCGGAGAAGCAAAGAAATGGGGCAGCAAGATAAGCAATAGAGGTGGACCGATGCAGAAGCACGTCCAAAGGCGTAATGCGCTGTCGGTTTACGGACATGGATTTAATTAGAGTCTCCTGTCTCCGTCAGCTTCGCTTCTTTCTTCTGACTTGAGTAAGAGAATTGGATAATTTCTGGTTGCCCCAAGAGTGGAGACCGCGTTTAAAGACCCTCATCTTGGCGACAGTGAGATATTTAAGTAAAATGACTCACAAACGCATGACTTTCAAAATTATCAGAAAAGGCCGCCACGGTGACTCAGTGGTTATGGCGCTCGGCTGCTGGCCCGAAAGACGCCGGTTCGATCCCGACCGTAGCGGTCGCATTTCGATGGAGGCGAAATTCTAGAGGGCCGTCTACTGTGCGATGCCAGTGCACGCTAAAGAATCCCAGGTGGTCGAAATGTCCGGATTAGAGCACTGCACGAGCCTCAATCTGAGGCCCGAGCCCGGCCCGGGCCCGAGACCTGGAGCCCGAGCCCGGCCCAGGCCCACGGCTTCAAGCCCGGGCCCGGCCCGGTCCCGCTATATTATCGCTCTAGCGAGCCCGGCCCGGCCCGTGAATCCTGGAGTGAAGCCCAGCCCGGGCCGGGCCCGGCCCGGCCCGTTTCACAGTAAGCTTGAGGTATATTATAGCTCACTCTCAGCAAGTAGTCTGCTACTACACCGATAAGGAACTGGTCGACAAAGGTTCTGAAACGGCAGTTTTCCTTCCAGAAAGTTGCTTCTTTTTAACCGAGAAGGCAGTGGTGAAGAGTAGTGCTCGCCAGGCCCGTCTTTTGGAGAGTGATCTCGTGTAGGTGGGCAAAGATTAATTCGGAAGTTCCGAGAGCGAAATAAAAATGGCTGCATACACGCGTAGTAGTCTACTTTGCGTTCCCCGTGATTTTAATCAGCTATATTCTGCCGCCGGCGAAGTATAAATAGTAAAGCTTCCTTGCAAGCAGCAGGATGACTTTTTTTAGTGAACGCGATCTTACAAGTTGAGCTCATAGCCGAACTGATCGCCTTTCAGCAGAAACGAAAAGCTAAAAGGCTTGAGTATTTCACGGTATGTGCTTGAAGACTACAATCGTCCTAAACTAATATCTTCTTAACGAATGCATTTCTAATAGTGTATAGATATGTTTTCGGATGACGAACGATCAATGGCCAATTAAGGCCGGTTGCATTTTACTCTTACACACCGCGGCGTGGAAATAAGGAAATAAATAAGTCAGTGAATAAAGCTTAGTTTTTCTCTCAGCGCGTACTATAACTCGTAGCTCATCCGTGTCGCTGCTTCAATGCCGCAGTTGTGTACTTCACTCTAGAATAGTGAACTAAAAGTCGGACACCAGCCGTTACTGTACGGACCCAAGCCCGGCTCGGGCCCGCAGCCTTAAGCCCGAGCCCGGCCCGGGCCCGCAACTTCAGGCCCGGGCCCGGCCCAGGCCCGGCATAATAAATCATGTCCCGGTCCGGGCTTTCGGGCTGGCCCGAGCCCGTGCAGTGCACTAGTCCGGATCCCTTCACTACGGCGTGCCTCATAGCCTGAGTCACTTTGAAACGCTAAACCCCATTCAAAATTCAAAATAATTGGTTGCAGCAAAATGTCAAGGGTTGTAAATTTCTTCGTCGTTTTTAGAGCGAAAGTTGCTACTGCTTTAGTTTGTCCATACAGCCGGGCATTCTATCGCGAAATCAACGTCAGCCCCAAAATTTTAATTACTTAGCGAATTAACCTAACTTTCCCTATATAAATAATGTTAATTAATTTAACTGAAATTGTAAACTTCCAGTCGTGGCAGGTGGCAAGGTGGAGAGAGAAAAGTCCCCCTCTCGACGTTTGGAGGAGTGAAAGAAGAGTAAAATTGCGAGAGAAAGAGTGGGTGTGGGCGGCTATGGGTGGACAGATGAGATTTCGCTAATTCGCAAGAGCGCGCCTAGGCTTTCTCTTACGGCTGACTATATAGGTACCATGGCCAAATTCAGGGCTAAATAGCTCAAGCAAAGATATAACAACTTTCGCGAAGAAATGTGCTAACGCGGTAAAGTTAGCGCCAGCGTTTTTTTATGTAAACTACATTGTTTGTGAATGCTTAGCTGTATGGTCAACCTCTTGCAAAAATCTGAATAGTTTATTACATGGACCTTAATGGGATTTTATCTTTCCTCTACTTCTGTAAACAAACGCATTAAGTAGATAACCTGATCTGAATGGGACCAGCAATTACGTTAACGGAATAACTACTATGCATCAATAAGAAAGAACCCTGCTCGCTGCTTTGCTGAACGCTGGTAGTGACTGGTGATGCTTGAGAAGTGGAATTGCCAACGTTGACGTTCCGTGTGCGGTTACTTAAATGCGCCCAAACCTGATTAACTCTGTAACTGTATTACGTTGATCACATCAGGCTTCTTGATTAGCTTCCCGCGGTAAACGAGATTCAATTATCTCCTTGACGGCACGAGGTGGTGTCTTGACTGACTGGCAAAGGTATGCAAGGAATGCAGAGGCTAGCAAAGGTATGCAAAGCTCAGGTAGTGTTGCGGCAGCAAATGCCTTTCAAAATGAAGTTAACTGACTGGCTGTGACATGTTCACTCGCCGTTCTGGAACATGACGAGAGCCGTGAGATAGCTTCATAGTTTGTTACTAGCGTGACGCCTCCTTTACTCAGAGAAGGTAGAACATGCGCCGATTCAAAAGGTTCAGCAAGCGATGCCCAAGATTAGAGTACGCCGAGAATCATGATCGAAAACCAGAAAATGCCGAGATGTACAGGAGTAGCAAAGAGTTCAGGACATTATCAGGACAGGAACGGGATATTGCTTTGAGGTTCAGCAAAGTGAAAACTACACGTATTGGATGTATAACGAGAGAAATACTTGAAAAATAAAAAGAAAATAGGCCAGTGTGAACTGCCTACTCTACGGCATTCTTGAAGGCAGTGTGAGATCGGCGGATAAAGCAGCCGGCAGTGCTTCTCTCTTCAGTGACAGGGGCCCCACGATGCATAATTTTGTCACTAGCCTTCCTCTCTGTTACGCAAGAATAAGACACATTTCTCACACTCTTTTTATGGGTAACGACCACTTTCAGTGGTTCGTTAATAACGTCACAATTAGACACATAAATTTCACCACACGAATTGATATTCGGGGGGTTGTTTGGTCTCTTGACGGTGTTTGCAACTGCAGGCAATAGCGCGCAGTGACATTAGTGTGACAGCGAAACGACACAAGATTTCGAACACAGCCCGCAAACGTCGCAAAAATAGATTTGTGTACCTTCATATGCATTACGGCATTCTTGGTATTTAGGAGCTCCTTGCAAGTTAATTTGGGTTCGTTCAGAGGTTGGTATAAAAGCGAAACAAAACTCTAGCTCAAAATAAAGAAATATGGTGAGCAAAATTAGGTTCTCATGATTATTGGCACATAATGAGATCTAAATGATCTAAATGATAATGAGATCTTCCGCTTGCAAGTTATACAACCAGTCGAAACACTGGTGAGAGGGAAATTGTCGGTGTCCATCTCTTGAATAGTTATTAATATTTTATTGCTTTTCACGTGGTTACATATATTAAAAACTTACTGGCAGTCGTACTATTAGACTAGTCCATTTAGTGTTATTCTCATCGCAGACTTGTGTCTCATAGTATTCACCTCCAATTTTCGATAATCCAACATATTCACCTCCAATTCGTGCCGATCCCCAGCCTTCACTGCGTAATTTTGCGGACTGATAGGTAATATGGCGGCGTATATATCGTAGCAGCTGCGCGCTATGAGAATTACACCAAACTGAATAGCATGACAATATCAAAGCCTCTAATATTCCAATGCACACATGCACACCAAGCGCACTGGGTAAAAATTACATCGTCTAAGTAGTTGCTTAACACGAAGAATTCGGCGAAAAGCCTTCCTAACGCAGTGTTGGTCCGGGCCTGGCTGGGTTGCGTTTGCGAGCAGCCCTGGATTGAGGCCAGGGCTCCGGATTTTCACGAATCCTGTCGGCTTCACGGTCTGATTCACTTACGGGTGGGTTTAGCCGCTGGCGACGTTTTCTCTCACGCACAAAAACCCACTGAATATAGGTGACAGCCGATCTGGCAGCGACCTGCAGGGAGAGCGGCGGGCCAATACGTACACTGTGAAAAATATTTATTGAAAAAAACAGAATTTTTCTGGCAGCTGGCCTGCCAGAAATTTTCTGTTATGCTATGTTTTCGGTTTTTTACTTTTTCTGTCATTTTGCACATCTTTTCTGTTTTCGACTAATAGAGAATTTCTGTGAAGAGGATAGAAATTTTCTGTTATTGTATGCTTTCTGTTCTTACTTTTTCTGTCATTTCACAGGGTTTTTTGTTTGCAATTAACAGAAAATGTCTGTGAGGATGACAGAAATTTTCTGTTTTTACTTCTTTTCGTCATTTCACAGGTTTTTCGGTTTGCTGCTAACAGAAAACTTCTGTGATGTTCCATTTTCTCTTAGCATATTTTCTGTCATTTAACAGCTTTTTTTCATGAGTCACAAAAATATTCTGTGAAGCTCCATGTTCTATCATTTCATACACTATTTCTATCACATCAACTTTTAATGACTGACATAAAAACAGATACAGAATATTAGGACTGCTGCCACATTTCAATACAATAAAATATTTCACCGCTTCTAAACAATCACAGCAAAGGCAAGTTAGTATTCAAGAATATTGTAAAATATGCAGTGTTAAACAATGCAATCATGGCTGATATTTTACTATAAAGTAATATCTTTCAGCATCACTGAATTAAGTTAAACAGTAGGAGGGTGGCCGAAGAAAAAAAGAAACTTACGTTGCCCTGCCTGCACTACAGGCATACAGTAAAATCATGCAAAATATGCAGTAATGGCAAGTAAAGTAGAAACGAAACCTGTGCCTTTCTGTCATACAGAATGGCACGATTCACTCTAAAATAGCAATACAATACAATGAATACGACACAAAGTAATAATACCTGAACAATGAACACAACCAGTCACTAAACTAATGGCAGGCATACGCAAAAGGAGAGTATTGGAAAGATATTGCCACGCGCCCAGCGCGCCCCGAGAGCCCACCGCCGCTTCGTCGTCTTCGACTCGCGCGGAGGCCGCGCGGCGCGTTGGGCGCGTGGCAATATGCTTTGCTCATGACTAGTGCTGCATCAAGCAGCAAGATGAAAGCAACAGGACATAACGGATGCCACGGGCTGTCTGCCTCATCACAGTGTAACTGCAAAACATTTTTTCACTCCAGTTAGTACGTCTTATCTTGAGACAACAATAACTTTAAAATGAAAAAAGTAACACAGACAAGATAGAAAGTAGTGCTACAATTCATACAACCAGCCACTGAAGTGTAACAGCAAGTATAAGCATAAATAAGGCATCTTAAACAAATTGTGTCTTGCCTGACACTAGTACGAAATGAAGTGAGATAGAAGCCACAGGACATAAAGCATGCCACAAGCTGTTTGACTTATCAGTGTAACCATATAACATTGATTCTCAATACATAGTACATCCACTCTTGTGACAACTGCATGATAAGGCATGCCACAGGCTGTTTGGTTTATCACAGCGTACACAAAATATTGATTTAAAAAGTTGTCAAATTTCAGAACAGTTAAAAGTCAAAGTCTTGCATGATGAGGGAAGCAACTTTTGAAGAGGGGCAGTGTTGCTTCTTCGAGTGCTCTGCCTTCGTTCCCCAGACAGGATTCACAGCTGCAATGGTCCTGAAACAAGGACAGAGCACTGTTACTCTTCGGACAGTGAGCATATCTATGCTGTCTTCAAAAAAATAATAAACATTGCAAGAAGACTGCACCCCTCCTCCTACCCCAAATTTTAATTCCTTTGTAGCCCACATTTCAGTTTCATTGTGGGCACTAGTGAATATATAGTAGTCTTTAGAACTCAGTACAAAACCAGACTTCAAGCCAAAATAAACCTTTCCTAAATGTTCACTTTAATAAGGTTTTTAACAACCATAGTGTTTTGTTACTTGTGTGAAAGCTGCTCACTGAACTCCAACACTAGTTTTTAAAGGGATGCAAAAACAACTCCATGTAACCTGTTGTTCTTGGGAAAAATTCATTCTGTCTGCACTTTCTCAATTTGTTGCACGCCGCGGTGGCTCAGTAGTTATGGTGCTCGGCTGCTAGCCCGAAAGACGTGGGTTTGATACCGGCCGCGGCAGCCGAATTTCGATGAATGCGAAATTCTAGAGGCTCGTGTGCTGTGCAAATTCAGTGCACATTAAAGAACCCCAGGTGGTCGAAATTTCCGGAGCCCTTCACTACGGCGTCCCTCATATCGTAAGTCGCTTTGGGACGTTAACCCCCAATAAATCGAATCAAACCAATTTGTTGACGTCAGTGTGGCAGCGAAAAAATGCATTTATTGCTGAGAAAACTTAATTTAAAAATTTACCGGTCACTAAATTCAAATTCTGACGTATACACCAAAAAGGACTCCATGACCACATTTTGAAGTTAGTTGGGGGGTTCCTTAGGGCCTTGTTATCTGCACCCAGAAATCTGACGTGTCCGTAGACTGCAGTCTACTTAGAAAATGAGGCAATGATGACAACACCTGTACTTTGTTTCTTCATTTTATGTAGCTTGTAAAAGCACCATTTCAGTCTCCTTGCAATCAGACAGTAGCCTCTCGACAAAGGCCAACTTCAGTTTCCATTCAATGTTCCTTCAAAGTGCTCTCTGACACCAGAGTAGCAATGTCTATGTATACACAGGTCGAATCATCAGCATGCCTATTCTGTGTCACCCGAAAGTACAGCCGTAAGCAAAACTCTTTTGACAGGTAATAAGTAAGTTTGCAGCACATATTGACGTGCTTTGTCTTTACAGAGATTTAGATGCATGACGAGGGATATGCACATTTTAGTGAAGCTGGAATTAACAGAACTGAGCAGAGGCTTGTTTGTATTACTAATGCCCAACTAGTGATACGCAAGTCTAAAATGATGTCTAGTGCTGCAGAGCAAGCAGTTACGTGAATGTGACGTTACCCTCTTACATCTGCACTCAGCTTCCACTGTCCCAGAATAGTGCAAAGTGCCTGCTGCCCTGAGTAAAAAAAAAAAACTTTTCTGGCCACAACCTCAAGCAATAACCCAGCTAAAGAAACATGCAGAATGCACACAAAATATTCTCTGTAGGCAGAATCAAAACAAAATTAAGCAATAGCTTCGAATAAAACTTTTGGTTGAGCATTGGAAGTCGCACATTTTCAGTGCTGTGGCATTTTCCCCACACGCCGCTAGTACAGCTCACATGCAGGCCTCAATAATGCAAGTACTAACATCCTTTTTCAGTATCCTGGCTTATGCTCAGTTTGAACAGCTATTGTCGACATGAGCTGAACTTACTCAGGTTAAACAGTTGTCAGTTTGAGCGTGTCTGTACAGCATCCTGGGCTCCTCACTCTTTCCACATATAAATTCCCCCCTACAGATGCACTTTGGAAGAAATATGTGCGGCTTACAGCGCACCCATCAAGAAAGCTTCATGTCAAATGCAGAAATAACACTGCTGTATCTCTCATCAGCAATCCTCAAGTAATTGACTGAGGAGCCAGTTTATTGAGGCACACATAGCGAGGTATATGCCACAACAATATGCAATGCTGTATGCATGGGTTATCTTGCATAGTATACAATTCAAAGCTGTAGGCTCAAATACCGCAAAAAGGAAGTCTTCCAGTCAACGGCACCAACCAACCATTACGATGGTGTGGTTATTTTGGCTAATTTGTGGTTTATCCTTTCCCTTTGCCAGCTGGTGTGATGGATTAGCAAGTGCATGGGAATTAACCATGAAGTCGTCAGAATCATGCATTCTTCAGTTGTATCCAGCTATAGTCACAACATGAAGCATTGCCTAACAGTTCACGCTGAAATGAATGCAAATCAAAATACAAAAGAGAAAAAACCCAAACATCCCATTAGCAGTGAACCTGTCTCCGACAAGTGGGAGCAATGCCAGCCTTAGGGAAGGGTGACCAGTGCAATCGCACAAGACATCACCAAAATGGGGATGCTGAGTTGCCCTGTGGGTGTAATGCTACATCCTCCCATCCTCTACCCGCCCTCCCTCTGTCCCTGACCTTCAAAAGAGACATTTCCAGAGCTCTTCAAAATGAGGGAGACAACATGTATGCCTGAAGCATGCCAAAATGAGTGCATAACTCGCTACTGTAGAGGGTTGCAAAGGGTGCATGTGCCTTACAGACGCGGCATAGTTTCAGGCGTCGTTTGTTGCGGGTAGGACCATCTAAATGACATTCTTTCCACCTGTAAGCTCTGCTGCGGCAGAAAGGAAAGGGGTAGGGGAGGACAGTTGTGCTTAGAGAGCTTTGTCAGTTCACTGCTTAGCCCTTGTCCCGTCTCAGTTGTGCAGATTCTTTCCATCTTTGAACTTAAAACTGCCTTCAGCACGCCCTGTGCATTATCTAAATCAGAACAGATCTGACTGTGTCAAGCTGTATTGCCTTTAATGGTGGTAGGAAATAATGTGTGCACCATTTCTCTTCCTTTTGCATGCTCTGCTCTGTGAGAATTTCATTATAGCTAGTACTTCTTTTAGGCACCCAGTGCTGCAGAGTAGCACTGCTTGATTTTAGGCGTTAATTACAGACCTAAATGTAGACTGGGCTTTTTGCTAATCATCATCTTTGAGACTCACAGGATTTTGGACTGTGAGCCCATAGTTACTCGTTCATAAGAAATACCTGTCTTGGACAAAAAAATGTTTTTAATTCTGAATGTCGAGAAAATGGGCACAGAATTTGAATGATTTTGTAGAGAATGGTTGTAGTGCTACTATTGTTGCTATGTGCATAGATGTAGACAAAAATTTTGTGCAGGGTTCTGGCAACTTAGAAACAGAGATTTGATTTCCTGTGTCTGGCATTATGTCGGCATGGTTTGTTTTCATTTTGAAATTCGTTTGCTTCTACCCAATCACCTGTCCTGCCTCTTGCATTGTAGCCATGGACTGTGCAAATGAACTCTCCTAACAAGCTGTCTTGCCTTATGCCCAGTTCTAAGCAAGACAATTTATGAAAGAAAAAGAATGCCGAAGTGCTAAAATTGCTGGTGCATTGCGACAGTTTTCAAGAAAAAGCAGACACGATGGAAAAAGCCCTTTTTAAAGTACAGGAACAAGATGAATTATCGTAGTAAGGTTAAAACTAACCTGATCTAGCCTAGCTAACTTTGCATGGCCTGCTGTTTCACCTGAGTAAGTTCAGCTCATGTCGACAATAGCTGTTTCGCCCCACTAAAATTTTGCCCATGTGTATGCAGAAAAGTACGCCAGACCTTCTTCACACCAGTCTGCAGCCAAGGCACTGTTATTAGGAACAGAAGGAATCCTTGATGATAAATATAACGCTTGTACCATTTTCTACATATCCAACTGGAAAAAGGTTTCAATTCTACTGTCACCCAATTTAACGCTATCAAAATTTTGTTATGCTGGCTTTTTTGTAGGCGCTATTAAAAGCGGAGCAGGCAAGACTAAAACATCAGCTTCATGAGCTAAATAATAGTTTCAAAAGAAGCGAAAATGCCCTGGGAAGGCCAGTATCGTCAAACACAGCGACCCAGAGAAGAGAGATTGCATGAAAAGTGGGACAGGTGGAGTGTACTCATGGTTCTAGGAAACTAACGCATAACTTAAAAATCTGGATACCACTTCTCTGCTGCTTCACGGATATGTACACCAACGTAACATATGTCGACTATGATAACACCAAAGTAAATCTGGCCGGTCCCGTCCGTGACCGAATATTACAACCATTCAAGACATTTTAGTGGTTATTGCAGGGGCAGATTCATGGGTGCAACTGGAAGGGGGGGAGGGGGGATTTGAAGGAGGGGGGTGGGGTACATTAGAACCATGTATTCCTTGGACATTTTTCATCTAAGAACTGAGGTTCAACATGGCTGTTATTTAATATTTTCCAGTGGGAATCCTTTCCTTTTAATCAATTTCTCCTAATTTCTCCTAGGTGAGCATTACCATATATCCTAAACAAGGTTTCTCAAAGACACCTCAAAAACAACAGTCTTCAGTGGACGCCGGATATTTAACATATTAAGACAGAGTATTCTGTTTCTGCTGCAAGCTCTTTGACAAGGATCCCATGTAATCACCAGCGGCAACTGGATAAAATGACTGCAGGCACATGGCACAGATTCTTAGAAGCCTCGAATATTTGACAAATCACTTCGCACCATATCAAGCTTGCACAGAGGCAAGTCTAAGAAAGCATAGCAAATGCATTGATAAGGAGCATGAACTCATCATGGCGCAAGCGAAGAAACTCTTCAAGAATGTCTTAGAGCACCTGATCAATATAAAAAGCATATATGGTATTTCATGGCTGTTCAGACTGGCTTTCTGCAATCTGTGAGGAACCAGGGCAAAAAAAAAATGACAACAGACTACACAGAAGGAGGACCACATGAACTGAAGCACTGAATGATCAACTTTTGTACAGTTTCCTGTCAGCACACATGGCAAAAAAAGATGAAACCATATCAGGAGATACCCCGAAACAATGTGACAAGTGGTTTTTTTAGTCTGAAAAAACAGAGGGAATAAGCCAGTAAGGATCTGCACAGCTGTTTCTAGGACACAGCAGAAAAGCAAAGTTAGTGAAGAATGGCCAACAAGGAACATGGAAGAAACCAGGGTGGAAACAAGTGCAGAAGACATGGTCTTGCAATCTAAAACCAATAAAAGAGATAAAAACGTCACAGGTCAATGAATAACAGGGCAAAAGGCTCAAAAGATTAAAGTCACAAAAGTGACAATGAGATCAAAGACCAAATGTAAAACCAGAAGCAAGTGGTGAAGGCAAAAAATAAAAAATACGACTGAAGGCCGAGGGTGCACATGGTGAGACAAGTGTCGCATATATAAAATCTGGTATTGCATGACAAATAGGCTGGTACTTTTTCAAATAATGAAACTGAAGGTTTCCTTATGCACTGGTCCTTCATTGCCAGTAGCTTGCCTTATGATTTCACAAGCCAGTGAGTTCTTGTTCTTCGCTATTAATTCCATTCTTTGAAATTCGGATAAACGTCCTTATTCCAAAATTTTACAGTTCCGACAGTGAATGCCAAGATGGCCGCATTACTCATTATCAGAAAAAGAACTAGCCTACCTGCCATCCAATGCCTGGTTTTAGCTACACAACACTTGTCTCATCATGTGTATCCTGGGCCTTCAGTAGTATTTTTTTATTTTTTGCCTTCACCACTTGCTCCTGGTTTTACACTTCGTCTTTTCCCTCATTGTCAACTTTTATCACTTAACTTCTTAGCTTTTTGGCTGTTACTTGCGGCCCTCTGAGCTCTTTATCTCTTCTATCACTTCTAACCTTCAAGAGCATGTCTTATTTTTTCACTTGTTTTCATCGTGGTTTTTGGCATGTTTCTTGTTGGCCATTCTTCGCAACCTTTGGTTTTTTGCTGCTTCATAGATACAGCTGCGCAAATTCTTGCTGGCCGATTCCCTGTCTTTTCCGCCTAAAAAAAATCTGCTTGAGGAATGTTTTTGTCTTATTTTGGTGTTCCGTGATACAAGCTTTCATATCAAATGGACCTTACCTAGCTTTTTTCGTCGTGTATCTGACAGCTAGGAAGGTGTACAAATAGCTGTCCCCGTTTCTTCTGATATAAAAGTTGGCAGTTCAGCATCCATGTTGCCGCCTTCTGTGCAGCTCTTTGCCCAACAGAAAGTGTTGCTCTAGCTTTTCACTGTAAACAACGAAAACTTTCTGCGATTACCTGAGCTTCTTGGTTGATACGACAAAGTCATAAAAGAGCATTTAGGTGTGTGCCAGATGTGGTAGATCACTACTGCAGCAAAACAAATTAGAATAAAATATTTCACGTGATGGTGAAGAATGTGATCAAGCATTTCACAGAAAATGAAATGACTGAAGTGAGTGCTTTTTTGCCTCTGATGCCTCCCTTCTGGCTAGCAATTTCATGAGTACTGGAAAAGGAATGTGTACTATGGTGGCAAAGATACCTTGGTGAAAGTGCATCATGCTGCGCCATCTAATAAGTATTGTTTTTTTTTCCCCGTAACGCAAGAGCAAGTGCTTCTGGGTCACTGCAACAGCAACAACTGGCTCTCTTGGATAAGTCGGGAGCTCACTCTATGCGACTTTTTCTTACCAAATAAGCACTTTATCGGTCCCTTCATTACTGGGATCTTGTTGCTGCCACTTCTCTTTGAATAACTATACTACTTGTGTCACTTTGATGCCCATTCTATTTATGTCCCTTGGACTGGTTGATTTATTAAAGAAATTTTAATCAGACATATAATATCTATGCTTTGCTTATGCATGCACTTTTAGAAGAGGAGCTGAAGGTGTCAGCATTTTCAGTTCATGTAACTAAACTCATCTTTCAGTCGCAAGCCTCTTTGCTTTTCTATATTTTAAACCGTACTATCTGCTTGCAAAGTCGGTGGTCCGTGACCTTCGGTGGCATTGTGGTGGCGACTTCCGGGTGCCGCTATTGGTTTGCAGTATCCCTTCAGGCTGCAGCCATCTAAGGGCACAGCTTGCGGTAATGTACTGTTAAGCACAATTTTGTTTTACAATTAGGCTTCCCTCTGAAAAATACCGAAAAAAAAATTGCAACGTAAAAAGGTAATATAAACAAAAGGAAATAATGAGAGGCTTTGCAAGTATGGGCCTCAGCAAGGGCTCACACAAGGTGCGGTAAGGTTGTCCCTGAGGCAACGTGATACTGCCACAATTACCTGGCAATGTTGCAATGTTGCAGGGGTTACACTTACTGAAAGGAGAAAATTAAGAAAGTACGGAGGCTGGGACACATCTTAAGGTGGTACTTGTGAATTACTGTGTATTTTGAGGGACTGTTCTGCTACCGTATACGCCTGTGCACACAGACAGGGAAGCTACTGGCAAAGCGTTGTTTGGTAACTGTCATCACTGATTACTTAGTTAAATATGGGGTCCTTCTCTCCATGCAAGGACACTGGCATGACAGCTACAAACTGCTGGAAATGAAAAGTTGCATGTCATTCAGAGATCTGCCCTCGGCCATTGTTTATGAGACATTGGACGCATACCTGGAGGCATCTGCATATATCATATAGTGTAAAAAGAATTTTTTCCATCTTTTTCGTCTTTCGTCCTTCCCACAGCACAATGTATCCAACACAAGCCTAGCTGAACTCTCCCCTTTTCTAATTTCCGATTTTCTTTCCCTGCAGTGTCTAAAGATACACCTCACAGACTGTTCATTCTCACTGAGCGTATGGAGGATGTAGCTGCCGGCCCATGGCTAAATCTCATCCAACATGATAGTGGATGCTGCCAGCCAGTGCACTACTGCTGCGTGCAACACTCTTCTCTGCAAAGTATTTGCAAGTTGCATGCCACATACTGTGACTTTCGAGGAGCTTCAAAGGGAATTTTTCCCATTCTTATATCGCCGGCTGTCATTCAGATGAAGTAAAACAAGCCCAGCTCTCCCAAAAAATCTCAGATATATGTCTTCACACCCGGTTGCACGTGCATATAGCACTACCATCGCTCGCACCAGTTCACATATGTAAGCAGCAAGCTACGCGGCGTGCACCAGCAGCTTGGTGCTTTCGCACTGGTCTTGTAATCTGTCACCTCTGCTCATAATTTAAGCAAGTTATCACCAGCACTGAAGGGCAGCAGAATGCTTGCTAGGTCGAGCGCCTATGCTCTGCACAGCACGCATATTCCTAGATGCACCTATCCGTATTACATAAGAAACATAATGCTAGCTCTTTTTTATCACCAGGTAAAATATTCATCTTTAAAATATTTATATTATGCCTCACAGCCATGCAAAAGCAATAGTATGGGGAATTTATTTACAGCGTTGACCTAGGCGACTCAAAGAGATACTCCACCACAATACACAAGAACATTGTGGAGGAGCAACCACAAAGCAGGAAGCATGTACAGACCACTTCCGGGCCAACATTGACATTTCTGAGGGGAATACAAGGAAAGTGCCTAGCTCGCTGCTTGGTCTTTCAGGCGGAAATTTGCCCATATTGAGTGGTTCGAGCTTAGCATGAGCCAATGGGCCCTTCTCAGCCAATGCCACACACCACACGTGTATTTGGAGCACTGATCCTGCACACGCACTCAGCTTCGACTGAGGGACAGCGGATCGTCGCAAGTAAACAAACCTTCAAGTTCACATAGCGGACTTCAGCACACAACAGAAAAGCACACATGTGCACCATGCTGCATGGAAATAGCCAGGAATAATTTTGCAGTTCACACACCCTAACCAAACAACATGTGGTGAACGGTGCAACCGGAGAACATGGTGTTTGTCATGTGATCAAGCAGTTAATTGCATGGAGCTCTCAGATTATGTGCGCCAAACACCAATTGGCCCATTCCGGGCAGTGAGCAAACATTCTTGAGCTCCAAGGTATGACTAATCCTGGTAGAATTCAAAGGAGCACTGTGAGAGTAAATCGAGCAGACTGCCAGGCAAGAATCAAATGGCCGGACTTTGAAAAACACTGTCAGATTTGTCCGATGTATTTGGAAAAAAAAAATGTTCCGGGTCTACCCAAAGTACTAAGGGGAGGAAATGCACCGGGTCCATCCGGCGTACCTTTAGCCACAGCCTCCTCTCGCAGTCAGTAGTGAGAGCAAACCATACAAAAATTTCACTGCTCTATTTAATAACCCCATTGTGAGTTATACAGACAAAAGACTTAGCAGGTGAATGCAATTCCAAAAAATGCTGGAGCTAAAGAAGATTATTTTTTGACAGAACTCACAAAATGACTGCTAACGTGAACAAGGAAGCCTAATTGACTTAGTGTACACAAAACATTGGCTGCGAAAATGAAGCACTGTGGTTGCAAAGACTTGTACACTTACACCATGATTTCAGTCATGTTGACTGACATGATAAGTGCAAACACCATGCATGACCCGCCACTAAACCAGGGTGTCAAGCAAGCTACTTTCTTCCAGTTCCCTGACTTTTCCATGGTTTCCCCGACTATTTAAGTCAAAATCCTCTGAATACTGAAGAGGCGGGAAAACACAGTGGCCAATGGTAATGGACAATATACATGATCTATTCACAGCAAAAAACTACATACTGAAACTTCAAACGCTGCAATAAAAATAGATTTGCTCTTATTTGAGGCAGCTGATTTCTTCTTGAAGAAAGTCCAGCTTCAATGCGACTTATGAAGCTATCTTTGCTTTTTCTGTTCCATTTCTCTAACACAAATGGTTAACATAACCTTTATTCTTCTGAGCATACGTTGTCTCCACTAAGTGTGTTCATATTTCAAATTTTTATTTTAAAGTGCAGAGTATTAAAAATTGGCTTAGATTACAAGACAAATGTGTTTCCACATAATACAGCAATGAAAAGCCCCAGACATTGGAAAAATATTTAAATCCTCATCAATTATCCTATCCGAACACCGATTAAGCACCACAAAATACAAAAACAAAATACAAAATATAGCATACCCTCCAAATAACGCCAGAACCACATCAGCTGCCAGAGCTCAAGATCAAAGAAGCTCCAGCAGCCGTAGTGTAAATACGATCAAACCATCACAAAGTTCATCGCACAGTTACATGAACACAAGTCCCCGTACTTACTAATAGCGAAAGAATGCTGACAATTTCTGCGAAGTACCATCTACGACGTCAAATCCATCAAATCTGCATGGCGACACATTCAAATCTATCCATAAACAATGGATGGTTACATGGCCACAAAAGAGTTACTGGCATTGCATGCACATATGCACTCTTCAGTAACCCCCCCCCCCCCCCCCAGGTGCTGTGCTCCTCTGGGCAAGTATCTATGACCCCTATGAGCAAGCAACGTGTATGACATCCACCAAAATAGCCATACACTGCTGCATAGTCTCAGAAGCAATATAGTACCATGTAACCCTTCCAACCCTTTCTTATTAGTGACTGGGCACCATGCAATGCAGGTAGTATAGCCATAATCTGTGAAGAAGTGGTTGAAGATCAACTCCACAAAAAATAGTTTTATCTGTCTTTCCTTTCCACAGATTTTTTTCAGAGCGCTATTTTACCAGCTGCATTAACCAAGCAGCAGCAGCAGCAAAATTCCATTCCATAGCTGATTCGTTGCCTGGGTTCAGCAAACATTTTCTTACTTTTTTAAAAATTGCTTTTGCACTTTGTTAGCATTTTCATAAAAAGGTCTTCTGATAAAGTGGTATATACCTATAACTTTTATCATCACTGAGTATTTGAGAAGTGGCCAAACCAAAAACACGAAAGGTTATCACAACTCAGTTAACAAGCGAGATAGGTACTTACTGCTGTGTGAACTACAGGCAGAGGCTTGTTTCCTTGGGGTACACAACATTGAAAGCAAAGTGCACCAAAAACATGAGCTTGAAAGCCTGGCATGGGTTGGCTGCGTGCATCACTGGCAGGGTGTCTATGCATATGCTGAAGCTCGTCGCAGTAAGGAAACTGCCTCCTGCACAAACAAGTTTTAAATCAGGAATGCTCGCCCGAGTGCGGTACCACAGAGTTATTTATACCTTTTGCAATGATGAAAGGAGAACATGGCATGTCCCCGATGTCGTCATCACTGGCAGATCCCTGGCATAAGAGGGAGTTAAATGCGTATAAGAATTGTCTACTAAAGTAGCACCATGTGAAAGCTGCAACTTTAAACCAGTTACAAATAAACATGCAGCAGAGTATAAGCATAAATAAGTCATTTCTGCACTTGCTCAGGCTCTTATTTTTCCCAACAATGCGTGGTGAAATGCTTTGGAGTGTATACAAATAAGCGTCAACCACATATAAAGGCCCTAAAAATCAGCATAGGCATTTACAAGTGCTGGATTATCTACAATACATAAACATTGCACCATTTTAGTCAAATGCAGCCCAAGAACACAGTGTAAATGCCTCTCAAGAGCAAAAGAGGCCCTCCATCCAGTGGTGTCAAGAGACTTTCCTAGCACTGCAGTTGATCCGGCAGACCGGTAGTGAATAACCTTGCACCTGCCAGCCCCCTCAAATGTCACACTACTAGGTCACAGGGGAATTATTTAACATAAGTAGAGCGCAGCTTGCGTTTTATCTCAAGCAACCGAGCAAATTGTTTGTAAATGACTATGTTTTAAGTAGCATAGTACGAGGTACTAAGGTGCGCAGTCGTCGTGATCGGCGCAGTGCTGCGGAAAGTTCGAGCTAGCGTAGTGAATGCTGAATGGTGTACTGTTATCTCGAAGCGCCCATTTAGCGAGTACACGAACTATTTACTAAAGAAGCACCAGAAAAACGCAAGCAGCAGATATCGTATTCAACAGCCACAGAGCCCAAGCAGACAAGCGCAGCACGGTTGTATGGATGGTAGTGGCTTAACCCTTCGTATCGGGCGGTGGCTCGCGCCTCCAGCCTAGGATCCCCCCCCCCCTTTTTAATTTGTATTTTAATATGTATAATTTGGCCATCTTTCATAAAGTTACTCCTCCCTTGACCTCTTCCACGGGCTGGCCGAAGAGATGGCGATTGACATTGGAGGATACGGACTGAGCTCGCGTGTCGAAGGCGCTAAAAAATCTCGAATGTCGGCTCCAATGACATCAGTGCCATTGAAAAACTTGCCTGTGGCAGCGCAAGTACGGCATTTGAAACGCCTGTATAGAAACTTTTGAGCCTGCGTTGACCCGTGCAACGCTATTTCGGCCCAAAGATAAGATCAGTTAAATCTTACAAAATGAACACAATTACTGCATTACTTGTACCGGCATGAATAAACGTCAATAAAAATTAAAAGACACAACGTACCCTTATGATCCTTTCTCAGACGAGAAACGAATTTTAAAATCCCGCGCTCTTTGACGTCCTCCTCCGCTAACCAATCGCGTACTTCCCTGGCCTAAAATTTCCCGCGCTTACTCACTCGGTTCATTTAGGTGTGCATATCTGCAGACAAAGCAAAATTTGTGCATTTTCCCGCAAACTATCGCACTCTTCCGTGTTTCTCGCTTGTGTTCCTCTCTCTTCCGCGCGCTGTGCACCTTTTGTGAGAGACAGTAAAGCAGCAGTGACGCATCGGCGGTAAAGCGGCTGTGGTGGGCACGCTTCACTGCCCTGTTCAACAGCAGTACAAGCCCGCAACAATACTCCCAAAAGACGACAAAAAGCGTATCATTCATGCCGGTAAAAATGTGCACCACTCACCTTGTGTGCGAACGGTCTGATCGGTGAAAATCACGGACACAGCACACCGGTATTATCCTAGCTCCCCGCTCATCACGTCCATGCCGTCCTCCATGATGCCGTCAATCGATGAATGCAGAATCGCAGCAAATAGTACTGCTTCTCATTCTGCGCGCTAATATTGCGAGTAGAAACTTTTTGACGCTTAAAATATGTATCGTGATTGATGAAAAGTAGCAAAGGTTTTTCGGATCACTTTTTTGTGTAACGGCGGTGCTGACGTCACCAACTTTCGGTGAAATGGGCGTGTTGCGGCTCCAAAAACTGAAAATTACTTTCTTTTTCGTGAACGTGTTTCTGTTAAGGGCGCAAAACAGATATTCTCTGTATGACAACAGAAAATTTCCGTAAAAATGTTTGTCATTTCACACACATTTCTTACAGTGTAACTTCCACGCCTCCCAAGATCCGGCCGGGACCAGCTGCCTTCTTCGTACGGAAGGGTTTGTGTTGTTTGGAGTTGTATGGCACATATGCAACTGAGGCTGCCATGCACCATGCACGGAAGGAATTGGAAGAGGAGTGACGAGCGGCAGTGACCCCTAATGTATTCAGTACGGCACCAACAAAGTGGCAGCAACATTAAAACACTGTTTCTAGATCTATCACCGCACTGACATGGTAACCAAACCAATTTCGTGCCCAAGTGAACAATGCGTACTTAGCGTAGACAGCCGCTCCTGTGCCCTACCCCACATCCACCTTGCCAGCTGGTTCTTGGAACGCACTCAGAAGCTGGCCGGCAGTGGCGACTGCGATTCGACCGCAAATGGACTAGAAGCCGCCGCAGAAAAACGCGCGGTGTTCTCTTGTTCTTGCCTGGGTTGCCTTTTCCTCTCGAGTTCGTCCTTCCGGCAATACTGGACGGAGTAGGAAGAGAGAGTGGCCCGAAACGATAAAGTGCGAGCCTCCCGCGTGCCATCAAAACGAAGAAACGAACACACGGAGGCCTCAACGATCCCATGACTGCTGCTCGTTTATGACAAAAACCTTGGTCGGTTAATGCGACCTCCTTCCCCTCTCCTCCACAGTTGGATATTCGGCGCGGGGGACCTGCGCCTGTGACGGCACTCAACTCCCCCTGTGGGTGAGCTCTCTAAAACAGCTCTCCCAGTGAAAGCCTATGATTTGATCTTGGTTGATCGGAGAGACTGTCGACGGGAATCATCCTCTAAGTTTACGTCCGCCTTGTCGTATGTTCTGCATGGCAGAACGGGTTTCGTCTACTGCCCATTGTTTGCTTTAAAAAAAATTGAAAGCCTAATTAGAACAAATTCGTGATGTGACAGCAATCGGTTCTGTAGGATCTCATAAGAGTTCTTTGCTCAGCCCTTGAGCAAACAATGTGGAAACCACAAGCCTGTCTCTAGACCGTCAATAACCACCTTTATAAGTGGATTATACGCCAGTTAAAGCACACCACACTGTGTTTTTCTTGGGCACGCGGCGATGACTAATTGTACTTATTGCGGACTGGCTTAGCTCTCTTGGCACGTAAATTTTTGAGGATACAGTAAGTCCGTAACCCGAGATGACATGGCAGCAATTAAGATAAGTGTTTTTGTTATTAGACCCGAAGAAATAACTCAGGGTTGCTGGCTCATTTTAGATGCACTTTTTGATGCCAGAATAACTACGGCAGGACTGCTAGATTGTTTAAGAGGAACAGGCTAGCAAAAATTGGTCAAATATTGTTATTCTTGTTTAATTCAACTTTTTATCTAAATAGACCTTCTCACGCTCCTGGTCTTGTTAATGTCTTTTTGTCGTCTTCTTCTTGTTTGGTAGTGTTGAGGGCGCTTGCAGATACAATCAGTGCCTAGTTCATATCGAAACCACGAAAACGCCTGAATGACTGAATGACTTTGAAACAGCACACAGCCTACCTCATTATTCGTGTGCTTTTCCACATAACCAGCGCAAAGAAAGTAATATGCATACAAACCTCGTGACAGATAACTGATAACAAGGTGAAAAAAAACACCAAAAAATTTTAAATAGTACAATTTTGAAAATTTGGGAAAAAATATAAGTGGATATTTACATAGTTGAGGATTCGACGGAAACCCGTCCGGCGAGGGAAATTCAGCATATTGAAGAAAACAGCACACGCCGAGGTCACAGAGGAAAATAAAAACATAAACATATTTACTCAGTGACTCAATGACTCATTCACTCAATGTGTTTGTTTTTCTTTTCCTCTGTGACCTCGGCGAGTGCTGTTTTCTTCAATATGCTGGCCATTGACAGTGTGGAGCAAAGCAAACAGCCGCACGACACAAAAACGACATGGAATAGCACCTGTAGACACCAGTCCATGTTTGTGCGTCGTACGCCTGTTCATTTTGCGCCGCACGGTCAACATTGACAAAGAAGGCCGAACCATACTTCTGGCCAGTGAATGTCCTGCCTCAGTAAACGATCACAACTACATAACAGCGCATTACTTTTAAAATTTCTGCACTGTTACTTCAGAAGGAAACTATAGATGGGGCAAAAAAACTTGACTTTTAGCTATATGTTTCCATATATGCGGATACATACCAACGCACTTAAGGCAAAAGCAAAGTAAAAAAAAACACGCACTAGCCCTGGTGTGTGTTCCTCTTATCTGTCTGTCGTATTCAGGGGCGTGGTTTATAATGATCATCAATTTTAAGCAATGCACTAAACTAAAAATTTTAATGGGTGGTTTCCTATTTTTACATCGTCCAGCAGAATATCTGTACTGCAAGAATTGTTCTTAAAAAAAATTGTAGACTGCGTGGCGTGACTGCAACGCAGGATGAGCTTGTGAAGCGCACATGCATGCTTACCTTCAAAAATTGGATATCTATATCATGGATGAGGGGCATGCAGAGCATGAGAGCACCAGTCGGCATACTTCTCAAAATTAAATTAAAAATAAAATTAAGAAGCCACGTACACTGTTTACAACTCCTGCCCCTCCTATTAATGCATCTCGCTGATTTCCATTAAAGTTGTTGGCTGGCATCTCTCGATTAATGCACTGCGTCAGAAACGGCATCATCTCACGGAAGTCGCTTGCAGTCCAACGAATAAATGTTAACGTTCATCAAACGATGGAAGTTCTCGAGCTATGGCAACAGCTGCTGTTGTCTGGGTAGTTCGCCAAATACTCGAACCTGTTAGAACCAAAATTCGAGCTTTTACGGTAGAAGTGCAATAAACAAAAGAACAAAGACCCGAAGTCGCCAAAGCTGCATTGATGTACGCCTTAAGGGGCGTAACTATTTAGTTTTTTTTTAAGTGAGAAAAAACGAGACTATGCCACCTGGGCACGAAAGCTCAAGGAGTACAGGCGTGGACAGCACAACGAAGTTTATGAGAGGTACATATTTTGGTCAAAAATGCGAGCTGTTGGAGAACCACTCCAGCATTTTTTGCGTGACCAGAAGAAAACAAGCGCGGGGCCGCAACTTGGCGTGGATTGCCGTCTCATTCATGCGAATACAAACAGTGCTCGAAACTAACAATCCGAAACTCCGTGTAAAGGTACTTATATGTGCGCTAAAGAGGATTCTGAACTCGTTTTTTTACCGCGGGAACTCAATCTAGACGTTCCGAGCATACTTAACAACTTTAAACTATTATCCTGTGCAGCAGGTTTCCCTAACTGAAATCGAATTAAACGACTCGTCTCCCGACTTTTTTTTTAACTCCCCGCTGGCGGTAGGAGGAGTCAACCAACGCGTGGAGCACCTTTCAGCCAGTCCCATGTCGCTTGCCGCTCTGCCATCAGCGGAGTGGCGTAGCTATCGGTGAAAGCAAAGAGTGTTTTGGGGGGCCTAATGTGGAACTATGTAGTCTCTGACTGAATCTAATTAATTCATGGAAACCTAAAAAAAAAAACAAAATAAAAGCGAAACCAAAAGCCGCCACGCAACTACCTGAAAGGCACTCCACGCGTTAATTCACTCCTCCTACCTTCAGCGGTGAATCCCAAAAAAGGCGCGAACCGGGACGTTTAATCCGATTTAAATATGAGAAATTGACCGTACAGGACAATAATTCGAAGTTTATAAGAATGATCGGAACGTGTAGTTCGAGTTCCCGCGGTAACAAGACGAGTTCATACTCCCCTTTAGTGCACCTTTAAGGAAAAGGATCTGACACCTTCTCGGGGCTGAACAAATTTGCAGAGCAGAGGGAGTAGTTTCGCTGCTAATCAAGACATGGGCAGAGCCAGACAAGCAAGTGGCGGTAGTAAGAAAGGAGTCTTGACAATTCGTCAGATGCAAGCATTTTCATGCCACGCGCAACACATGTAGAGCCTTCGGGAAGACGTGTTCCGTGTGTTGGTGTGATAAATATTCGAAAAATGGGGCCAGGAAGCTCTAAAAGTTCACTAACACCAAGATAATTTCGACATTGTCAACGTAACAGCCCCTAGCATCGACGCCAGTGCGCACTGGATCGTGAGTGCAAGTCCGGCTGTCCAGGGTGTTCCTTTGAAACTTGGCACAGGATCATAATCCAGCCAGCTACATTACTTAATCAATCTAAGGTGCAAGGCAGCACCAAACTTCAAACCAAGCAGCTAGGTGCTCCGGTCGTACAGCAGTGATGCCATCAGGCATGTTGGTAGGGCGACGCTGCAAGTAGTTATGAGCGGTCGGTCTATCGAAATCAACTGCTACGCCGTCATTATGGGCCACCAGCGATACTACTACCAAGGGTGTCACCCGACCTGGTGTCATGTACAGTGGATGTTGTAAACACCGACAACAGTAAGGTCGGAAGCAGTGAGCATGTGGTGAAAGAATTTCGCCAGCTGGTTCAGGGCCCACGATATGTTGCCCGGCGCTATGAAATGTCTTCCGAGATGTGACACGGCTGTTCAGTCAGCGCTACAAAGGAGCTAGAGCTCATTCAACAACGAGACATCATTTAGAAAGTCCACGAATCGGCAGACTTGGTGAGTCCCGTGATGGAAAAAATACGAGAATCTGCATGTCTGCATGCACTACAGATGAGTGAGCGAATTCATTAAACAGGAGCTGGATGAGATACCCAGGTGTGTAGACGCTGATGCTGAACTAGCCGCAGCTAAACGTCTATCGTTCCACAACGCGAACTTTTGTATCTGTCAAGTGTCTTTGTATAATGCTACGGCAAACGAATGGGCATTCAATAATCCATCCCGTGTTATTGGTTTTTGAGCCTCCCAATTCGAATCGCATTAATACCAGAAGGGTTCCAAAAAATTATGAGCGAAATATTTCATCAGTGGCTGGCTGTGTGTTGATGTCTTGATTTGAACGTAATGCGCACCTGCGAAATGCATTGAAGGTGGCCGAAATTACGCATTTTAGTTTTTAAAGCTTTACAGTGAAAGTTTGGCATGATTCAAATGTAACTTTTGGCAGCATCTTCAGCCAAGATGAAGTAAAGCGCTATCAAGCATTGACCACGTTCCTGAAGGAAACATCAAAAGGAGTGAACGAAGCTTCCTTACGCGTAATGCTAGGAGTAGTTAATTACTTCGGTATAAACTATCCAAACTTGGCAGTAAAGGCTAAGCTCCTGCGCAGCCTCATAAAAAAAGGACACTATCTTTGAGTGGACGGACAACCACGCCGGCAAGGGGAGAACAATGTGCAACTTGGTTTGCTATGCACCCCACCTAGCTATTTTTTACCCAGCCAAGGGAAAAAATTCGTGCAAGCTGCATCACAAAGTCTCTTTGTATCCTCTCTCCTGCAGAGAGTAACGGTGAAAACTGGTGTCCATTCACTTACACAACATGGGTAATGGCCAGTTCAGAGCAGAGATACTAGCAAACAGAAAAAGCGATGACAATAAATTCTGAGAGAAAAATACCCCCTTTCGCGTATGGTCACTACACATATGCTGGTGGTACTTCGTGAAAACAAATCGACGACAAGCCGCCCCGCTTCAACGCTTTACAACGCAGCTGTTACAGGCTCGTTTCTGGATCCAACAGCGTTAGTGTGGTCGTAACAGACCATGTGACCACTTCCTGCATATGCCACGCACCACCTTTGTTGTCTTCTCGTGGGACGCGTGCACATCCGTGGTCGCCTTAACCCGCGTATCTATCCCCAGAGGTCGGGTAGCCACTCTGTGGATGCAGACCGTGTTTAATGCATCGTGCAAGCTTCGTGGTCATCTGATGAGGCGCACGTTCGTCAGACGCCGCTAAAGGCTTCGGTATCCCTCTCAGACGCACTGGGTGCGTCTGCGTATAGAGTTATAAGCACTCTCCCTGTAAGTGCTTATAACTCTATACGGTACGGTGGCAGGCATAGAGCGGGAGGACGCCTGTACAACAGCGTGAAGGAGGGTATTAACGAAGGTGTACAAGGGGCACGATTACAATAATTGGTAACGCAATAATGTAGCGTAGCTGTAAGAAAAGACAAACTCACAGGGTGGTCATTTATTTGCCATGAAATAACCTGAAACCTGATGTTCTGGCTAGGGCTCAACACGAATATTAAAATATTGTTGCATGGTTTTGTTTTATGCAGAAAATACGCTTACACACAAGGAAGCAAGTCTCTTCTGATAAGACTTGTACCTAATCACTCATAGTACCATGTTGGAAAATTATAGATTGTGGGGTTTAATGCACAGAACCAAAACATTCACCGTGAAGAACGCCGTAGTGGCGGGTCCCGAAAAAATTTAGACCATCTGTCGTTCTTAATCGTGCGCTGATATCGCACAGCACATGAGTGGTTTTGTATTTCACCTGCATGGAAATACAATCACTGTCGGGCACGAACTCGCGACCTTAGGCTCAGCAGCAAACTCTAAAGCCGCTGTGACTTGGTACCATGTCGATGAGGATCGTCCTTGATGCCCTCTCCATCTTTACTGAAATTGAAAACCTGAATCGCACATTGGTCGCTGCAGTCACCGAGAAACTGTGCGCCATTTTTTCGAGAAGCGCAATTGCAATGAATGTATAGACGGGCAACGGGCCCAATTTCTCATCCTATGAACTTCATTTTTTTTTGCATACAGGTAGGACTTCAGGCACGTGACGTCAAAAAAGAAACTTTTTTAGCCTCTTGCCATTTCATGGTTACTTGGTTGCCACGTGGTGATGGCTTGCTACAAAATCACCATCCGTAAGCTTCAATAAAATCATTTGGCAGTAGGCGCCCGTCCGTGTAGTTTCCTGTCTTTCGTCCTTGTCTGTTTCGCGCTGTGAAGTCAACATGAACCTAATGCTACGACTCTACCGGCAGCATCCGCTTCCGACTTGTGATCCGTTCCAGTAAAAAAAAAAGAATGTGATGATTCAGACGGCGAAGCTCCAAAACGCCACCGCTCGAACCGACGCCATACGCTACCGCGAGAGGACCGTCGTCGTCTGTGGGCTTAGGGAATCCCCTGCCGGCGCCGCCTCCATGCCGATTCATTCGGCACACTAGAGCATCCTCAACGCCTGCAGTACGACTGAAATTTTAGTTAAATGTGTCACACTTTTAGTTTTCTTTGTTCACTACACAGCAGGAGATGTATCATGCATGAAGTGCAAGTACAGCTAGGCACCATGTGTCATCATGCTCTTTGTGAAGATAAAGATGCCACGTGTATTATTTTCGGGAGCCGGAAAAAGTGTCCCCACAGAAAACGTCCCCCGAAGATACATCCCCGAAAAAAACGCCCACGGAACATACATCCCCGGAAGAAACGTGCCGATTTGGGAAGTAGGAAAGAATGTCCCCAAATGGGTGACATCAAACGCCACCGTATTTGAGCATCCGGCAGCCTCGCATGTGTACATGCGTGCACCTCGCACGCATGTACGGCTCGCATGAGGCGGATACAAATTGTTTGCCGGTGAAACGAGGCACTGACCCGTAAACGCCATGGCATGGTCAGAGCAACGCAAGTGTGGCAGTGATTTATTGCTCAACGCTTGGAAGGTTTGCAACAAAACACATGATGAGAAGGACATCTCGATACACAAATTAAACACAAGCTAAATACTAGCAAATATCGTGGACTGCAGAAAGCAAGATTAAAAACATATATCTATCATTAGATCATAACGAAGGCACTTGACATTACGACAGAACGTTTCTTGATGGGCATCGTGTTTGTAGCCACAAGGAATGCGCGTGGCCTCTACACTATCATCGAACTATCACATGATGCCAACGGAATGTTTAGCGGGTGGTAGTTCAGCACCTATGCACTGAACCTGGAGACAGCAGCTTCTCGCTTGCACCACCTTTTGCATTGTAAGTGTACGACTTAGCAGGCGTGATGTAACGGTATACAGAGCGCTAAAAGTTGGATACTTGTCCCGGTATTGATTTAATGCTGTATTTAATTTCAGAATGGAGACCATCAAGTCGAGCAAAGGAGGCGTAATGCTATGCCTTGACGGCTTTATGTACACAAGACAAAAAGATATTGCCTCTGGCACCAGCCGGTGCTGTGCTAAACGGAAAAGGTGCAAAGGTGCTCTAATTTTGGAGAATTCCTCAGAGTACCGCCTAAGTGTTCCCCACAATCACCCCGTAGATGAAGCTGCTCTAAATATTGCAAAAACAAAGTAGAAATTGAAAAGAACCGCTCCTGTCTCGAAAGAAAAATTGGCAGTGGCTTAGCTCGGCTATGCCAGAGTACACGTAGCAAAAGCAGGACTCATCTCTCCTCCGGCTGCTGTCGCTGTTGCTAGCGGTCGAGACATCGGACGTTAAACGTGCCCGTCTCGCGGTGGCATATTTATGGCGTTTAGCCAGTCATGTGGCGCGCTGTTCCTGTGTTTCCTGGGCGATTCGTTTCCTCTTCACCTCGTTCCGATGTCGATTCCAGGCCTCCTTCTGCTTAGCAGACTTGTCGCCGTCCATACTGCCGCCTCAGCTGTGGTTGCGGCGCACGCGAGCTCTCCTTTTCAATCCTTTGACATGTTATCAGGTATGCGACACAGCTGGCGAAGCGAGCGGAGGCGAGCGCAGCGACGAGGCAAGCGGTGTGACGTCATACCAAACGACGGCGGCGGTTCCACGGCGAGGCGCGCGGTGTGACATCATGCCAGACGGCGAGGCGAGCGCGCGGCGTCCGCCAGCTGCGGCGGTTGCTAGGCAACGGCTCATGGACGGTCTCTGTGCCTCCTCGGAGCACCGCCACAGCGAAATCGCAAGTTCGTGGCCAGTGTAGCTTTCGCTACAAAAGCCTGCTGCCATTCTCGCAGATGCAGTCCTATACCTTAGTGCAGAAGAAAAATGTCGCATAAGCAGCGAGCAGAGCCTGAAATGCTGCATTCGCCAACAGCGGCTCAAAATCTACCCGCCGAATTCTGGCAGCCTCAGGGACCTTGTTGTTCAGTCATCGTGCAGTATGACTTCCATTAGCAAGCCAGAACCCTTCCTCTGCTACAATAATGGTACAGAGTCTGAAAACCGAATACTTCTATTTGCCAGTACAACTTGCTTGAAGTTGCTAGCCGAGAGCAGCACATGGTTCATGGATGGGAACTTCTATCTAGCACCCAAGGGATTCTTGCAGCTATATTTTAAACTCGTACCGCTCGGCGAGGGCGTTGCTTACGCCTTCATGACAAGGAAAAATCCCGAAGCCTACGAAGAGCTGTACAGGTCACTTCGTGACCAGTGCGAACTCCTTGGATTAGTTCTGTACCCGGACCTCGTTATAAGCGACTTTGAAAGGGCGACCATAACTGCTGTCAAAGCAGTGTTTGGAGAAGGCGTTACTATGTTGGTGCATGGCCGTTCTTAGTTGATGGAGCGATTTGTCTGGTTAATTCCGATTACGAACGAGACTCTGCAGGCGTGCTTCTTCCATTTCTGCCAAAGCACCTGGCAAAAAATTCAAGAACGAAGAATTTCGTACATTCATGGGAATGCTGGACGCTCATGCTTTCTTGCCGCTTAACGACGTAGAAGAGGGAATGACCGCATTTAAAGGCCAAATGCCAGAAGCTACCCAAGAGATAGTTGGTTTATTGGGAAGGGGGGGGGGGGGGGGGTTAACGTCCCAAAGCGACTCAGGCTATGGGGGACGCCGTAGTGAAGGTCTCCGGCAATTTCGACCACCTGGGGTTCTTTAACGTTCACTGACATCGCACAGCACACGGGCCTTTAGAATTTCGCCTCCATCGAAATTCAGCCGCCGCAGCCGGGATCGAACCCGCGTCTTTCGGGTCAGCAGCCGAGCACCGTAACCACTTAGCCACCGCGGCGGCTACCCAAGAAATTGTAGACTGCTTTGATACCACATATGTTTCTGGTACGTACAAGAGGATAAACATAGCTAAAAACATCGTAACCTTGCGGCGAACACCTCCCACCTATCTCTGTGCAATGTGGAGTGTCCACGCGGCAATTCTTGATGGAGGACACAGGACGAACAACCATGCAGAAGCTTGGATTAGAAGGCTGGGAAGCATACTGGGCCACAGTCACCAAACCATGTGGAAGACGATTGACGCCTTCCGTTCAGAAGAAGCCACCGTGACCATGAAGATAGCCCGCTGTCATGTCGGTGCGCCGCCAAAGAAAAGAAACAGAACCGCGCTCGTGGCCATGCAGCAGCGTCTAAAGAACTTAGGTGGAAACAACGCAGCCGGGACAACCAAAATCGAAGATTTTTTGCATGCTGTTGGGCAAACGATCCGGTTTTGACTCCATTCTTTTTTATTTTTTAATTCAGTTTACTCACGTTACTTCACCCTTTAGCCGCGTTTTTATTGGCTTGCATGAACAGTTCTTTTAATATCTTTAAATTTTTATTCCATGACTCGGTCTTCTGTCACCAAGACTCTAATTCGCTTTTACTCGTGTTACATTTGACTGATTTTAGCTTACATTATCTTTTATGATTTTAGTCTCCATGCTTTAATGTATTGATTTGCACCCAGCAACTTAGTTCCTTTACTATCGTCGCATTTCACTGATTTTATGTTACATCATCTTTTGTAGATTTAGTTTCCGTGTATTTTTGTCTTTGGTGTAATCTTTGCTTCCAGCTGCATTTCTTCACCGTGATATCGAGGCTTGGACTGCATTTCTTCTTGGCAAGCTGTAGCATTGCAACCTACAACGATGACAGATGTCGGCACGGAAGCGACTAAACAACGAGTACATACGGGGCGTCCATGAGGTACAATGGTGACGGTGAAAAGGAAGTGGTTCAGAGCAAGTGCGTCTCCGGATCGTTCGGGGCTTCTGCGAAGTCACCTGAAGAAGTGCTTTTCCTTTCCATGACCTGGACTGCATGACCATAGCGCGGTCCGGTACTACAAAATACTTCATGCTTACATCTATTCTCAAATCCAAAGAGCACTCTATTAAAGAGGGCAATTTTCTGTCAAGTGGGTTCCGGAAGAAATTTTTGGAGCAAAAAGCTTAACTACGAGAGTCGAAGGCGAGCTTCGCGTATGCCGTATTCCGTATGCCGCGACCGAGGGACGTCACGGAAAGGAAACGACGCCCGTCTTTCATGTTTCGGTGGACACCCGAACCGCGCCGTAAGGGAAGGAAAATGAAATGAAAATTGGTTTTAAGGAAACGGCGGTCTCTCATATCACGGTGGACACCCGAACCGCGCCGTAAGGGCCTTAAGGAAAGTGAACTGAAATGAAAATTGGTTTTAAGGAAAGGAAATGCCTGTCTCTCATATCTTGGTGTACACCCGAAAGGAATGGACACCACAGTACATGTCTCTAACGCACCCTTCTAAGACAGCACCGTATTCACTAGACGCGCCTTTTTAACCGCGCCTATTTCCGTCTCCTCCTCCGCCTCCGTACAGGCAGTGTGTGGACGGCCGAACGCCTCCACCGTTACAGTGGTGCTCCCAGTGCATTGTGCGCGAACTGCTACAGCAATGTGGTCAAACCATGCGTAACAGAAGCTTTTCGCTTATATATCTAGGCTTAGCCAGAGCTAAGCCACTGCCTAATTTTTTTCTTCACTTGGGGACACTTTTTCTTGGACGGTAATTCCTCAGGGGACCTTTTTTGCAGGGGCCTTTTTTCCGGGGATGTATGTTCCGGGGACGTTTTTTCCGGAGCCGTTTCTTCTTACACCCATTATTTTCCGCACTTCCCTCCGCGCTGATCCCTAATCAAGTTGTTACTGCCCGGCACATCCCGCCTGCGGCTATAGAGACCGCAGGAAGTTAGTGGTGGGGCACAGAGTGCAGTGCTTTATTCACGCAATACTATGAGGAGTAGCCAGCGTCTCCCATGCACTAAAATTATGCAGCACACTTATTTGAGCAATCTCCCCCCTCGAAAAGCATGGTATATGTGCCAGTCAGCTGTTTTTGACACTGTTGAGTTGAAATCGTGCATATATCCTTGCAATCTTCATAGCAAAGTTTCCCTCTGAGCAACACCGAACACACCTGCTGCGTTTTTGAGACCTACGTCGCGCTCCATTTGCATTCCTGTGAAACAAGGAGGATAGCTTTTCGTATAACTAATTACGACTTCTCGGTCTCGTCATCAGTCATACAATATCCGAACTAATCAATACAATTAATTAGACTGGCAGTTGCAAACTTCCCAACGTTTTCTCTCATGAAGACCTAAGACAATTATCGTGTCTATGCAGCAGTGGCCACCGGTTCACTGTAGTCTCCGCACGCGTTGCCTTGCCGCCATCGCACTTCACGAGTGAAGACGTCACCCACGTCGTTTGTTAGATATACGAGCAAAATAAGCCATTTAAGTAGCCACGCCTATGACTTCAGCAATCCCGGCCCATTCTCACTTACACTAAGACACCCCGCAGAAAGTAAAACACGCTGGGGCTAGTTGGTGCATGATTCCATAAAATGACGAAGCGGAAAAAGACAGCCCACAAGGAAGAGAGACGACACACACACAGAGGCGCACACAGATGCAATCAATGAACGTTTTTCCTCTCATGGGCTACAAGGCAATACTGCGCATAAAGAATCACCATGTGCGTTGGCCTGGGCTATCTTGTACATGTCAGAAAATTAGTAAGCCGCTGAGAAACAATCCCTTGCAGCTCTATTCGCGGAGTTCAAGTTTCGCAGGTTATGTTTCAAGGTAAGAGATCAGCACTCCTTCTGTTGGCACCTGTTTTTCATGTGGTCCTCCTACCAACTTGCATGCTAGAGTCTTCGGAAATGAACACCTTTCGTAGCTCGAGGAAGAGCGCACTGAAGCCGATTACTTTTCGCCATCATCAACATAGCTCGCGAGCGAAGGGAATGAGGAAGCAATGTTTTAGGGAGCACAAAACTAAGCAGCGGCAAGGTGACCAGGGCTCAGATAGCTCGACGGGTCTATTTGATGACACTCTCTTTTACTCTTCTAGCCCCTGATGAACTGCTTAGGCTAAGCCAAACTTTCGCTATAACCTAGTTCTCCTTTTGCGTGTCCACGTCATTTTGTCGTGAACTAACGCATGAAAGAAAGAATGGGACCGTATACTAGAACAAAGACCATTAGCTTTCTTTCAGCCTTGTATCATCCGTGTGGCGCAAAGCAACTTACTGTTCTTTTAAAGGCCCACATTTAAAGGTTCATATGTGGGTTACAGCCGTCCACTGCATGCCGAGTTTAGGCGAACACATTTTCTCCCAAAGTACGTTTTTAGTTCACCAATTTTTTTTTTGCGCTCAAGGGCGTTCGATAATTGCTTTGCTATTAGCTGCGTAATTGTAGAAAATTTCCTGTTGTTTCTGTGTCGGACATTAAACGGAATGTCCCATTTCTCAGCAGTAAAAGGACTGGGATTATGCAAATCTTATTTTATCACCTTATCTACTTCCGCGGCCTGGCTGCTCGTTATCACTGTAATCGGCTTCCCTTTTGATACTAATCAGATGACATTTTTTGAGGCGTGGTAGCGAGACCTGCCGGCATTTTTTTTTTTGCTGCCTTGTTCACTCTTTCTTATTACATCGCGATTCTCTGTGCACACTGCTGAACGAGAAAAGATCTTAGCTGGAGCAAACTGCGTTGGCCCTGGATTGGTGGGCTGGTGCAGCGCAAAACAGCAAATACTGTGCGCGTTCTTTGCTTGTTTTTCGCCCTTCTCCGGGCGGCGATGGCTTAATATATAAGCGGGTGCGAGACGGCCATAGTACCTCGAATGCTCTCCCAGTCACGTTTCGCCCATCATCGCGATGACGTGCTGTAGCCCGAGTAGAATAAACGGTGTCTAGAACCACGACGCAGAGCGTTGCTTCCGTCTTTTGGTTTTCGGCTTCAAACTTCCGTGTCGCCGTTACCAAGAAGTTGCGACGCTCGGAAACCTTCATTCGGCGAACTAGCTGGCAGATTTTGCCCTTCGCGTGAGGCAAGAACTTTTTGTATATACAGTACGCGGGGCGACCCTTTTCTTTAAACGGCGCTTTACCTCCCTCCCGGTCCTTCTTACCTTATTTTTTCTGTTTCCGCCAGACGTCGTTCGAGTGGTTCCCTTCGCCTCTTCCTCCCTCCTTTTCCAATCTACAGCACAGAAACAACAGCGGCCACGCGTTCACGCTACCTATATGTTTTAGGGCGCTTCAAGGCCTTTTCGACGGCGATCACCGGCGCTTTGCGCGAGTGTCCCCTTTCTTGGTCCAATCATTTGCGCTCGCCCCGGAATACCTTCGCGATCGTGGGCGAGTGTGACCTGAAATAGAGCCCACGTCTGAACAGTATCTCCGACCTCAAAGGTAATTGTTTCCTGCAAGTCAAAATTTTTCGCCATTTTTCTTCTTTAGGAGGTTCCATTGCTTTTATGTGAAACGGCACAATTTTGGGATTCTTGATGTGTCTGCACAGAGAACCAAAAGTGGTTAGTGATTTTTGAGGTTATCACTGCACTTAAGCATGAATCTGTACCTCACTTAAAATTACAGGCAATGCAAAGTTTTCTGCTGCTGTTCGCTTTCGCTGCATTTTGATTCGATTTGCGTTTATGAAATGCATGCCTTCGCACAAGTTGTTTTTTTACGTGCACGTGTTATATACTGGAGGTGCTCATGACGCACAAGTCTTCTAAAAAAATTTTGGTTTGACACCCGTGTCTTATCATTGTTCGTCGTCGAGTAAAAAATTAGCTGCGGTTCAACTACTGCTGAACCTGGTTATAGACAGCGAAAGCTGTGGCGTATCGGGCAACTATAAGCGTCTTGGCGTCTCTATCGTTAAGTGTGTTCCGGACACTGGATAGGCAGTCCGCCCACCCTGCCACCCTGGCAAATGGCAGTTAATGGTTGATCGCGAAAGTTTGCTCACCCAATGAACGTTGTGGCTTGTTGCTGCAGTGCCGCGTGTCTGCCACAATGTTGTCAGCGCTAAGGCATGCAGCCCTCATCTGTCACTACCGCAACGTAGCTTAAAGAACGACTGAGGTGTCCATTGTCCCAGAGGCCCAGTTATGCGCCTTTCATTTCCTTTCGAAGCTCCCTCCCTTCATCGGTTTCGTAGCTTAAAGCGCGACTAAGGTGTCCACTCTCCCAGGGGGCGAGACTGCCAGTTATGAACCTTTCTTTTCTTTTAGTTTATCCGATGGCAACGTGGCATGGCCTTTCGTTGTGAATGTCATTTGAAGGTGAAACTTAGGTCCACCGCGAAACTGGCTTTACCTAGCGTAGTGGACCTTTCGCTTCAAAAACAGCTTAGATAGTCTGACAGCAGTCAACATAACTTGGAGAGAGCCATGAGTATGTGCGACTTGAGGAACTTGGGAAATTTCAGTCAGTTACCGGTCAGCATGACTTAAACATCTTTCCTGATCCCACGGTTACATTTCTTGCAAGGCTTCTCAGCAGCGCAAGGTTCCATCGGCTGTTGTAAATGCAGCTATCGAATGTCTGCGCGCTTTAGATGGCGATTTGAAACCCTCTTGAGCCTCCTACGAGCTTCTTACCTGCTTATGCACATAACAAAAAGACTACTAGAACGGCTAAGCAACGCTATGCTACAGCTTAACACAAAATTTTCAGCGATAAATTCTGCTGCTTCCATTCAAGCTTTGTTTTTCTTCTCTGCACTTTATATTTTTAGTTTATTTTACTTTTTTGTTTGTAGTCCTGATTTCCTAGATTTTTCGTGTGTTTTACTCCTCTTAGAACCATTTCTTTGCATTTCGTTGTTCTTTCTATTTTTATTCTGTCATTTTAATAACTTTTTTAACTGTGTATTAACGCCTGCTGCTCTTTGGGTGTGAGTTAGCCGCGCTTGGCTATGACGTCATTACAACTGTGGCTGGGTTATCCTCACTAAGCGCCAAGGCGGATGAAAGTGCTTGCGCAGCTTTGACAGGCGCTGTACTTTAGACAGTGTATAAAGTTGTAACCAAGTAGAACAGTGAAAGCGGCCTTTAAAGCGCGAAGTCCACAACTTGCGCCGAACCCCTACTGCGCTGCCAGCTGGGCTAGGGACTGCGTACTGAAGGTCATACCGGATGAGTTCCCTATAAAAGCTTTCCACTGTAAAAATGTAAGCAGCACGATGAAGAAGTTAACACAGGCTGTAGTTGTGATTTGTGGAAATGAGAACACAGAAAGTGTACCCTACTTAAATACACGCGGCAAAAAATCTGCAAAGTATCGAATGTCGGACGGCGCAATCCTTGTATTTACTAACCATCTTTTTACAGGAGGTTAAATATTTAGCTTCGTTATCCCTACCCACGTGATTACCGTACAGCGTCCTGGTTAAAAATGCATGCCTTCGCACAAAAGTTGCTTTCGTATAGCTAAAGTAGAGGCCCATTTTCGCCTTAATGTGTCCATATCTGAAAAAAAGAAAAGAAATATTTGGCAACATTGAAACTAAATGTTTCTCTTCCGTGGTAGTGTTGTATTCTACAGATTCTCTTGTCACATATAATCCACGTCCCTCATTACTGAATCAGCTTTCTGATTTGTCCCTTTCTTACCTAAACGCTTGCTTTACCTTACACATCTCAGTTGGAAGTTTTTTGCAATTGCGGCGTCTAGTCTTCTTTTCCGCTCAAGAAAGAATGAAGAATAAGAAGTCGGCAGAGGCACTTAAGACTGCATACGTGTGAGAAGGCGTAAGCCCGCCCGCTCACTTCGTGAACGCAGTGGCTGCGGTGATGTAACCCGATGCCACGCAGCTGGCACTTTTAAGGCGGAAGCCTTTAATGCCTC